>NW_006408700.1:2897615-2916723 GCF_000296735.1 Chrysochloris asiatica
AGAGAGAGAGAGAGAGAGAGAGAGAGACATCCAGAGGAGTCCTGGTGTGGTGCTTATAGGATAAGCACTGGACTGAAAGGTCTGCAGTCCAAACCCACCAGCCACTCCTCGGAAAGCCAATATAGGGTCTCGATGAGTCAGAATCGACTTGATGGCACTTAGAAACCACAAGTCACCCAGAGAGTAACACAAAAGCAGTGAGCTTGTGAAGGTTGTGACTGCTACCAGCTGAAAGGAAGCATTAAGGACAAGCTTGGTCTGAGTTTAGATCGGCTCAGTAGCTCACATGCTCAAGTAGTTGTCTAGAATCAAAAGAATGCTTCATACTAACCAAGATCTTCAATCTGTAGGATATGGGCAATAACACAGACCACACATCTCTCTGGACTCTCCTCATAGAAAGCTTTGAATGTCGCCCCATGGGCATAAACCCTAGCTTTCCCATCTTCTGACTGTCAGCCTGGGCATTTTAGATAAGGTCTCTGAGCCTCAATTTTATTGTCTGTTAATCTGCTCACTTATTTTCACACAATTCTCAGCAGATAGAGTAAGCATCTTGCTCTGTCCACTTAAGCATGATTCAGACTCTGCATTTTCCCACATTGATGAAGCCTCATTCTTTCTGAGAAGCCATATAATTGTAGATCAAATGAACAGTGTTTAATAATGAAGTATAGATAATAATGAACCATCTAGTGTCATTTTAAAAGGTACCAGAAGGAATGTTTTCATTTTGGTTGGGGTTTTATTTTAACAGGTCATTTACGTTGACATTTATGTTTGCAAGGCATCTTGTAATCATCATTTTCCATTCTTACAACTACACCACAACTGCAAATATGTGTCATGTGGTTTGTGTCTGTTTTAACTAACACTAAATGTATTCGTTTAAATTTAAATTTTCTGTCATTTTACTACAATAGGCAACTATATATTTGAAGTCAATATCATATTAAAAACTCATTCAGTATGGAAAATTACTTTATTTTTAGTAAGTAGTTCTTCTTTTCTACGACGTCAAAATCTATAAACTATAATAAAAGAAGGCAGTTTTAGAAACTGAAGTGAGAAGTGATGTGTGCTGTTCCTATGACTAGAAGCTTCATGGTTCACAAGCACTGTGTCTAGAATCACAATTCTGTTGCATATTGTTATTAGGGAAAGGATTTTTTTCAGATTCTGTGACTGTAATCTTGACCATAAAAAACTTGTGTTTCTGGTGCAACACTAGAATTCAGTTTCACTTTTTTATTTAGTGGACTTAAGGAACTTTAATGTTACTCTTTTTACTTTTTATAATATTATGAACAGTCATTTTAGATTGTAGTGAAAGGATGGGATTTGAGAAACGATTTGTCAGATGTGAGCAGTAGAAGCTGCTGGGAATTAAGTAGATTACAATGTTGTTGTTTTTAAGTGCCGTGGAGTTGGCTCTGACACATAGGGTATCCAGGGAGCAGCTGGTGGGTATGAACGGGTGACCTGTGGCTTTAATTCCAGCGCTGACCCTACAGTGCCACACCAACTTGAATTAGATACTCTCCACAGTAGCTCTGTTTTCAGAAAATATCAGTTTAATACTTCTATATACAGGGCACTGTGCTCAATTCTACAAGGCGCAGTGGTATAGAAACACACTTCATGGAAACAAATCTGAGGTAGAGAATAAGTATAGTCATAATTGTTGGTGCTGCTAAGTACCATGGAGTCGGTTCCAACTCATAGTGACCCTGCACAGGGTTTCCAAGGGAGCAGAAAGCCTCGTCTTTCTCTGGCAGAACCGCTGGTAGTTTCGAACTGCTGACCTTGAGGTTGGCAACCCAACTCGTAACCACTAAGCTACCACAGCTCTGATAGTCATAATAGGTAGTAGCTAAAGGGGGAAGGCATGATCACCAATGAGAAAATCATGATCAAAAGCAAAAAATAATAGTAGGTGCAGAGTGTGTTTGAAGAATATCCAATGGCCCAGTTCATTTGTTACAGTGACCTGGAAAGGGCAGCATGGGGAATAGAGCTGAGAAGATCGGATGGTGCTATTTCGTGGAAGATCTGTATAAGTAACTTATAAAGTAAGGTTATGAACATGCAAATAAATAGAAGAGGAGCCACTGAGAATAGTTTAAGTTAAGGTGACAGGTTATAATTGTGCCCCATGGAAACTACTTGAGGCCAGGATTTTAGAGAGAGAGAGACTGGCGGTAGGGAGATCAGTTGGGACTGTGTGGTGATGTAGCTGGAAGGCGAAAACAGACAGAAGGCAACAGAACATCAGAATAAAATGACATATGCAACTTGGCATCCCAAAAGATGTACTAGTAAAGTAAGAGGGAGACTCATAACTGTAACTCATTGTGACTATTTTTCCAAAGAATAGAGGTGTCGTTAAAAAATAGAGAAATTTAGTGCTTTGGAGGGAAGACATTTTTTTAAGTTTGCTGTGTGATATAACAGAAAAAAGTACAAAAAGCATATGGAAATGGAACTCTTTAAGAGAAAAAGAGGCCAAAGTTTGAGAGCGATTTGGCATTGGCCACAGAGAAGGTAGTTTACAGGGCAGCTGTGATTTGTTAGTGCATGTTTCTCCTACTTTCTGAAAGTAGAGCATTTCTGTAAAACCTTTTATAAGCCGAAGTGGTGTAAAATGAAGACACAATTACCATTCATTTCTGTGGGGAAATTTTTGGAGCATTCCTAAACCGAAAAAATAACTTACCAGATCATACCAAGCAAAACCCAGAAAGAATCTAAAATCCCACCAATATACAGTGTTTACAGACTCAGTTGGAAGCTCTGGCAGCTTGATGCTGAGGTGCCCCTCAGAGCTCCTGCGGAAGGACCTTAAAGGTATCACTGTCATGGAGTTCGCACTACCTCTAAAGGGTTAAAGGCACCACTCTCACTGAGTTTGCACTACCTCTAAAGGGTTGCTGCTAAACAAATGCTAAAAGCTGGTTTTGCTTTTTGCCTCTTTTTTTTTTTTTCCATTAAAAGTGAACATCTGAATTTTTTTTTTCTTTTAATGCAAACAGATGCATAAAGCAAACTTTTGAAAAGTGGAAGATACCTATATGGTTTAGAAGTATCCCCCTCTTTGCAGACAGAGCCAGTATCAAGTGCAGTAGGAGCTGAGACAGGTACCAGTTGTACATTTTGGTGTCAGTTTCCTCAGGTGAATGGTAATTACCTCAAAATGGCACTCAGCAAATTGAAAGCTACATTTTTATTGACGTGTTGTTCTTGGTTGACAGTGATTCAGTTTCAACTCATGACAGCCCCATGTGGCAGAATAGAACTTCTCCACCAGGTTTCCAAAGCCATTTTCCCTTTGGAAGATCACCAATTCTGTCTCCCAAGACAACTCTTGGGTTGAAACCACCCAGCCATTTCTACCACCCTTGGACTCATTAATTAATATTACAGAATTTCATATGGTCAGATTTGGGTGGTAATCATATAGTAACCTTTAAGAGAGAATCAGAGTACAGGTAATTTCCCACTTTTCAAAAGTTCTCTTTATACCTCTTGCTTTTAGGAAGTGCTTCTGCATTTAGCAGTAGAACCTTCCTTTCTAAATGTGTTTTTGAAATATAAAAAAAAAAAAAATCCCCACACTTTCATAGTGCAACCTCAGCATGAATTCTATTACCCAGGGAGGGAACAGAGTATCATGAAGACCAGGTGGTCAGGGCTAGGATTCGAAAAGTATCCGGAAAATTGACAGAGAGAACAGCACCCAAGACAAGATGTTCACACGTTCAGAAATTCATCTGATGAGCCAAGCTCAGTGCTGAGGATGAGACCTTGTCCATTTGTATTTTATATTTAAGTGAAAAGAAAGAAAAAACATTTAAGTAAATTGATTTTCTTCTCAATTAAAAAGAAATTAAAATTATGCTTTAGATTTTGTCTTTTTGCAGATGAACTACTTAGACACATGTTTGCCTTCCCCAAAGTGGGATCTTTGATAGCATGAGCAGTCTCATTTACAATATTAAAAAAAAAATTATTTCAGATGTAAAAGATAATTCCTTCAGCCGATCACGAAGTTCAAGTGTAACCAGCATTGATAAGGAATCTCGAGAAGCAATCTCTGCTCTTCATTTCTGTGAAACGTTCACCCGGAAGGCCGACTCATCCCCTTCCCCGTGCTTATGGGTTGGTACTACGTTAGGAACGGTGCTTGTCATTGCATTGAGCCTTCCCCCAGGAGGAGAGCAAAGACTTCTTCAGCCGGTTATTGTGTCTCCAAGTGGTATGTATGCCCCCAGCTGCACAGGCACTTCTAGCAAATGCTTCATGTGTCCCTTCAGTGAATTGAGCTAAGGATTCATAAACAAAATTTCATTTTATGTTTATAGTGTTTTAATGAAGTAATACATGAGAAAAGATTTCAGAATACTGTTTGTTTATGTGTGCATTGTTAATATTTTTTAACTCTTAAGATCACGTCTATAATAATTAGTACATATAAAAATTAAAAGAGAAAACGACTATTGTTATAAAAATGTGTATCCAATGCCTCAAGATACTGTGTTTCACAAACAAGAGGATGGTACATATTGAGGAGAAAAAAGTAGAAAACATATTTTAAAATAATTTAACTTTTTTTAGTCTCTGAGAGTATAGTCTTAAAATAGATTATCTTCTTTAAAATCTTAAAAGTGACTTAACAGCATATTTTACTATAGAAAACTGTAATGTCTCCATATGCTAAAAATAAGATTTAGACAAACCACAATGCTGGTGCCTGTCAGTCCCCACACATGGCTGGTGGCTACCATATTGGACAGCATATCGCAAGGCTGTTCATTTAGTTAGACACTTGCTGGACAGGAGAGAAGATGTCTTATCATTTGTTTATTCACCTAAATCAAATATATCTGCAGATGCCATCATGCTTAAGTAAATTGTGACATATCTGTTAGTAGAATGGATCTACTTTGGGCATGCAGTATTGACATGTTCTCCCAGGTTCAAAACTTGAAACTTGAATCTGTCAACAAGCCAGCATGCAATTTCAGTTCAGTATGCATCCAGCACTTTTGAGCATCTAAAATTTACCTGTCGCTGCTGGGATAAACACATGTAATATGTGGATTAAAGTATTTCAGTTATTGACTAAGCATCTGTATTTTAGGCACAATACTGAGGTTAAAAGGTGCAATCCTGCGAATGGCATTTCTGGATACCACCGGCTGCTTAGTGCCGGCAGCCTATGAACCCTGGCGAGAGCACAATGCTTCTGAAGACAAAGATGAAAAGGAGAAGTTGAAAAAACGGCGGCCTGTCTCGGTATCTCCCTCTTCTTCTCAGGAAATCAGCGAAAACCAGTATGCAGTGATCTGTTCAGAAAAGCAAGCAAAAGTCATCTCACTGCCAACCCAGAACTGTGCTTATAAGCAAAACATTACAGAGACGTCATTTGTACTTCGTGGGGATGTAGTGGCATTGAGTAACAGCATCTGCCTTGCCTGCTTCTGTGCCAACGGACATATTATGACTTTTAGGTAAGAATCAGATAATTTTATAAACACAGAGTCAGCATTTCCTGCCTCAAGTAAAAATTCCACAGATTTTTTCCTTGGTTTGAAAGAAAAGTATCTCTTACTTGCTACTTTCTTATACACTGAGATTTGATTTTCTCTCTGCTAAAGTGTTCACCTCTGTTACTCAGGTATACAAACGAAGTCAGTCTTCGAAGCCCTTTTCCATTTTCACCTTTTACAATACTTTGTTTGAGATGAAACCCTGCTTTGGTGGTCATTAACAACTTTTTTTTTTTCCTTTCTCAAGTTTGCCAAGTTTAAGGCCTCTATTGGATGTGTATTACTTGCCACTTACCAATATGCGGATAGCCAGAACATTCTGCTTCACCAACAATGGACAAGCACTGTATCTTGTTTCACCAACGGAAATCCAGAGACTGACTTACAGTCAAGAGACCTGTGAAAATCTTCAGGTAAATAACAAAATTAGTGTTGTCGTTTCTTTAGAGGTGAACTCTTCTCTTGCTGCTACAGAGTCAGCCCCCATCATGACAACTCCAGGTCCAGAAGAGAACTGTACCATCAGGTTTTCTTGGCTACAATCTACAGAAACACATCACCACAACTTTCCCCCTGTGTTGTCACTGGTTGGGTTCAAACCTCCAACACTTCAGTTAGCATCCATTTGAAAAACACTTGCAATACATAGAGTCTGAAGTGTTCTCTTACACTGTTCATCGCTTAGACTTATGTGGTGGTGGTGGTGGTTATATGCCGTGGAGTTTGTTCTGACCCATAGCGACCCAGTACAGGGTTTCCGAGGCTATAAATCTAGGAGAGCAGAAAGCCTCATCTTTCTCCCGTAGAACAGCTGATAGTTTCGAGCTGCTGACCCTGATTTACAGTTATGTACGCTTAGAGGAGCGTACACTTACAAGTACAGTAGTGAACATTCACAGCATTGTACTATTACTGGAGTGTACACTTAAATTTATAGGCGTGTACACCGACATGTTTAGGAACATACACCGACTCTACAGCACCAGACGACAACAAGAACACTCACACATACAGGAACATACATTTATGGGAATTTGTGGTGCTCTCGGATAAGCTCTAGACCACAAGGTCAGTTTGAACTGCGAGGTCAGTAGTTCAAAGGCAGCCGCTCCTCAGAAGCCCTGTACAGGGTTGCTGTGAGTCAGAACTGACTCGACAACTGTTACCAACAACACTCTTACAGGAGCACACATTTCGAGGAGCTTACAGAACTCCGTGGAAAGATACAAGACCTTCTAGTGAGACTGTAGAATACATGATTCGAGCTGTTTATTATCAGAGTGCTTCATCAGATGCTTGTAATAAGTGGGACTTGATTTTATCAATCCATTTCTTTTCTTTCTATGGATAGCAATGAAATAATACATTGCCACAGACATTTTATACCCACTCTCCACAGTGAAGAACCCCAGGTGGTACAAAGATTAAACACCCTCAGGTGCTACCAAAAAGGTCAGCAGTTCAAATCCACCAAACTTAAATAAAGATAAAACCCATTGCTGTTGAGTGGAATCTGACTCCTACCCACCCTACAGAACAGAGTAGAATGACTTCACAAGGCTTCCAAGGCAGTCATCTACACCGAGGCCGATGGTTGCGTAGTTTTCCTGTGGAGTGGCTGCTGGCTTTAAACCGATCTGTTAATAAGTCAGCATTGGAAACTCTATGGTACTATTAAGTTCTGAAGGGTCACAGTGAGTTAGAATTGACTTGATGGCAACATATTTTCTTGTTTTGTTTTTCTAAAAGGATGTATACATGCTAAAATTATTTTAAACATTTAAACAATTAAAATATTTAATTATTTTAAATTATTTTAAATATTTGAAACAGTTGTTGTTAGGTACCATCGAGCTGGTTCTGACTCATAGCGACCCTATGCACAGCAGAACAAAACAGTCAGTTTTGTAGGCCCAGTCCTATACCAGCCTCACATTTGTTTTTACATGTGAGTCCATCCATTGCTTCTGCCAATATACCAGTACATCTCATTGTTGCTTTTCCTCTTTATTGCTGACCCTTTGTTTTATGAAACATGATGTCCTTCTCCAGGGACTGGTCCATCCTGATAATGTGTCTGAAATATGCAAGATAAATTCTCTCCATCCTGGCTTCTAAAGAGCATTCTGGCTATACTTCTTCCAGAGCAGATTTTGTCGTTCTTCTGACAGTCCATGATATTTCACTATTTTTTTTCTAACCCCTTAACTCAAATGCATCATTCCTTCTCTCTTCCTTATTCATTACCCAACTCTGACATGCATATGAGGCTATTAAAATACCATGGGTTGAGACAGGCCCACCTTACTACACAAATGGATATTGTTACTCTTGCACACTCTAAAGAGGTCTTGTGCAGATGTGCCTAATGCAATACACCATTTGATTTCACGACCGATGCTTCCGTGAGTGTTGATGATAGATCCAAGTAAAATGAAGTTGTTGACAACTTGAATCTTCTTCTATGTATCATGATGTTATTTGTTGGTCCAGTTGTGAGGATTTTTTCTTTACTTAGAAGTGCAATCCATATTGAAGACTGTGGTCTTTGATGTTCATCAGTAATTGCTTTAAGTGCTTTTCCATGCTTCCAGACAGCAAGGTTTTATCATCTGCATATTATAGGTTGTTAGTAAGCCTTCCTCCGAACCTAATGCCACATTCTTCTTCATACAATCTAGCTTCTTGGTTGATTTATTCAGCATATATATTGGATTAAGTATGGTGAAAGACTACAATCCTGGGGTACACTTTTCCTGATTTTAAGCCATTCAATGTCCACTTGTTCTGTTCGAACTACTGCCTCTTGGTCTGTATACAGGTTCCTCATAACCACAATTAAGTGTTCTGGAAAACCCATTCTCCCAAATGCTGTTCATCACTTTTTATGCTCCACACAGCTGAAAGCCTTTGCATGGTCAGTAAAACACAAGTGACTATCTTTCTGGTATTCTGTGCTTGCAGCCAAGATCAGTAATAATGTCGTCAATCCCTCATTCTACATCCTCTTCTGAATCTGGCTTGAATTTTTGACAGTTCCGGTCAAAGTACTGTTGCAGCTATTTTGAATTACCTTCAGCAAAATTTTACTTGCATGTGATAATAATATTGTTGAATGGTTTCTGCATCCTATTGGACCGTCTCTATTTGGAATGGGAGCAAATCTGGATCTCTTCCAATATGTTGGCCAGGTAGCTGTCTTCCAGATTCCTAGCATAAATGAGTGAGCATCTCTACTGCTTTATCAGTTTGTTAAAAGATTTCAGTTTGTATTCTGTCGATTCCTGGAGCCTTGATTTTCACCAGTGTCTTCCGTGCAGCTTGATCTTCCTTCAATACCATCAGTTCATGATCATATGCTTCCTCTTGAAATGACTGAACATCGACCATTCTTTTTGGCACAGTGTCTCTGTGAATACCTTCCATTTTCTGTTGATTCTTTCTGCATCATTCAGTATTTCGCTCTTAGAATCCTTGAATATAGTAGATTGAGACTTTAATTTTTCTTCAGTTCTTTCAGCTTGAGAAATGCTGAGCGTTTTCTTGTTTTTTGGTTTTCTAATCCCAGGTCTTTTTACATTTCATTATAATACTTGATTTTGTCTTCTCAAGCTGCCCTTTGAAATATTCTGCTCAGCTCATCAGCATTTCTTCCATTCACTTTAACATCTCTACACTGGAGAGCAAGTTTCAGAGTCTCTTTTGACAGCCATTTGGGTCTTCTCTTTCATGTCTTTTTAATGACTTTGTGCTTTCTTCTAATATGTTCTGATGTCATCCCACAGCTCTTATGATCTTTAGCCATTGGTGTCTAATGATCAACTTTGTTCTTGAGGTGGTCTCTAAATTTAGGTGGGAGATGTTCTAGCCATAGTTTGGCTCTTGTGGACTTTTTAATTTTGTTCGGCTTCAGCTTGAACTTGCTTATGTTGCAATGATTGTGTGTTGCACAGTCAGCCCCAATCCTTATTTTGACTGATGATTTTGAACTAGAAAACCAAAAGAGAAAGGTGCGCTAAATATTGTTCAATACTTGAAAATAAATGAATAAAAATTGCAAAACCCGACTTGCAATATTGAAGGATTCAATGAGTTCTGATGGAATAAAACACTGAATCACTAGGTTGATTTGAACCACAAGGTGGCAGTTCAGACTCACCAGATGCTCCTTGGAAACCATATACAGGGTCGCTATGAATTGTAACTGACTGGACAGCACTTAACAACAACAACACAGGCAAAATATTGAATGATGCAGAAAGTATCAAAAGAAGATGGAAACAATACACAGAATCATTGTAACAAAAACAAGGAATGATATTCAACCATGTCCAGGGATAGCATATAAATCCAAGGAAGAAATTCAAGATACACTGAAGACAATAGCAAAGAACAAGGCTCCGAGAATTAGTAGAATACAAATTGAAATCTTTTAACAAACTGCTAAGCCACTGGAGGCACTCAACCATCAATGTCAAGAAATTTGGAAAACAGCTGCCTGGCCACCTGATTGGAAGATATCCGTGTTTGTGTCCCTTCTAAAGAGTCATGACCCAGTGGAATGCGGAAATCATCAGACAATATCAGTGTCATATGCAGGTAAAATTTTGCTCAAGATCATTAAAAAACAACTGCAACAGTACATTGACAGGGAACCTGCCATACGTTCAAGCTGGATTCAGAGAAGGATATAGAACAAGAGATATCATTGCTGATGTCAGATGGATCTTGACTGAAAGCAGAGAATACCAGAAAGATGTTTACCTGTGCTTTAGTGACTGTGCAAAGGCTTTGGACTTTTTTCCCCCCCTTGGCAAGATGGCAGATTATGATTTGACTACTCGCATTGCAAATTTTCTGAATTCGCATCTAGTCTTTCTGCTCCTTGAGTTTCTCTCAGTAAAGGAGATATATAATTAAAAAGAATTATTGCAATTGAAATTAGATCATCTAAGTGATGTGGATGCATCAAAATATTCTGATGATATTCCTAATATTTTGAGAGAAAAAGGAACCACAGTTGTTGCACAACTAAAACAACTTCAGGCAGAAACAGAAGCACTTGTGAAGATGTTTGAAGATCCAGAAACTACATGGCGCATGCAGTCATCCAAGGATGGTCGGATGGTAGCTGACTACCTGGTGGACATGTCTGATCTAGATAGGATAGTAGCTGACTACCTGGTGGACATGCATGATTTAGATAGGATAGTAGCTGACTACCTGGTGGACATGCATGATTTAGATAGGATGTTAGCTGACTACCTGGTGGACATGCATGGATTAGATAGGAATATCTAGACACTCTCTACAGCTATGCAGAATTCCAGTGTGAGTGGGGGTATCACTGAGAAGCAGCTTTAGGTTTTTAGAGTGACGGTTCCAGCAATGGACTACAATGCTTTGAGTGTGTTTGTGGGGGAAACTGGCCTCTGAAATCTTAATGCAGAATTGGGATGCAGCAATGGAAGACCTTACACGGTTAAAAGAGATGATAATTATGTAGGCTTCCCACTCTAGTCTCTTCAGCCGCAAACACGTCTCGCTGACTAGTCTCTCTTTGTTTTCTTACACCACTCCAGAGGGCACAATAACATTATTGATCTCTTCCTTTACCAACCACTTAATGCCATTCAGATGATATGTCCACATATTCTCCACTATTGGACTACATCTATTACAAGAAAAACGTTAAAAAATGCTGGCAAGTGCTAAAAGACCTAAACAGCAGTCTTTTTGTTGTTGTTGTTGTTGTTGTCAGGTGCCATCAAGTCAACCCCGACTCTTAGCGACTCTATGCCCAACTGAACAAAACACTGCCACACCAACATCACATTTGCCGCTAAGCCTGTGCCCATTGCTGCGGCCACCATGCTAATCCATCTCGTTCGGGGTCGTCTTCTTTTAACCCGACCCTCCAGTTTACCAAACGTAGTATCTTCCAGTGACTGGTCTCTCCTGATAATATATCCAAAATATGATAGATGAAGTTTAGCCATCCTGGCATCCAAGGAGTATTCAGGCTGTACCTTAATCCAATCTGTGTTGGATTGGTTTGTTATTTTGGCCGTCTGTGGTATTTTTAATATCCTTCTCCAATACCATAACTCAAAAGCATCAATTCTTCCACAGTCTTCCTTATTCACCATCCAGCTTTCGCATGCATATGAGGTTATTGAAAATACCATGGCATGGGTCAGTCGCACCTTAGTCTTCAAGCTGACATCTTTGCTCTTCAACACTTTAAAAAGTTCTTGTGCAACAGATTTGCCTGATGGAATACGTCGTTTGATTTCTTGGCAACTTCAATCTTTGCTCCGTAGATAAGAATGTTGTTTATTGGTCCAGTGGTGAGGATTTTTGTTTTCTTTACATTGAGATGCAATCCTTACGGAAGGCTGTGCGCTTTGATCTTCATCAGTAAATATTTTAAGTTTTCTTCACTTTCAGCAAGCAAGTGTGTTTAATCTGCATATCGCAGGTTGTTAATGAGTCTCCCTCCAATCCTGATGCCATGTTTTTCTTCCTATAACCCAGCTTCTTGGATGATTTGCTCAGCATACAGGTTGAATAAGTATGGTGAAAGAATACAACCCTGCTGCACACCTTTCTTAATTTTAAACCACACAGTGTTCCCATATTCTGTTCAAACAACTGCCTCTTGATCCAGGTCCAGATTCCTCATGAGCACCATTAAGTGTTCCGGTTTATGCATACTTTGCAATATTGTCCATAGCTTGTTATGATCCACACAATTAAAAGCCTTTGAATAGTCAATAAAGCACAGGTAAATATCTTTCTGATATTCTCTGCTTTCATCCAAGAGCCATTGGACATCAGCAATGATATCCTTCAATAATGAAAGTCAAGGCTTGAATTTTTTCTTCAGTTCCCTCAGCTTGAGAAATGCTGAGTGTGTTCTTCCTTTTTGGTTTTCTGACTCCAGATCTTTGCACATTTTGTTGTAATATTTGGCTTTATCTTCTTGAGCTGATCTTTCACATTTTTTGTTCAGCTCTTTTACATACTCATTTCTATGCTGGAGGGCCAAGTTTCAGTGTCTATTCTGACATCCATTTTGACCTTTTCCTCCTTTCTTGCTTTCTTTATGACTTTTTGCTTTCTTCATGTATGATGTTCTTAATGTCATCCCACAACTCTTCTGGTCTTTAGTCTTTAGTGTTTTCTCTGTAGGCACATAGATATTATCCTGTCACAGACAGCGTTGTACCTGCTCAGGGAATGTGAATCAGTTCTGTCAGTGACTTCTTGGTGGCTTGTCTTGAGGATTTCATTGAAAATGTCTGTGTCTTTATATTTGAGACTTTTTGTTGCATCCATCAGCGTATCAGCATTAATATGTTGGCAGAGATGTTAATCTAATATGATGAGTCCAGAAAAAGCTAAAAGGTGGATTGTGAATTTGATTAGAAATGCAAGACTAGATGCCAAGATTGATTCTAAAATAGGTTCTGTGGTTATGGGTAACAGTGCAGTCTCACCCTATCAGCAACTGACTGAAAAGACAAAAACTCCTTTGTTTTAGAAACCAGTTGTTGACCATGAATCTTGAGAAGAAACTTAATCATAATGGTAGGCTCCTAACTGGGCAGCTCAAGATCCAGGTTCTACTGAAGAAGTGTTTTAAAAATGATGAAATAAACTAAAAGAAAAGTTTAGAAATAAAAGCATTGTGTAAAATATGACATATATTTTAAAAACAACCAATTAAGTATACATTTTGGGAAATTTGAATAAAATTGTCTATGTCTCATTTTAGAAAACAAACAAACAAAGGCTTAGGAATGTATGGATCATGACAAGCTATGGATAGCATTGCAGAGAATGAGTAGACCAGAACATTGAATTGTGCTCATGAGGAACCTATACATACAAGAGGCTGTCTTTTGAACAGGACAAGGGGACACTGAATGGTTTAAAATGAGGAAAGGTGTATGCCAGGGTTGTAGTCTTTCACCACATTTATTCAGTCTGTATACTCAGCGAATAATTCCAGAAGCTGGATTATATGAAGAAGAACATGGCATCCGAATCTGAGGAATACTTACTAACAATCTGCAGTATGCAGGTAATACAACTTTGCCAGCTGAAAGGTAAGAGGTTAATGTGCTGGATTGCAAGGTTGGTTTGAACCACAAGGTCAGGCTAAACTCCTTACCAGTGAAGATTAAATATCATCATGTTCACTATGGGTTACACCTCATTGTAAACAAAAACAAAAGTAACCACCACTGGTCCAATAAATGGTTGTTTTTGTTGTTAAGTGCCTTCTAGTCAGTTCCAACTCATAGAGACCCTATCTAACATTTCCAAGGAGCAGCTGGTAAGCTTGAACTGCCGACCTTGTGGTTCAAACCAACCTTGCAGTCCAGCTCATTAACCTGCAGAACCACAGGACCAATACAGAACATCATGAAAAATGGCGAAAACATTGAAATTGTCAAAAGAGTTCATTTTGTTTGGCTCCACTATTGACTCTCATGGAGCAGCCAAGAAATCAAATGACATATTGCATTAGGCGAATCTGCTGTATAAGACCACTTTAATGTGCTCAACAACAAAGATGTCCGTTTGAGGACTAAGGTGTGCCTGATCTAAGCTGTGGCATTTTTGATAGCTTCACATGTGTGAAAGTTGGACAGTAATAAGGAAGATCATAGAAGAATTGATGCACTAAAGTTATATTGGGAAAAGTACTAAAAGTACCATGGATTACTGGAGAACAAGCAAATCTGTATTGGAAGACGTACAGCTAGAATCCTCCTTAGAGGCCAGGATGGTGAGATCTTGTCTCTCATACTCCAGACGTGTTCTCAGGAAGGACCAGTCCCTGAAGATAAGGTGGAGCGTCAGTGAAAAAGAGGCAGATTCCCAATGAGATGGATTGTCACAGTGGCAACAGCAGTGGTCTCAAGGTTAACAATGATTGTGAGGATGGCATGGGACCAGGCAGTGTTTCATTCTGTTGTGCACTCTGAGTCAGGGCTGATTTGATGGCAGCCAACATTGAGCTTTTCCACTGTCTTCCCGCAGATGTAGTCAGTTTGATTCCTGTGTATCCCATCTGGGAAGGTCCATTTGTATAGTCTTGTTTTATGTTGTTAAAAAAGTTATTTGCAATGAATGAGTCATTGATCTTTCAAAATTCTATTCTGCAGTCTCCAGCATCATTTCATACCATCAAGGCCATGTTTTCCAACTACTGATCCTTTCTCTGTTTCCAACCTTTGCATTCCAATCACCAGTAATTAGCAATAATCAATTTCAGACTGAAGAACTTGGTTTGTTATTGTTAAGTGCTGTCAAGTCGATTCTGATTCATAGTGACCCTGTGTAGGGTTTCTAAGGAGCCACTGTTGAGCTTCAAACACCAAACTTGTGGCTCAAACCGACCTTGCATCCCAGCACATTAACCCACACCCCACATCTGGACTTAGTAGAATTCTTGAATTTCATCATCATTGGCTTTAGAGGTTGGTGCATACATTTGTACAATAGTGGTATTAACTGGTCTTCCTTTTAGGTGAAGTATGGGTATTGTCCTATCACAAACAACACTGTACTTTAAGATAGATCTTAAAATGTTCTTTTTTTGACAATGAATGCTAAGCCATTCCTCTTGAATTTGTCATTCCCAACACAGGAAACCATATGATTGTCAGATTCCAAATGACCAGTACCAGGCCATTTCAGCTCACTAATGCTTAAGATGTCGATCTTTACATGCTGTTCCATTTCATTTTGACAACTTCCAATTTCCTAGATTTGTACTTCATACATTCAATATTCTGATTTTTAATGGATATTTGCAGCTGTTTCTCCTCATTTTGAGTTGTGCCCCATCTGCAAATGAAGGTCCTGAGAACTTTACTCCATTTGTGTTGTCCTGGTCAACTCTACTATGAGGAGGCAGCTCTTTCTCAGCCATATTTGAGTGCCTTCCAACCTGAGAGACTCATCTCCCAGCACTATATCCACCTATGACCTGCTGCTATTCATAAGATTTTCAGTGGCTAAACCTTCAGAAGTAGCCCACCTCTCCATCCTAGTCTGTCTTAGTCTGGATAGGTGTACTGATATTTCAAATACCCGTGGCATAACTTTCCTCATTACAGCAACATAAAAGCCATCCTAGTATTATAAACTGACAGATGAGTGGTGGATTTAATGCAGTCTGTTCATATAAAAGTAATTAAACCCATTTTAGGGCAAATGGCACAATCTCTTTTTCAGATATTCTGTATTCATAAGGATATATATGAATATAAGAAAAAATAGAAGATTATGAAGTTTTTCCTCTAAATAGTTTTTTAAATTTTATGTATGTGAGAGAATACAGCTTCTTTAAATCAATACTCATGCCTTTAATAATTGAGAGCTGATGTACTTGCATGTATGTATATGTGTTAGTAATTAACATCTTAGCTTCACATTCTAAAATAAAAATGCTGTTACTGACATTTGATATTTAGAAGAAACTAATGTCAAAAAGGACTACATGGTGAAATTTTTTGTAATTATTTAGCCCCCTTTTATTTGTATGTAATTTAATATTGTAGCTTATTTTTAGAACTTGAGCTTTAAAGTCACAAAGACTGTTCAAGTCCAAACCTTGCTAATTACATCATTTGAAAGTTACTTAATATGTCTGAAGAGGGCAACATAAACCAGCATACATAAAGTACTTTACATACAGCTTGGTATAGCGTGTGTGCTCAGTAAATGTCTGGTGGTGGTATAATTTCAGTAAATTATACCTATACTTTGTTGTGTTGTTAAGTACCACAGTCAGTTCTGACTCAGCAACCCTGTGCAGGGTTTCTGTGGGGCAGCTGGTGGGTTTGAACTGGCACCCTTGCAATTAGCAGTCCAGTGTATATCCTACAGCGCCACACCCAAGAACAGTCCTGCATAATAATGAATGTAAAGCAAAGTTGTTGTTAGTGCTGTTCGGCGTGAAGCGGATTCTGACAATAGCCACCACCTATGTGTGAGAGCAGAACGGTGCGCCACTGGATTTTTAGGACTGTGCTCTTTCTAAAGTAGATTCTTCCCGGGCCTGTTTTCCAAGGCACCTTTGCCAACTTGTCAGCTAGTAGTGGAGTACTTAAATGTTTGCACCATTCAGCATCACCTACAACATCACATATATGATGTTTAGATTTCAATGCCCCAATTTACATTTGGATGATTTTTTTTTTTTTTTCTAAAATTTCTAAGGTTCTGAGTTAAAATACTGCTTTTTATAGGAAAGTTAAACTTTAAAATTTTTCTTTGGTGTTTGTTTTTACTAGTAAAATCTTATTTTAAGAAGTAATATGGATAATTGAAAATGTTCTTAACTCACTTTAATCTGAAATGCCTTAGATTAATATATTCAGAATTATAAATTTCATTCATTACTTTTATTAGATCAATTCATTGTAAACATTGTTCTTTTTTTTTCCCTTTTATTATTTCTTAATAAAAATGAATACAAGTTGCAGTAAACTTCATCTATTTATGTTCAAATGGATGGCCCTTTAATACTAAGCCCAGTTTGTTTGAAGATATCTGCTATGCATCTTCTTGATACAGAGATAAATGAAAAAATGCCTTCTTTGTTCAAGGACTTTGTGATAGAATTTTCTTTTGGGTAATCTTGGCATTTAATTTATCATTGTGTTTCCAGAGAAAGACGTAGCAGTATGCTTCTGTAAAGATTGGTGGTGTGCCGTGGAGTCAGTTCCGACTCATAGTGACCCTGCATAGCGTTTCTGAGGCTGTAAACCTTTATAGGAGCAGAAATCCTCATCTTTCTCCCACGGAACGGCTGGTAGTTTTGAACTGTTGACCTTGAGATTAGTAGCCTGACTCATAACCACCACGCTACCAGAGCTCCTTTCTTGGAAACCCTAGGGAGCAATGCTACTCTGCCTGTGAGACCTCAGTGAGTCAGACTCACCTCAAGAGTAGTGTGTCTGTGTCCAGAACCTATCTCTAATTCCGTGCTATTATTATTCAAACTGTGTTGAATAAAAAAATACCATGAACTTTAAATACTATCTTTACTTTCCACAATATTCCTTAATGCTGGACATTCACTTAGCTTCAACAGAACGAATATACCTATGAAATTAATGGCATTTCAACTGGGGCTGGATGAACCGCCTTCTTGAAACAGGCCCCCCTCCCCCCAAAAAAAGAAAAAAGTAATCCCTGAGAGACAGAAAACAAAGGAGGCAACCCTGATAATGGCACCAACTTGAATGCTTTGACAGAGATTTTAGGACATGGCACAGGGAGAAGGAAATGAGGCGGAACCAGATGGACTTTCTAAGTTGAAAATATGGAACAGAGTCTGGGCCAAGCTAGTCAGTCAGAGTTCTTTGAACAGAGTGCTAGAGAGGAGAGAGATTCACAGAAGGTCCCCCAGGAGTCCCCAGTAGGGCACCCTTGAGCACAGTCATGTAAGGAAATGCTTTCACATCCATATGAGGTTATTAACAATACCATGGCTTGGGTCAGGTGCACTTCAGTCCTCAGACATCTTTGCTCTTCAACACTTTAAAAGGTTTTGTGCACTAGATTTGTCTAATACAGTTTGATTTTGTGACTGCTGCTTCCATGAATATTGATGGTTGATTAGAGCAAAATGAAGTCTATGACAACTTCAACCTTTTCTCCATTTATATGGATGTTATTTATTGCTCCAGTGGTTAAGATTTTTATTTTTATTACTTTGGGTGCAACTCCTACTAAAGGCTGTAGTTTTTAAACTTCATCAGTATTTCAAGTCTTTTAAGTGCCGTGGAGTCTGTTCTGACTCATAACGACCCTGAATAGGGTTTCCAAGGAGTAGCTGGTAAGTTTGGTGGTCGAACTTACTGCTCAAACCAAGCTGGAGGTCCAGTGCTTATCCTACAGTGCCACATCTGGACTCCCAGCAAAGTATTGGTGGCCATTGTCAAATGCCGCCATAGAAGAGAGACTAGGAAGAAAGAGAGGCAGAGTACTTCTGAATGGTTAGTCACTGAAAACTGTGTGGATAGCTGCAGATCTTCATTGTCAGACATGGTGCCAGAAGATGAAAACTTTATGAATAGCAGTGGAACATTGCCAGATGTAGTGCTAGAAGATGAGCCCCTCAGGTTGGAAGGCACTCAAAATATGACTGGTGAAGAGCTTCCTCTTCAAAGTAGAGTTGACCATGATGATGCAAGTGAAATACACCTTTCAGAACCTTCATGTGCTGATGGAATACAACTGAGAATGAGGAGAAACAGTTGCAAACATCATTAATATTTGAACATGAATCACAAAGTCTGAATCTAGGAAAGTTGGAAGTCGTCAGAATGAAATGGAATGCATACTGATCAATATCCTAGGCATTAGTGACCTGGAATGGACTGGTTTAGGCCACGTGATTTACTATGCCGGGAATGACAAATTGAAGATGAGTGAGTGACATCACATTCATAGTCAAAAAGAACATTTCAGATCTATCTTGAAGTACAGTGCTACCTGTGATACAATAATATCCACACGCCTACAAGAAA
>NW_006408700.1:2920528-2923087 GCF_000296735.1 Chrysochloris asiatica
GGTTTCCAGAATCATAGTTTTCTTTCTTTGGAGCTTTAACAATGATCATTTGTTTGGATTTTGAAGGAAATGTTGGGAGAACTCTTCACTCCTGTGGAAACGCCTGAAGCACCCAATAGAGGATTCTTTAAAGGCCTATTTGGAGGTGGAGCGCAGTCTCTCGATAGAGAAGAGCTGTGTAAGTTGACTCATTTCACTTGACAACTGTATGTATGAAACAAAAGCATTGAGCCCACACTCGGTTTTTCTTGGTGTGAATTGTTACACTCTTCTTGTCTTTAGTGCGGCACAGTTAATATCTCTTGTGTTTCAGCAAAATACATAAAGTTGTTGTCTGTCATTCTGTCCCAAATCAAGGTAATTGCATAAATAGTCACAAAGAACTCAGATACCATACTCACAGTTACAGGGTTTATAATAGGGAAGCTGTTGCTCTTGTTAAGTGCCCTTGGGTCGGTTCCAACCCATGGCGACCCTGTATAGGGTTTCTAGGAGTGGCTGGTGAGCTTGAACCTTGCGGTTCTTAACGACTTTGCAGTCCAAAGCATTAACCCACAGCGCCACACCAGGACTCCAGGTTACAATTTGGGATCAGAAATTCTCAGGGCACAGTTCTTCCATTCAGATCAGCCTCGCCTCAACTGTGCCCTCAGGACCATTGGCCTGACCTTTGCCCTGCTCTATTAGGCATACTCTATGGTTCGGCTTCCTCAATTAAGTACCTGGAGATACCCCATTCTGCTAGGGAGCCTCCTGCCCAAAGTTACTCAGTTTCACTTCATCTGCGGCCTGGGATGGCTTCTGCCCTGTCTCCTGCTTTGGCTCTTGGTGCTGCTGCTGCTGCTCCTCTGCTCCTCCCCCACTGTCACAGCTTCCTGTCCTTAGATTGAGCAGGGTCAGTGCTCAGGGATCTCGGGGTACAAAGGACACACTCCACTCCTGGCTCTCCTTCTGAGATGGCTCGTTTTATACCCAGCAGTATAGTAAAAGTGCTCAATCACAATTAGCCCTGTTAAGTCACTCACAGCTGAATTGTATAATCCATCAGCATCCGTCCCCACCTTCTCTTGCCCTTCATTGTCAGGAAAAGTACTTGGTGGGAGTTCTAAGGACTCTGGTTAGAAGAGACATTTAATAATTCACTGCACTTCAGTAATGTGTATTGTTCAGGGAACCAAAATTGATTAATTTCAGATGGCTAAAAAAGAGCATCATAACTTTAATAATGTCAAAATAATTGTCTTTATTTTTATTGAATGTTATCTATTATTAGGTCTATGGCTGCCTTTAATTGACCACCTTAACTGAAATGTTTTTACATAAACATTTACTTTATTTTACAAAATCTCCAAGATTACTCACTTTGTACTTTAAGGTTATTTAAAATAGCAACATCAGGTATATTTGCTTCTTTTACTACCTTCCACATAATTGAAACAATAATATTTGCTCTTTGAATGATCTAATGAAGCAATGTATTTGATGCTTTTTCCAAATAGGAGCTATTACCAGTCCTTGAATTTGGGGATATTTATATATATATATATATATATATATATTTTTTTTTTTTTTTTTCCCAAAATGTATTTGAATATTGGTTTTATGATTGATTAAATAAAAGTTGAAATAACTAAATAACAATAGGTAGCAATGGAGTTTAAAAACTCACTCACTCATAATTACTCTAAAATTTTAATTCAGTTAGAGAAAGACTGTCTTTCAAGTCTTGGGGATATATAATTTGGATTAACATAAATAAACATTGAGGACAATTAATAAAGCTATACAAGATTGAAAAAAAAAATACATATACATACATTAAAGAAAAAAATACACTTGCAAAAATATACATGAAAACCTCAAAGAGCTAACAATGTAGTAACGTAGCCACAGAGAAACCTGGGAACTCAGAGCGAGGAGTGTGGTGGTTTGGGGCTCCTGGTTCCCTGTAATGCTTTGCTAATGTAGACTGGGAGGCTCAGCTGGCTATGAGTAGCAGCACTGGTGAAGACAGAGGTCCTGGGAAACAGAGACCCCAGAGTGCTGCAGCTTACCAGCAAGAGAGAATTAGAAATAGAACGCCCCTCTCTATCCTTTCTCCCCACTCTAGACACACAACTTTCAGCTCAGCTTCAAATGATGAGTGTCCAGAAAGTCTTCAATGCTTGACTAAGATTTTTCCAGACTGCCAGAACCTTTAGCGCCTACCAGAAACAAAGTGTTTTCTGAAGGAATACAGCATACTGTATGGCCTTGAATTGTTTTTACAAATAATTTTTCAATCGTGTGGTGGTCGTGATGGTTATGTGCCGTGGAGTAGATTCCGACTCTTAGTGACCCTGTACAGGGTTTCCGTGGCTGTAAATCTTTACGGGAGCAGAAAGCCTCATCTTTCTCCCACGGAACAGCTGGTAATTTTTTTGAACTGCTGACCTTGAAGTTCGCAGCCCAATTCGTAACCACTACGCTGAACAGAGCTGAACAGAAAATTTCAAAGATCAGCTCGAGAAGATAAAACCAAATACTATAATAAAATATGCAATGATTTAGAGTTGGATA
>NW_006408700.1:2924727-2929137 GCF_000296735.1 Chrysochloris asiatica
ACGCCACCAGAGCTCCTTCCCAGCATATAGCCATAGATGATCAGAAGACAATGAATCAACACCGTGAGCAATGCAACAGCAGAAAAAGTCCAAGCAGAATCATAGGGCCTTTAGATATTGGAATCATCAGAAACAAACTATGAAATAAATATGCATATAATGTTCAGGATAAGTGTCATACCTGAAAAGGTTATCAAGGAATTGAAAGATCCATCAGGGGACTTAACCGGAAGCAGTACGGAAAAACAGAGAGGGGGAAAGTAGAGAGGAGAGTATAAATGACATAAATGTTGGATGGGGCTGATGAAAGGAGATGGGGATAAGACTCTCTTGGTACAATAGTGAATAATTACTATCAAGACTGACTGTGAGGGTTGGAAATGTAAAGGTAGATGTTTTGTAGCAAAAGGAGGGGAGTGGTAGATTTTGCAGTCCAGGAGCAGAGGGCCCTAGGACCATCAAGGGAGAAGAGCAGAGTGCAGGACCCTATCCAGAGAAGCAGTGACGCCAGAGATGAAGGCAGAGACGATGATGTTGGAGAGATGGAGTGGCTGGGGCCTCTAGATTCAGAAAGGGAGAGGGTCTATGTGCTAACAGCTGGGGGGCAGGCTTGTGGGAATGTACACTATTGTTGTTTGACAATACATGGAGGGATTGTTATCATTGCAGTGAAATAAAATACAATAGGATGAATGTAAAGCTAATGTTCGCTCATGTAGACAACCACTTAATTCACAATAAAAACTTAAAAAACAACAAAACATAGATGTTGAACTGCAAGGTTGGCAGTTCAAGCTCACCAGCCGCTCCTCAGAAACCTTATATAGGGTTGCTATGCAATTCAATGGCACTTAACAACAAGTATATTTTTATGAACTTTATTAACAGACAAAATGAAATTATATAGCTTAGCACTATAGACACAAGAGTTAAAACTATAAAGAAGTAAAAAAAATACCATAAAAGGCAGAGTGGCAGCGACCTAAGGTGGGTAGGGGAAGGAGCTTGTGATGAGAAAGGTACACGAAGGACTCTAGGACTGAATCTCATCTGTGTCTTCATCTGGACTCTGGTTACACAGATATTTGCTGTGTTTTAATTTGCTAAGCTACGTATATCTATTTTACTCATTTCTTCAGTAGGTACATTATATTTTTTAAATAAAAGTTTAAAATGAAGTGAAGAATTCATGTTACATCAGAGTATTCTATATTATGAGTTTTGTTCGAATACATTTATGAAACATTTGTTTTTTCCATTGTTCTGTTCAAAAGTAAAATTACTATTCTACATTTTTCCCTTGTATTCATAATGATATCATCTGCATCCAGGGTGTATTAAAACCAAAATCCCTCAGGTAAGGACCTGGCACAGAATTTTCCAATTTTTCTTCAGTCCAAGAAGATATAGAAAGAGGCCACCATCGCCTCAAAGTGCTAGACTCGACACTGTGGCCTCAAGAAACTTCTCTTCTCACTGGAAGAATCAAACATGAATGCACAGAGTGATGAGAAAGAGAGCTTGAGCGCCAAACATAGAACAAAACACTGTACAAGGCTCCACGCAGAGACTTGGGCCCTGAGAGACACAAAGGAGCCCCATGTCACATAAGGCCATGTAGAGAAAGTTCTGGAAAGCAGGTCAACTCCCACTGGGGAGCCCTGACATTTATTCAGAAGTTTTGAGTAGCAAGCTAGTGTAACGGAAGCTGATGGTAGTGAGGGTTGCTTCAGTGGCTGGAGGAGAAGGAGCAGCCTTTCGCAGAACCTCAGAGACTTCAGCAGTAAGCTAGATGCTGAGCCGTCAGAGTCTGGATTAAGACAGGAAAAGAAATAGTGAGGCCCTGAGACCTTCTGAAGGGAACTTTTGATCTCTCCGCTAAGTGAGGAGATACTTCGGGAGGAGGAGAGGGCTGCACCACTGCTACAGCATGTGGAGACTGAAACAGAATGCTGATGAACCTTTATCCACGACTTCCTTTTACGTCTAAGTATAGGTATTTTTTAAGGAAAACAGTGTGGAGTAAGTCAGTCCATCAAATCTCTCTATTTCATTTAAATTTTCTATGTTTGTTATTCTTCAGTTTTTGGTTACTGTTGTGTTCATTGGTGTCATATACCCATTCTTGTTTCCAACACATAATCACCAACCTGTGAGAACTAGTGCAAGGCAGACTTTGTTACGGTTTGTGTGCTTTTGCATGTGTGAAAATTAGTGAAGAGAAAACATAGATTACTTGTAAAGTGAAAGCTACGAATATTTCAATTAAATTGCAACTGGTTCTAAAATACTTCAGTGCAATCTCAGGCTGTAGGAGTCTGTTTGAATTAAATTGTCGTCTTTTGAGTTGTTACTCTTTCCTTTCTTAAATGCATCTAGTTGGCGAATCGTCATCGGGCAAGCCTTCACGGAGCCTGGCTCAGCATATCCCAGGCCCTGGTGGCATTGAAGGCGTGAAAGGAGCGGCCTCTGGAGTTGTGGGTGAATTAGCACGAGCAAGGTTGGCCCTTGATGAACGAGGGCAGAAGCTCGGTGATCTGGAAGAAAGAACTGCCGCTATGTTGTCGAGCGCAGATTCATTTTCTAAACATGCTCATGAGGTATGGCCATAAAACCGCTCTTTAAAGTCAATATGAAAATGATGACGTTTTTATCGATGGTTGGTTTTCACGCATAGGAATTTTCAGTTATTCTTTGTACAGTTGCACAGTCCCGATTTTTACCACCAGAGGGAACACAATACTTTGGTGTCTATAATGCAGGGTCGCTATGAGTCGGAACTGACTCCACGGCACATAACAACAACAACAACAACAACAACAATGAAGTTTTACCAGTTGTAAAGAAGGCCTCTAACCTAGCATGGTGTTTGTGGTGGTAGTATGCCATGGGGTTGATCCCGACTCACAGCTACCCTGCATAGGGTTTCCAAGGCTGTAACTCTTTATGGGAGCAGAAAGCCTCATGTTTCTCCTGAGTAGTGGCTGGTAGGTTCGAACTGCTGATCTTGCGGTTTAGCAGCCTAGCTCATAACTCGCTACGCTACCCGAGCTCCTTATGGGTCAGCATGGTGTCTTTAAAGCAGTGTACTTAAATGCCTGTAGGTAGAAGCCACATTCCTTTTTTTTTAGACACCAGCTACTTTCTGATGTGACACTATAGGATAAGCACTGGACAGCTAACCAAAAGGTCAGCAGTTGAAACCCACTAAATGCTACTCAGAAACCCTATACAGGGTCGCTTTGAGTCAGAACCAACTCAATGGTGCTAAATTACAAGCTGCTTCACACACTTAATGACTGGCCTGCCCTACGAGGACACTTCGCTACTTGAAGACAGTTATTTTTATAGTTGAGCACCCTAATCAGAAAAAAACTCTTCTTAACATCTTTAAATCAAACCACTTCTTCCTTACATGGCCTATGCATTACTTCTTCAGACCTTCAGAGATTCAGAGATCTTCCTGAGTAGCTCTAGTACACACACAAGGCACCTCTGATACAGGCTAACGCCGTCAGTCTAGATCAAGATTTCTGTTGTCTTAACCCTGCATCAAGGACTCCTGGTAGTACACTGGTTCAAATGCCCTGCTGCTAAACAAAAAGTTGGCAGTTCAATCCCACTACACGCTCTTTGAGAAAAGATTAAAGATTGCAGCCTTGGAAACTGTGTAGTAGAAACAGCCAGTTCTACTCTGCTCTATGGGTCACTTTGAGCTGGAAGTGACGAGATGGCAAAGAGGTTTAAACCTGAATCTAAATGGGTGATCTCGAAGGTACATTACTCTTCAGTCAATTGCATAATATAGCCACCCTAAGTATTTCCCAAAAAATATCAAACTCAAGTATTAGAAGTAAGAGTTTTTTGGGCTTTTTCTTTACTTCTACCACATGTTTTTAAGCCATATTTGAAAATCCAATACTTGTAGGTAGCTAAGACCATGTGTTCTTGAATCACATAACCTGGGCTTAAATCCAAATTTCATAACTGTGTTACCTTGAACAACTCATATTAGGCTCAGTTAACTGCACGGTGGACAGTTCAGACCCACAAGGTGAATGATTCAGATGCACAAGCTGTTGCTTGTGAGCTAAAACTGACTCAGTGGCACTTAAAAATAATAACAGCCAATTGCTTCACTCTGAAATTGATTAAACATAATCAAGAAGCATTGATAATTACTGGAGATTGAAATGCTAAGGTTGGAACCAAAGAAGAGGGATCTGTAATTGGAAAACATAGCCTTGGTGATAGAAATGATGTTGGAGGTCGCATGGTAGACTTTTGCTAGACCAATGACGTCTTCATTACAAATACCTTTTTAAACAACATGTTGTTGTTGTTGTTAGGTGCCATTGAGTCGGAATTGACTCATAGTGACCCCATGCACAGCAGAACGAAACAATGTCC
>NW_006408700.1:2931138-2948228 GCF_000296735.1 Chrysochloris asiatica
ACATGTAACAACAACAGCATACACATAGACCTCACCACATGGAATACAAAGAAATCATATTGACGACATCTGTTAAAAGAGATGTTGAAAAGCTCAATATTATCAGCCAAAACAAGGCCAATGTTTTGTGGTATAGACCATCAACTGCTCATATTCAAGTTCAAGCTAATGCTAAAGAAAATTTAAAACAAGTCTGTAAGAGTCAAACTATGACGTTGGACATATCCCACCTGGATTTATAAACTATCTGAAGAACAGAAGCAATCGACACTAATGATTGAAGAACAGAAGTTATGGAATGACATCAGGAACATTATACAGGAAGAAAGCTAAAGGTCATTTAAAAAGACAGGAGAGAAAGAAAAGGCCAAAATGGATGTCAGAAGAGGCACTGAAACTTATACTCCAGTGGAGCGATGCTAATGTGAAAGGAAGAAATGAGGAAATAAAATAAATGAACAGAAAATTTCAAAAGGTAGCTCACAAAGACATAGTGAAATATTATAATTAAATGTGCAAAGATCTAGAGTGAGAAAACCAAAAGGTAAGAACACAGCATTTCTCTAGTTAAAAGAACTGTAGAAAAAAATCCAAGCCTTGACTAGCAAAATATTGAATGATGCAGAAAACATCAAAAGAAGATACACAGAGTTACTGTACCAAGAAGAAATGATCGATGTTCAACCATTTCAAAGGGAGCAAATGTTCAAGAACCAAGGATACTGAAGGAAAAAAATCCAAGCGCCACTGAAAGTATTGGTGAAGACAAGGGTCCAGGAATTGAAAGAATACAAATCGAAATCTTTCAACAAATTGATGCACCACTGGAGATATTCACTCATTTAGGCCAAGAAATTTGTAAGACACCTACCTGGCCAACTGATTGGAAGAGATCCATATTTGTGTACATTTTTGCATCCATGGGAGATGACCCAGTAGAATGAGGAAATCATCAAATCGTATCATTAATATCCCATACAAGTTAAATTTTACTTTAGGTAATTAAAAAACTATTAAAACAGTACATTAACAGAAAATTGTCAGAAATTCAAGCTAAATTCAGAAGAGAATATGGAATCAGGGATATCATTACTGCTGTTTGATGGATCTTGGCTAATTGAATGCAGAGAATACCAGAAAGATCTTTACTTGTTCATTATGGACTATGCAAAGGCTTTCGAGTCTCTGAATCATGATAAACTATGGATAACATTGCAAAGAGTGGGTATTCCAGAACACTAAATTATGCTCCTAAAAAAACCTGTATATACATCAAGAAGTATTTGTTCGAACAGAACAAGAGAATACTAAATGATTATATCAGGAAACTGTGCACCAAGCTTGTATTCTTTCACCATACTTTTCAATCTGTAAATCTTGCAAATAATACTAGAAGTTTGATTATTTGAAGAAGAATGTGGCATCAGGATTGGAAAAAGATTAATTAACAACCTGCGATATAAAGATGATACAACCTTGCCTTCTGAAAAACAAAGTGGACTTAAAATACTTATTGATGAAGACCAAAGGTCATAACCTTTGGGTTGAATTGCACCTTAATGTAAAGAAAACAAAACTCATAGTATTTTTGGTTGAAGTTATTAAAGACTTCATTTTGCTCATATGCACAGTCAGCAAATATGAAAGCATCAGTCACAAAATCCAGCAAAGTGTTGTATTAAGCATATCTGTTGCATAAGACCTTTAAAGTGTTGAAGAGCAAAGATGATTGGTGCCTGACTCAAGCCATGGTATTTTTAATCGCCTCATATGCATGTGAAAGTTAGTAAGCAAAACCATAGAAGAATTGACACATTTGCATTATGGTATTGGAGAAATACATTAAAAGTACCATAGACGGCCAGAAGAATAAATCTGTGTTCAAAGACATATGGAATGGTCCTTAGAAACCAGAATGGCATGACTTCGTCTCTCATACTTTGGACATGTTATCAAGAAGGACCAGTCCCTGGAGAAGGACAGCATGCTTGGCAAAGTGGAGAGTCAACGAAAAGAGGAAGACTACAAAGAGACGGATTGACACATTCGCAGCAGCAATGGACTCAAGCGTAACAACAATTGTGAGGATGGTGCAGTACTGAGCAGTGTTTCCTTCTGTCACACATGGCATCACTATGAATCAAAACCAGCTCAAGGCCACCGAGCAACAGTGCCTGGTTCATAGTTGTTGTTGTTGTATTATTATTCTTAACCCTCCATTACCCAGCTTCCTATAAAGCATTACTTTTTGGTTCAAATGAAAAGCAACCAACTAAACGGATTGCCATCAAGCAGATAGACACTTATGGCAACACCTGTTGTATCAGAGTAGAACTGTAATCCTTAGATTGTCAATGGCTGTAATTTTAAAGAAATATCACAAGGTGGATGTTTTGATGATAAGTGCTGTTGAGTAGGTCCTGACTCATAGCTACCTATATAGGTTTCCTAGGAGTGACTGGTGAGTTTGAACTGCCAACCTTGCGGTTTAAACCAACCCGGAGGTCGAGTGCTTACCCTACAGTGCCAGCATTTACAGCATCAGGGATCTTTGTTGGTGTTGCTAAGTGCCGTTACGTTGATTCTGCCTCCTAGCAACTCTGTGAGTTTGGGGTTTCTGAGGAACGGCTACTGGGTTTGAACTGCCAACCTTTTGATTAGCAGTTCAGTGCTTTTCTGATAGCCCCACACCAGGACTCCCCAGGGACCTATGTTGTTGTTGTGAAGTGCCGTCGAGTCGATTCCAACCCATAGCGACCCTGTATAGGTTTCCAATGAGCAGCTGGTGAGCTTGAACACCCGACCTTGCAGATCAAACGGCTTTGCTGTCTGACGCATTAGCCCACAGCGCAATCAGGGACCTGTAGGGAACAAAAATTTACCTTTTTTTTTAGGACATGAGTTTAAATCACCAATGAAATGTAACTGAGTTCAAATTAATTCTGTCACATCTCCCAAGAAACCTGAGGACTTCTTAGATTAGTTCTTATGCATCATAGCCTTTGTGCCTCTTACTGGAGCGAGTCTTACTACTTTCAGTATCAGTTGATTCTTAGTAAGTAATCTAACAGGCCTACTTTTTTTAATATTTCAAAATGATAAAATGTTTAAGTATATATACTTATATATATACATATAGAGTGAGAACCTTAAGGCCAGCTGCTCCGCGGGAGAAAGATCAGGCTTTCTACTCCCGTAAAGATTTACACTCTTGGAAACCCTATACAGGGTCGCTATGGGTCGGAACCGACTCGACGGCACTTAACAACAACAACAACAAGAGAGAGAGAGAGAGAAACCAGTTGTCATTTGTAATTAACTGTTTAGGTATTTTTAAACCTTTTTTTTTTTTTTGTCTCCCCCACCCCCTCCTTAGATGATGTTGAAATACAAAGATAAGAAGTGGTACCAGTTCTGACAGCTGGAATCCAACTAAGTCCAACTTCAGCCAGAAGGAAAATCATTTTCCTCTTTTATTGTCTTGATTCATTTGGGAAAGGCACCGGGGAAGGGGCGTCCATCACTGGATGCTGTTCTTGCATAACACAACCCTGCACTGTTTTACCTCCATCGTCTGGCTCTGACTGAGGTGTGTCCACACACGCTCAAACTGGAATACGTGGCGTGGGCCCACTGTGAGCTGACGGTTTGCCAGCTGAGCAGGCCACACGTGACCGATGAGGAAGCCAGGGGGGGATGTGGAGGAGATATGGCAGACATTGTTCCTGGAACTTTCCTGTATTAGACGTTCAGATGCCAAAAGATTCTACGCCGTTGTATCAGCCATCAAGTGTTTGACCTCGGGGGAGAGGCAATAAGTCACACGTCCTGAAGCTGGAGGAGTGATATTTGTGTCGTTAAACTGGATTCTTAACAGCCGTCTGGGACTTTTCCCTTCCTGAAGCTGAGTGCTCCTCGGTATCAATAGTGATAAAGAAACAAACTGCTTGTTCCCATCTCTTTAGACAGATAAGCTGAATGGTGGGCTTTAAATAATACAAACATACACATAGTTGACTTGTGTATGGGCTACTCTTGGATTCTTGTTATTGTACACTTGTGTTTAGTCCATATTTTGTTAAAAGCAAAACAAGGTGATAAATCACTTTTCATTGAAAAGAAAAGTGTAGAGCATGACCGAAGTGCTCATCCCCTGGGAGTTTCCACGTGGTGGCTGCGCAGTGTGGAGAGTGAGTGAAATCCCTCCATTGTGGTGAGGAGAATACTTCATGTCCCTCGTCCTTGCTCCCATTGAATTCCGCGAAAGGTGGATTTGACCAAAAGCGTTCTGGTTAAATTTGTAGAAATGTTGAAATTGGCTAAGGTTTTCATTTATGCTTGAATTTTTATAAAATGTTTAACCAAATGTACCTTTGCATTATTTAATTAAAATTGCTAAAAAAAACTATGTTTCATTATTTCAGTAAAATGCTCAGCTCCCTTTTTCAAATGCCCTTTATTTGCTACCAGTTCCAGTACACTCAGGTGATGGGCCGATTCAATCTTAGTGCACATGCTGTCGCATGGAGAATGACAAGCATCCATTTTCAATAACTATCTATATAAGAGTCTAGTCTGATGACCTACAAACTCTTTTCTGTAGAAATATACTATAAATCTGTACTTGTCCTTTCAGATTTTAAAAAGCCAAAAGAAAAGAAGAGTCCATGCCCTTTGGTAACTAAATTATTTCTGTACTGTAGTCTAATGCACATTAAGACCAGCAGTGAACAGTGTTCCCAGGATCCCACGGTAAACAGGGAAGCATCCTCCCGGTTGGTCTGCAAGCAGGTGGTGTTGAATAATACAGGCTAACCCCAAGATGATGATTGACTAGTGTTAAGTGGCAAAAGAAGAACAAAATACAAGCATTAAAATTGACACAAATGAAATTTAAATATTTCTTTTAAAAAGGGTTTATAGTTGCTTACTTTTTCCTTAAGAGATAATCAGAACACAAATTCATAGCAAACGTGATGGTTGTTTTCCTATTCCATATGATTATTACAGGTATATGCAGAACACCTTAACTTCACGTGGCCTGTTATGCATCTTCTCGTTAATCTCAATAGTATAGCTTTTGTGTTTACATTTTATAACATGCTCCTACTAGATATAAAAGTTTACATTAATGTTAACTTGAAAATATCATTGGTCAGAGACTAAATATATATGATAGAGATCATTGATCAAACCAAAAGAAATATTTTTAAAATATTTTTTAAAGTTTTGAATTTGTAGAAGGCACCAATGAATAACGTTCAGGAGTTTATAAATTCCTTGGTTTGTATCATACACTATCTAATGCATCCGTTATTCCACGATATGACACAGGAAGTATTAGGCCCTTTTGAAAGGTCCCGTTTCATGTATGCCATAAGTCAAATCAACAGTTACAGATTTGAAGAAGCTGAGAAGTATTAAGTAATATTTATTGGTTAGTTCCCCATTCACATGGAAGGTCAAATTAGCTCTAGTAATTCAACTTGATATGTTATTTTATGTTAATTGTAAATCAGTTGCATTTTTACTGCCATTTTTACCTATTGTATATAAAATGAATTGATCTTGGAATTATTTTCAGTAGAGAGATGGATTTTATAAGAAAATCTTAAATGGATGTTTTGCATTATTTTAATTTATTTTTCAAGTAATCTACAGATTATTCACAGCTAACTAGATATGCAGAATTAGAAAGCTTTGGAATGATTTTGAGTATAGGAAATAAACTTTTCAGAGTTTTCCTTTGTTTAGTCTGTAGATAAGAGACTGCAGTAATAATGAACCCAGGGAATTTATTGTAATTTGAGAGATGATCTCTCCCTTTTTTTCTTTCTCTCTTTTTAAATGCAAGAAGTAATAGTCACCAGCAGTTCAAGGAAAAGATGGTAGAGTTGGGGGAGGGGGGTAGTCAAAACATAAATTATTAGAAGGGTGGAAGATTTTCATGTGCTTCCTCCGTGTCCTCAACACTGTCCTTTGATGCATTTGCCCTTGACTAAAATCATTCCAGTGTGTGGTTAGCCGTCTGTCAGTAGGAAGTGAGTCCCTGGATGTACCACAAGGTCAGTCTATTTTACTTCTCAGGCGAAAACCCATATCCATTGCTTAGAAGAGTATTTTAAATCATACTAACTCTGACGAATATCTGTGCACTTGTCAGAATATACATCCATTTGAAGTTTTTGCATCATATAATCCTGGGTTTGCATTTCATTTGTATAAAACATTTCCAAACAAATGGTTATAGATAGAACTGAGCAATTACTAATTTGCTGGGTTTTTTAATGAAAGTGTAAAAATGTTGCTACTTCTGTTATTCTGTGTTGTCTTGCAATTCAACTACAGTACTTCAAAGAAAGCTTTTTTGTGTTCGTTGGTGTGTGCTTGGACCTTGTCTCTCTAGGTTCCTCTGCAGTGATTTCATGTTGATAACGTGAGTGGTTTTTTTTTAACAAGTCAGAAAGTGTTGCATACCTTAGTTTACAGGGTAAGTGGGGAGACGACAATGGAGTTCAAGCTTGTGCACTGAGGTCTAGCTCCCATATGTGTTTTGCTGAATTTCTCATTAACATTAGAAAAGCTATATCCAAAGGGAAATATTTTTGTGTGTGGCAAAGGTTTATTTTACAATTTTAACTTTTGGGATTTTGCTGTTTTTTATTTTGTTTCTGGTTTTTTGGGTGTCCCTCCCCCACCCTCCCCAAATAAAGAGCACTGAAATTTAAACTTGAAATTTTTCTGCACTTTTTTTAGGTAATGGAAACTTTTTATTATCATTTAATTCCACCTCAGTTCAAATCAAGAGACACATATGTGTAAAATACCAGAATCATGTGTATGCTGCCAGCTGACTTTAAACAATTAAACATCATCGTTTTAAAACCTTCAACAGGGTTTTGTATAAATTTCGAGGATTAAAAAAAAACAACAAAAAAACGAGTGAAATTATTTGCTGTGTGTGCCAGTGTTCTTGGTCTTAAATTATTGCAACACTTTCTGATTTGTTTTAAGACCATACAGCTAGATGTTATATTTATACATACTGCTAGAGAATATAATTTTAGTTATCAAATGGAATTTTTATAAATGTACTTTAATTTTAAAAAAATGGTGAACTTGTTAAGTTTAAGTCAAAGTACTTAAAAAGTATGTATATTATCCATACAAAGGCTATGCTTTATGCTTATAATAAGAAATATTGGTATCTCATATCGAGATACAATTAATTAAAGAAAAATCATGCATCATTCAAGTCTTCACACATAGTAAGAAAGGTATCATTGCTCTGGTTAAAAAACAAAAAATACCCTACTGAGCATCTTCAAATATTACTTTCTTTTGGGGGGAAATGCCCACAACAATAATCATAAGACCTTTCTCAATAGCTGTAGCTTGCTGTTGGATACCTATCTTAACTATTGTTTTCAGATAGATATATATATACATATATATTATATATTTACATAGTTTTCCAGGTATTTTCTTCTACCTTTTTTAAAAAATAAATTTCCAAAAATGAAAACAGAGTTTATGTATTTTTGTCAATGAAGGTTTTTATTTTGTAGTTTATAAAATTTGTTCATTATCAGTTTGATACTTGATTAATATTCCTAGACTTTTTAATCTATATTTAATTTGAAAAAGAACATTCCTATATCTTAAGCATCCTCCTTTTTCTTTTTCCTTTTAGTTTGTTTATTCTCTTAGATGGAAATTTATGCCCACAATTTTTTTTTTTTTCCATTTAAAAATGAATGTGAAGAGACTGTTTACAGTTTTTGTTGAACTTCTCATCTTATAAACTGCTATGGAAATAATTTTTCATTTGAATGCTAGTAACCTTACTACTACAGAAATTTTAAAGTTACTGTGGACAGAAAATAGTTGTTGCAAAAAAATAAAAGGAAATACTTTAGCTTACCTTTCTCAGCTGAATTCAATGGTTTAGTAACCCCCCCTCCCCCCCTCAGTTAACAGGGCTATGACGTTGCTTTCTTCAGTTCCTAATCCAATCTTAAATGATAAGGCACAATTTATTTACAAATTGAGTAAAGCAGTCTATGGCTACATGTAAAGTGCTCTCTTGACTTCAGTCTTTACATCAGAACATATCTTGAGTGTCCGTTTTGCAAATATTCCTCAATGAGGCTCAGAGTTAATATTTTAGTGTATAAGGTATAAATAAATCAGCATTCATTTAGTGTAGGTTGTTTGGCTCAAGCGTTACATGGATATAGGCTAATGGCAACAGAATCCTATTTATTAGGAAGGTTCCTATTTTATTTGTACTTTTCCTTTTTATTTTGTGTTGTCTAAGCTTTTGCTTCAGCTGAAGATGTACCGAGTTGAAAACAGACTCAACATATCAATAGAAAGCCATGCAAAGAGGGTAAATTACGTTTTTAATTTGATTTGATTTGTAAATAAACAGTACTGTGATACTTTAGGTGTGGCCTCTGCTCAATATAGTAGTTAGAACCAGAAAAACATTTTGCTTTCTAGTTATGCTATGAATTCAATGTAAATGCATTGCCAAAAGACAACATGAAGAAGAGCAAGATTCCGTTCTCACATTGTCCATTCAGGGGCAAGCATGCGGGGCTAGAACTGGAGCTTGTGTAAACCTTCAACTGTACCTGCAGGTGCTTTTTCAGTTGCTGTACTTTGTTTTCTGTTCTTTGTTTGTTTGTTTGTTTGTTTTTAATCTCGCTCAGTCCCAGTAACTATCTCAAAGGTAATTGCTGGAATGTGCATTTTAAAAGCAGTAACTAATTCATCTCTGTGTGCTGTTTGATTGAAAACTAAAAGCACGATTGGCAACACTAAAAATGTGACACTTTGTAGTTATTTTGCATTCCTGACTTTACAAATTGTCATCACAGGGAAAAAAAAAAAGGTTTAAAATTAGGTAATGAAATATTTTTGTAAATAAATACCTTTAAGCTGGTATTTTAAAAGAATGTATTATAAATTCGTGTTTCTGAAAAATGTTCATATATGTGTATATGAATGTCTTTATGCTGAAGGGCTCTGATTGGGCAAAATAAAATACTCTAATCTCTCCTGAAACTAATCAAGCCCATTTTTCTGGAAAATTCGTTTTAATTTTTTCTCTGAAATGTGGCAGTAACTCACTAGTTTAAGCAACGAATAGATAAAATCAATGTCTGTGTTTGCAAAGGCAAAGCCTGGCTAATTAGACCATTCAAGTAAAGAAAACCATATTTTTCTTCACTGTCTGGAATTTGGGGGGAAAGTCACCCTGCTTTGAGTGGGGAACCAAGGAACAGGGGTAGGGGCAGGGGCATAGAAGCTAGCTATAGGCTTCAACATGTACACACATACATGTTCCTCAGCCTTGACGTTCTGGGAACATCAAGCTGGGCTTCTTGGTCCAATGCAGGTTCAGATCATGGGGACTGAGGTGGGTGGGATCGCTGGTAGGTGTATCTAGGAAATATGCCGCCAGGCAATACTTAATGCTGTTGAAACACCGTTTGGGAAGCTAGACTTCACATAGTTCCCATATTAGCATTTTGCTAGTGAATGTTGTCAGAACCATCATCCAACTATTTGTGCCAAAAATAAACATCATATTAATGACTCTAGAATAATGTAACTCAAAGACCAAATAGTACTTATTTAACATTGATTACATTGATGTTAAAAATAATATGCTAGTTTCCTATGAAGGCCCTGCTGGTGGTGATGTGCCCTGGAGTTGGTTCTAACGACCCTTCATTTTCTGAAGCTTTGTAAATCTTTACGGGAGCAGAAAGCCTCTTCTTTCTCCCGTAGAACAGCAGGTAGTTTCGAATGGCTGACAATGAGGTTAGCGGCCTAAAAGCTGTACTGCTAACCTCGAGTTCAGTAGTTCTAATCTACCAGTCACTCAGTGGGAGAAATATGTGGCTTATTGGTTCCATAGACTTACAGCCTCAAAAACCCTATACAGGGTCGCTATGAGGGGAACCGACTCAGCAGCACACAACCGGCACTACTTTTCTGATTGAAATGAAGGGATAGGGTGTCGGACTGGAAAATGCTGCTGTAGAATCCGCTCTGAAGTTCGAACCACAAGGTAAGAAGTTCAAATCCACCAGCTTCTCCTTGGGAACACTATACAGGGTCACTATGAGTCAGAACTGACTCCATGTCACGTTGTTGTTGTTAGGTGCCATTGAGTCGGGACTAACTCATAGCGACCCTATGCACAACAGAATGAAACACTGCCCAGTCCTGGGCCAACCTCACAATTGTTGCCACGCTTGAGCCCATTGATGCTGCTACTTTGCCAATCCATCTCGCGGGGGGTCTTCCTCTTTTTCTCTGACCCTCCACCTTACCAAACATGATATCCTTCTCCAGGGACTGGTCCCTCTTGACAATATGTCCGAAGTATGAGAAACGAAGTTTGGCCATCCTGGCCTCCACGGAGCACTCTGGCTGCACTTCTTCCAACACAGATCTATTGGTTCTTTTGGCAGACCATGCACTTTCAATATTCTCCTCCAACACCATAACTCAAAGGCATCAATTCTTCTATGGTCTTCCTTATTCACTGTCCAGCTTTTGCATGCATATGAGGTTATTGAAAATAGGTCAGGCGTACCTCAGTCCTCAAGCTGACATCTTTGCTCTTCAACACTTTAAAAACGTCTTGTGCAGCAGATTTGCCTAATACAATATGGTGTTTGATTTCTTGACTGCTGCTTCCTGTGAGTGTTGATAATTGGTTCAAGAAGAATGAAGTCCTTGACAACTTCAATATTTTATCCATTGATAAGAATGTTGTTTATTGGTCCAGTGGTGAGGATTTGTATTTTCTTTACATTGAGATGTAATCCATACCGAAGGCTGTAGTCTTTGATCTTCATCAGTAAATGTTTTTTAAGTCCTTTTCACTTTCATCAAGCAAGGTTGTATAATCTGCATATCGCAGGTTGTTAATAAGTCTTCCTCCAAACCTGATGCCACGTTTTTCTTCATATAACCCATGACACATAGCAACATACATTTTTAACTGTAGTGCAATACTGGTCCACATGATGGCAGCCATGCCTCACCAGATTGTCTAAGCCTTCAACTACCTGTGATCTCAGTACGCTTTTACAAGGAAAAACCTGCAGACTTTTGCAAATGTTAATTTTCATGGTAGATGCTATTTCGCAGGAAAATTAATTGTATATTCTTAAATATGGAACAGAAAAATCATCTTCCTAAGATTTATGTTATTAAGTGATTGAAATCATTTGATGCAGTGATAGACATCATGACTTGCATTCATAGAAAAATTGTTTAATATTTTTCTAGGAAATATAAGCATAAAGTTTTAGAAGCTGGAGATTCTCTTCATGAGTGTCTTCATGAGTTTTTAAAGAACCTTACTAATTAGGGTGTCTCCCGCGTGAATGTCACGGAGCCCTCAGTTGGTTTAGACAGAGATGTGCTTGTCCTTGTAACTCTTCATAGGGATTTACAGGAACATTCTGTTTTTCTTCCATTACTTTAAAGATAATGTGCTATTTTATTATATAATTTTTCTGTTTTTGTGCAAAAGTGTATTGCCACAGGTATTCTAACAAAAGCTTTAAAAGTGCTCATTAGACTAAAATATCTTTAAAGAAGAAAATCGAACCCGCTTATTTTTCTTAAATTTTATTCATCTGCAATAATTGTTGTTGTTGTTAAGTACCATCGAGTTGGTTCCGACCCATAGCGACCCTGTACAGGGTTTCCAAGGGTGTAAATCTTTCCGGGAGTAGAAAGCCTCATCTTTCTCCCGCGGAGCGGCTGGTAGTTTCGAACCGCTGAGCTTAAGGTTCACAGCCCGATTCGTAACCTCTACTCTACCAGAGCTCCTATTTTTAAATGCTGCTATCACGTAGATTCCAGCTCATGGCCACCCCATGTGTTGCAGAACAGAACTGCACTTCTTAGGCTTTTCATTGACATGATATCTTTCAAAAGGAGATCCCCAGGCCTCTCTTCTTTTCTCAACTTTTCAGTTGGCAGTTAACCATTTGCGTCATCCAGTGACTCCCGATATATCTAGTGAAAACATAGGAAAATATTCTAATCTTTTGTTTGGGTAACCTTTTCTAATTTTGTGTTATTTTAAAAAGTAAAACCCTACAATTTTTCTTAGTTTTTTTGTTTTGTTTTGTTTGGGGGAGGGAGGTTGCTGTTCTTGTTGTGAAGTGCCGTTGAGTCGGTTCCGACCATAGCGACCCTGTATAGGGTTTCCGAGGAGCAGCTGGTGAACTTGAACTGCCGACCTTGCAGTTCAAACGGCTTTGCAGTCTGGCGCCTTAATCCACAGAGCTACACTGGGGGAGGGAGGTAACTGCTTTCAAAACCAACATTAAAGAATAGTTTTTTTGTGGGGTTTTTTTTTTTTTTTTTAGCTTTTTATTGTGAATTCAGTAAAAGTTTATAGACAAGATCATCAGGTTTACATTCAACAAATCATGCCTTCTGTTTCACCTCCGTGATTACGATCCCCTCCATGCAGCAAGTTCTCCCACTTCCTGTGCTTCCTATCTGCATTCCACCCACCTTCCATCCTGTCTCAACTTTGTCCTTTTGATTTTGAGGGATTAACCGTTCCATGGTGAGTCTAGCTCGCTGCTGGTGGTGTTCATACTCGCACATCATAAACTTATCTACTACTTGACTGAAAATCAGGTGATGGGGGTAAGCTCCCTTCCAGACCTGAAGGGTAGTAGAGGACCACTGGAGGAACCTGACACCATGACCCTCGAAGACCCTTCAGGTCTGAAAAGGAACTCACCTTCAGATTGCTTTCAATGACTAGAAATAAAGTTTTGAACAATTCAGAATATTAGTTACTATCAAAGGAACTCTGGATATCTGAGGACTTCATTCAAGTTTCAAATCCAAGCTCTTAGCCTCCTTGGCTGTTGCAGGTTTTTTATCATCCACAGATGACCTAAGGCACTGTACGCAACAGGTTTTCTGAGTCAGTCAACTGGAAACCTGTTTTATCAAAGTCAAGTGTGTGTGTGCGTGTGTGTTACACACGTGCACTCTCACGCATGAAACTTCCCCACTTCTCAGACTGCTCCTTCCTTTACAGCTCTGCCTCTCTCCATGACCATCCTCAATCCCTCCACCCACCTACCCCCAACATCTACACTCTTCTGAAAAGCATGCTAGCTAAATACAGTTCACTGCCTGTTCAGAGGGAAATGCTAGACTTCCTTCAGTGCTCACAGTTGCCTCCTAAATATTGGGTGGGTGTGCAAATAATTTTTATAAACACAATTATGCATCCTACTCCTTGTAACCTCCAAATGACTCAAAATCTCCACAAATGAAGCGAAAACAATACAGCACACAGAACTGATGAGGTAGGGAATTTAAAACTAGGAGCACTGAAGGGATGTGATGTAATAGAATTGGTAGAGTTCAACCAGATGCTACCACGATCAAAAAGAGTCTAAGACATTATATTTTGACATGGAGTCCACGTGTGGTGCTGTGGGTTAATGCGCTGGACTGCCAAGTCAGTTTGAACCACAAGGTTAGTGGTTCAAGCTCACCAGCCGCTCCGCGGAAACCCTATACAAGGTCACTATGGGTCGGAACCAACTCAACAGCACTTAACAACAACATAGTATTCCATTAGTGTAAAAATTAAAATACCTCATTTCAGTAGGTGCACCGTTATGTTCCTTTAACAAGAACGTGGTTAACCATGATTACTGCCATGAATTGACTCCTCACTGGAACCTGTGTTATTGTGTACTGCCTCGTCAGTTTCAACTCATAGGGACCCTACATAGGGATTCCGAGAGTGGCTGGTGGGTTTGAACTGTCAATGTTGCAGTTAGCAGTCCAGTGCCTTTTCTATAACACCATACCAGCACTCGGGGACCCTATAAGATAGAATATAACGGGTCTGTTAGGTTTCTGATACTGTAAAACCTTATGGGGCAGACAGCCTCATCTTTCTCCCCCAGAGCAGCTGATGAGTTTGAACAACCCATGTGGTTAACAGCCCAAAGCTTAACCCATTGTGCCACCATGGCTCCTAAAGTGAGTAACCAGCTTTCCATTGAGTCTGTCTGACTCATAGAGAGCCTGTATTTACAGTCACTACAACTGTAAATCTTTACAGGAGCAGAAAGCCTCCCTCATCATTTTCCTGCAGAGACACTGGTGAGTTTGAGCTGCTGATCTTACAGTTAGTAATCTGCTAACCACACCAGGGCTCCTAAATGTGACTAACGCTACCATTAACCTAAGCAGTGCTTCTCAAATGAGCATCAGATTCATCTAGAAACTGTAAAAATACTCAGTTTCTGGGGCCTGAGAATTTCTGTTTGTATTTTAACAACTTTTCACAAGATGCTTGATACAGTTGGGAAACCCTGGACCACAGTTCTCACACTTTTGAGAACTGTGGTCCAGGGTTTCCCTAATGTATCCTGTAGTAAAATGTACAGAGTCCCTGTGTTAATATGCTCAGCTGCTAACAAAAAGCTGAAAATTCAAGTTCACCCACAAAGGCCTTGTAATCTACTTCCAAAAAATCATCCACTGAATACCTCATGGAGCATAGGCACAATCGATCCCTGTTTGCCAGAAGAAGAAAGGAAGAAGAAGAGGCAGGAATAGGACGAGGATAAGGAATGGGTAACTAATTGCCTCATTTTTCCTTGTAAAGGAAGATGGTACCCAGCTACCATTACTGAACATTTTGCTCAAAGATTCTATAGAAAATCCATCATAAAAGAGGGGAAATACAGAACAGAACTTCAAATTCTCATGGACTCCAGACTTCCTGGATGAACTCAGGAAATAATCTTGAAACGTTACACCAAAAATATCCCTTGAAGCTTTCATAAAAACTGTATGTTACTTTAGCTTAAGTAGTAAATAAAGGTCTGCCGTGAGCACTGCGCTCTTGGAAGATCCTTCTGTTGTGGTGATGAAGTGCCAGGGGGTCGGCTCTGACTTATAGTTACCCTTTATAGGGTTTCTGTGGAGCAGCTGGTAGAGTTGAACCTCCAGTCTTGGGGTTCAAACCAACATTGAAGCAGACTGGTTATCCTATAGTGCCACACCAGAACTCCCTCTTAAGATCTGCTGGTGTTGTTAGGTGCAAGGGAGTTGGTTCCAACCCATAGTGACTCTGTATAGGGTTTCTGAGGAACAGCTGGTTAGCTTGAACTGCCGACCTTGGAGCTCAAACCAATAGGATCAAGTTGATAACAACAACTTGAAAAATTACTTACAAACCTTAAGGAACAGTACATTCACGTTAATGGATGGTGACAATCATTACAAAACTCAAAGACTGTGATCAATGTCTGTACATGGTACTTATAGAAACTGTGGAGCTGATGTATGAGGGTGAGTCAAACATTATCTATCCGCACTCTGAGTATATTAAAACACCTGTCCATGTCCACAGCTGATGACAACATGGAGTGTGCACGTGAAATGATTCTGTCAAATAAAGACATGACAGAGGATTATGTGGCAAATCATTTGCAAATCATGGCTCTGCCTATGAAATAATTCACAACAGACATGGATTTCGAAAAGTTTGTGTGAGATGGCTACTGAAACAACCCACAGGAGAGCATAAACAAAAGGGTTTGGACATCAGCAAACAAAGTTTGGACTGAATCTTAAAAAAAAAAATCATTACTGTTGATGAGACATGGATTCAGCACTACGAGCCTGAGAGGAAACAGCAGCGTATGAAATGGCAACATACTTGATCATCAGTCAAGAAAGAGTTCAAAAGTCAACTATCAGCTGGGAAATTGATGATCACAGTTTCCTGGAATTTTCAAGAGCTAGTATTCAAACACTTTCAGGAAAAAGGCTCAACAATCAACAGTGGTCGTTACAGTGAGAAGCTCACTGAAGAGCTGAAGACTAAATTTAGGATTAAATGCACAAGACTGCTACCCATGGCATACCTTTGCCCACACTGTTGATATTCTGCAAAAACCTCGTTTTGAGGTGTTAAAGCATCCTCCCTATAGTCCTGACCTTGCTCCATCAGACTTCCATCTGTCTGTCGCCTGAAAGCAGCCCTTCAAAGACAAATAGTCACCTCTGATAAGTGAAGATACTGGTGCATTCATGGCTTGCAGCTCAGTCTAAAACGTTTTTAAATAAAGAAATATAAAAGCTTTTTGACAGATGAATAAAGTGCATTAAAAGCAAGGAGATTATGCTGAAAAATGATGCGTTTATGTTTTCTAAGAGTTGATTAAAATACATTTTGCAGCCAGAGTGTGAATAATTTTTGACTCACTCTCATATATTTCATTCATATAGTCTTAACAGCAACTAAAAAATAAAACTTAAAAAACCTGTGGCACATAATTCTACTCTGACATACATGGACACACATTAGGTTGCCAGGAGTCAGAAAGGTGTTAATTACAACTGCTTTGTACCAGAAATATAAAATGAATAAAATACATATTTCAATAAGTAAACACTAAGACTACATAGTAGAAGAAGAAGAAACCCCTCTCCCAAATTTACAAAACATTTCCAAAATTTGGTCCTTCCATTTCTCCCCTTCTGGAGCCCAACCCTCACACTCTCTGCCATTCTCACCTTTGGCCTGAAGAGTAAGACCAGTGTTTTTGTATTTTCATATACAGTGGGCCTGTCACAAACATGTTCACCAATGTGATGCCATCGTGTATGTATGAGATGTAGGAAAAAAATGCAAATTGCTTAAATGTGAGTTCAGTCAATTAGTGTATTTTGAACTAATTTCTCATAAGGTCATATTCACTTAGCATTTATCATTGTAAATTTACACCTAAAGCCTACTGTGCTTCTGACAAAAATTTCTCTTGCTAAGATAGAGCAAATGAATCCATTTATAAACATCTGTTACATATTTTACTAATGGTTACTCTATTGGGAAGGAGCTCTGGTAGCATAGTGGTTACCAGGCCGGCTGCTAACTTTAAGTTTGGCAGTTCGAAACTACCAGCCACTCTGTGGGTGGAAGATGAGACTTTTTGCTTCAGTAAAGATTTACAGCCTCAGACACCCTGTACACAGTCACTATGAGTCGGAAC
>NW_006408700.1:2953708-2960162 GCF_000296735.1 Chrysochloris asiatica
ACATATGTATACAGGCACACACACATATATATATACAGACACACACGCATATATATACAGACACATACACACATATATATACAGACACACACACACACATATATTTACAGACACGCACACACACACATATATATATATTTACAGACACACGCACACACACACATATATATATATTTACAGACACACGCACACATACACATATATATATGTATACACACAGATATGCCTTTGAGTTGATTCTGACTCATAGTGACACTAGAATTGCACTGTAGAATTTCAGAGACTGAAAATAGTTATTGAGGAGAAGTGGCTGGTGAGTTTGCAACTACCAACTTTGTGGTTAGTGGCCCAAAGCTTCACCCTCCACACCGCTAAGGCTCCTAATAGATATATGTTGTTGTTGTTGCAGCAACCCTGTATAGGGTTTCCATGGAGTGTATGGTGATCTTGAACAACCGACTTTGCAGTTCAAACCAACCTTGCAGCCCAGAGCACTAGCCCAGAGCACCACATCAGGACTCCTATAGACATATATTTGTTATTGTTGTTGTTAGGTGCCATCGATTTGGTTCTGACCCATAGAGAGTCTGTATAGGGTTTCCAAGGAGCAGCTGGTGAGCTTGAAGCACTGACCTTGCAGTTCAAACTGATGTTGCAGTCCAGCGCATTAAGCCATAGCAGCACCCCAGGACTCCATAGACATATAGGATGATTTTATTTCAAGGAAATAGTTCATGCAATCGTGGAGGTTGGCAAGTCTCAAATCAATAGAGCAGGTGGCAGGCTGTAAGACTCTTATTATTCATATGGTTATGGGGAGGATGAACCCCAAATCTGCAGGTCAGAACCTGAGTTTAGATGATAAGGATGAGGAGAATGAAGGATCCAGAGAGAAGAGCTTTGCCAAAGCATCACTTGTATCATGGATGCAGGCCACATCCCAACCGAGATTCCCCTTCCAACTGATTGCTCATTCACATCAGATCAACAGTGAGAACAAGTCATTGAGTATGAACAGAGGGCAGGGAAGGAAGAAAATGCTCTAAGTTGAGGCTGTACAGCCCAAACCATAAATTTAAATTTACCCTGAAGGAAATAGAACACTGGAAAATTTTAAGTAGGAAAGTAGAGATCAGATAGGTGAGTTAGGAACGTCACCGAGGTTCACCTAGAATGGCTTCAATAATCAATGGATTCAACACAGGAGGCAATAAAATCTACTCTGGCTTCCATATCCAAGTCCAAATATGAATGAAATATCCGATGTTCTCCTTTACGAAGATACGATTATGATGATGCATCTTTTCATTGAAACAAGTAGACACTAACACTTTTCCATTCATTAAAGATTAGGTTATGACAGAGGCAGGCTGGAGCTCTGAGGGAGTCTTTGAAGGTACCTGATGCTGGCACGAGCCTGGATCTTCCTCCATCTGTACTACACGGCGATACAGATGGTAGATCCTGTGCTGCCAGGTCCCAGAGGGCAGGAGAAGCAAAGAGGAATGCTGTTTAAATAGACGAGTTAGCTTTCCTCTAAGTTATCTCACTAACAAGGAGCACTGGTAGCGTAGTGGGTTCTGAGTGGGGCTGCTAACCGCAAGGCTGTTCAAAACCACCTAGCTTTCTGCAGGAGAAAGATGACAGTTTCTGTTCTCGGAAAGATTTAGCGCCTCAGAAACCCTGTACAGGGTCACCATGAGTCAGAGCCAACTCCACAGCACATAACCACCACCCTACTAATAGCACATGATTGCAGCACTTGCTAGCTCACCCAGAATTCCCTACTGGCATTCACCCATGAAGACAACTGAGTTTCTTTAGGGTGCCAAGGTGAGTCACATTAGTTCCAGTAATGATTCCCCAGCGGCTGATGGAAAATGCCTTCTTGCTCTCTGGTGGCTCCCGCCTTGCTGGTTGTATGGAATGCTTTGTCTCTGGTGGCTCCTGCCTTGCTGGTTGTATGGAATGCAGGCCCTATGATCAGGGTGCTTTATGCTTCTGCTCTACCTCATGCATCCCAATGATTCCCCATCATAACCAGTTGCCATCAAGTTGATGTCAACTCATGGTAACCTCGCGTGTTTGTGTCAGAGTAGAACTTTGCTCCATCTGGTTTTAATTGGCTGATTTTTCAGAAGCAGATCACCAGATCTTTTTCCTACCATGTCTCTGGGTGGATTTGAACCTCCAACCCATTGCTCCAATCTAGCCAAGTACTTCAACAGTTTGTAGCACCCAGGGAGTCCACAACTGAGGGGTAGGAGTAATGGTTCAGCAAGGTTTGTTCTCCTCTATTGCATTGGACTCCTAATGTGACACTGTAGGTTATTGCACTGGACTGCCGAGTCGGTTTGAACAGCAAGGTCAGCGGTTCACCAGATATTCCTTGAAAACCCTATACAGGGTCACCATGGGTTGGAACTGACTCAATGGCATTTAATAACAACAATAATTGCACCCCCAAACTCCCACACTGCCTAACTCACCTGCAGTCCGATGCAGGAAAACCCAAGAGAATCTGTGGCCAGGCTCCATCTCTCATTAAACACTTTAATCTAGAAATCTTGCCCCAGTCTTAATATTCCAATCAATCATTAATAAGTTTACCTAGGCTTGGACAGGATCTTGAATTCAATTCATTTTAGCAGTCCCATGAGACCCACTGGAAGCCTCCTTGCCTTCAGCTCGTTTCACTGCTTGGCTATTTCTCTTCAAACAAGTCTGGAAGTTTTGCTCTCCACTTCCCTTTTAGTAGAACTCTCTCCCTTTGCAGGGGTTGCTTTGACTTTGAACTCAAGTCTTGATCACACCCCCTGTTTTCACATGGGTCACTCCAGCCTTCATATCTTGGATGGCCCCTGGTTCAATTTCACCTTCCTAAATGAATTGCCAGGGTTTGAAATATATGTGTGTGTTTAGCTTCCTCTGCACAATTACCTCTCCATCGACTCTTCTTTCATGCTTCCCTGGGTCTATTGCTCATCCTCCTACCTTTGAGCAGACAGCTGCCCTGATGACTCCACCTCCTCCTCCCCTCCACCTAGCTCCGTTAAGTCTATGCCAGTATTTTTTGTTGTTTTTTTCAAGTTATTCTTCCTGAATAATTTGTTCTTTCTTTATGACCTGGTTTTACCTCTTGAGACTTCTATACTCAGAACAGAGAAGGAAAGCAAACTCATCTTGATTATGTGCCACGTGCTTTTCAATGGCTTCATTTAATACGCTTCATACTCCATGGTTTTACAAGGAAGGATCTTGTGTATAGATAGTGACTAGTGTAATGTATGGTGGGGGCGGGGGTTGTAACTTCTCCGGAGCCACACAGCTGAATGCATTGTCCTAGTTAGTTGCCACTGAATTGATTCCGACACATGACAACCCCATCATGAAGATGATGGTAACCCACTAAGTAGAAGCTACTTTTTGTCTCATATCCCAAGTATCTAAGGGCCAAGAAATGGAGTAGGCATCCTTCTTGCTCTCCTTACATCATTGAAAAAAAAGCAAAAACAATTGAAAGAAAACTTTGCACCACAAAACTCACCAGCTTATCTGCAGCTGCACGCGTAGTCTCTGCCTGCCCTTGCCTTTCAGTGAGAGTGCCCAGGCTCTAACGGACTTCTCTCTCCATGTGTCGCATCCCCTTTTCCTTCTCCAAGACTTTGCCTCCAAACATCTAAGCACAGAGAAGGTGATGGAAGACTACACTCTGGATTGTGTTTGTTCCACTTGTGACAAGCATTATTACCTTATGTGACTAAAAAAAAAACAAAAACAAAATTACAATAGACAAAACTTGAGAGGAAAAGGTATGTGTTGCCATCTAGCTAGAAAAGTAATATAACATTTTCACTGATATTGTAAAGTATTCTTGTTACCTAGATACCATTCTAGGTATTTATCATTTTCATCTTAGATCAATAATACAGGATCAGGTAGTCTGCGGATTCTCCAACGGTCTGTTCAATAGTTAGCTAGATAGTCCAACCAGCTTATCTATTTTAACCCATTATCAACATTCTTGCCACCATAATTACTTAGCTCAAATATTTTGTAAAAACTAATGTTATTATGCAAAATTTCAAGGTTTTACTCATGTCTTGATTAACATTGCAATAAATACTGTCAGGTTACCATTTATACTAAAGAGCACAACTTGTTCTTATCATTTTAATCTTGAGGCGTGTCTCCATTCTTGAGTGCTGCCGAAACAAATAGCACAGCGGAAGGCTTTAGCAAAGGGAACTTCATTTTCTCCCAGCTTAGAGGCTAGATTTCTGAACCCGGTGTGCCGGCTCTAGGGGTAGGGTTTCTCTGTCTATCCGCTATGGAGAAATGTCCTTGTCTCTTTTCACCTTATGATCCTGGGTCCCTTGGAGAATTTGTGTGATGAGGCCCATATTTGTGCTTACTTTCTGCTTAATTTGCTCTTTTAGATCTCAAAAGAGTTCGACTTAAAACACGCCCTACACTAATACTTGTTAAGTTCTCTCGAGTTGGTTCTAATCCATAGTGACCCTGTATGGGGTTTCTGAATAGTGGCTGGAGAGTTTGAATGTCGACCTTGTGGTTCAAAGTGACTTTGCAGCCCAAGACATTAACCCACCATGCCACACTGGTACTCCACACTAATACTACCACTTTAATATAACAAACAAAACCTATTTCCAAATGGAATTATAAACACAGGTAGAGGGTTAGGATTTATGATGCATTTTGAGGGGGACATAATTCAATGCATAACAGGGACAAGGACAAGACCATTAGAACCAGAAACTATAAAACTTCCACTGCCAACAAGTCGGTTCTGACTCATAGTGACCCTGCACAGGTTTCTGAGGCTGTAAATATTTATGGGAGCTAATTCTCCCATGGAATGGCTGGTAGTTTCAAACCACTGACCTTGAGGTTAGCAGCCTGATTCTTAACCACTACGCTACCAGAGGTCCTTCATAGTGACCCTATGTTGTTGTTGTGAAGTGCTGTCAAGTCGGTGCCGACCCATAGCGACCCTGTATAGGGTTTCTGAGGAGCAGCTGGTGAGCTTCAGCTGGTGCAGTTCAAATGGCTTTGCAGTCTGGCACATTAACCCACGGTGCCATACCAGGACTCCTATAGAACAGAGCAAAACTATTCTGTAGGGTATCTGAGGTTGTGCATCTTTACAGAGTAGAAAACCTCATCTCTCTCCTGAGGAATGGCTGATGGTTTGAATTGCCAACTTTGCAATTAGCAGTCCAGTGCTTATCCTACAGTGCCAGAGTCCAGATAAATGACTTTGTTTCCCGGTTTCACCACTCTTAAGCCTTGGAGAAAATCATTTCTCTGAGCCTCAACTTGCCCATCTATCAACATCCAGAACCATCATGCTCAGTGCCATCATGCCAATTCGGACTCATAGCAACCCTAGACGACAGAGTAAAACTGTCCCTTTGGGTTTCTGAGACTGCAAAGTTTGATGACAGCAGTCAGCCTCCTCTCTCCCGGAGCCCATCTATCAAAGGAGAATGAAAATCCTAGCCTATTTCTATCTCAAGGATTGCTTTGAACACTAAAATGTGTGGGGAAATGTATGTGAGAATATTGAGGATGGTGCCTGGCTAGTCCCTACGTTCTGAGTGTTTCTTGGGATACAGCGAAAAGGAAAAAGAAGTGAGTATCAGAGACCAGGGACCTTTTTTTCCACCACTATTTCATCATGCAAATATGACCATCGCAAGACACTTCTCGAGGACTTGACAATCCCTTGCTCTATAAAATAGGGAGTCTGCACTGAGTCTGAGTGCGTTTTCTCTAATGTTGATGGGTTCTGTCCAGTTGGTTCTGATTCACAATGACCCCATGTGGTAGACTAGAACAGAACGGCCCCTTACGGTTTGCTAGTCTGTAATTCCAGTGGGGTGCTGTGGGCTAATGCACTGGACTGCAAAATCGGTTTGAACCACAATGTTGGCGGTTCAAGCTCACCCGTCGCTCCTCAGAAACCCTATACAGGGTCGCTATGGATGGGATTGACTCGACAGCACTTAATAACAACAATAATCTTACAGAAGGAGACCTGGTGGTGCAGTCGTTAAGTGCTCGGCTACGGACCCATAGGATGGTGATTCAAACTCACCAGCCACTTTTCAGGAGAAAGACGAAGCTTTCTGCTCCCATAAAAATTATAACCTTAAAACCGTGTCGGGTAGTTCTGCTCTGCTCCGTAGGGTTGTTACCAACTCAACGGCAGGTTTAGTCTTTACAGCAGATTGCCTGATCTTTCTCATGTGGGAATTCCAACTGCCAACCTTTAACCATTAGTAACCAAGCACTTAACCATTTGCACCACCAGAGAGTCTTTCATTTCTAATATCTAAAGGAGCTCTGGTAGTTCAGTGGTTACGAATCGGGCTGCTAATCTCATGGTGAGCAGGGTAAAACTACCAACTGTTCCGTGGAAGCAAGATGA
>NW_006408700.1:2960262-2961807 GCF_000296735.1 Chrysochloris asiatica
GCTAGGGTGGAGGTGCAGTGAAGTTCGCCGTCAGCAATAACACAGAATACCAGGCAAAGCAGATCCAGGGCAGAGCTCTAAAACTCGGAACCACAGAGATAGGAATATTTTAAAAGTTTGAAGGCTTATAGATTGTGGAACTTGAAGCTGAAGTAAAAAAATACATACTTTTGAATCTGCTGGGCCCGGCTCCGAGGCCTGGAGCCGACATCTTGGGTGAGACCAAGCAGCAAGACCAAGCGGAGGGAGCAGAAACACCACGGAAAAACACCGCGGGAACCTTGGGGCAAAGGTGGACAATACACTTTGTTAGTTTTGCTTTGTTCTAATTTTCTTTTTCTTTGGTATCTGGTCATTGGCGCACCCACTGTTTGCCCACCTCCATTCTGGTGACTAGAGGGGGCGCATGAGCAAGTGGATCCCCCCACCCTCACTACTGGTGGGTTCTTCTGCCACACATGCGCACAGATACTCAGCCCAAGAGGAGGCCTTGAACGTTTCTTATTTGTTTGTTTTTTGTTTGTTTGTTTGTTTGTTTTTAATATGGGAAAGGGCAGGACAGGGCTGTAGAAAGGGAAGAGAGTTTAAAAACAAAACAGGCTGAAAATTAAACTAAAGCCTGAGGTATAGCATAACAACCAACACTGGTTTTCCTTACATTATGTTATAAAATAGAAACTGGAGGGGGAGAGAAAGGAATAGCCACAAATATCACTACAGAAAGCTTGTAAATCCGTTTTCTGCCTATAACTGATTGGAATACCTAAAATGGGGCTACAATGTGCCCAGTGAAGGAGGCTTCCTGCGGAACTTCTGCATTATATAAGAATATAGGTGGAATCATGAACCACATACAGAATTTTCAAAGATGGGAAATTTCCACTTGAAAGGACGAGCAGACCAGCCTGAAGCAGCTAGAAGAACAGAAGATACTTCTTGAAAGAAAGACCTACAGGAAAAAGACAAAACAATATAGACAGACCGACTATTACTACATGAACAAGCAAGTTGCTTGCCCAGGAGACATCAAGGGAAGTGGTCAGGTCCCCTCAATGCACATCCCCTTCCAAGACTAAGATTGAATGGGAATACACGCTCTGATTGGTGACCACGTTCATCACCAATAAGGGGAAGTGAGGGAAAAACAGCAATTAAGCGGCTAGCTAAGCCCTACAACATTCATTAGACTCCTGTGAACCTGGGTGGAGACCTGGTTGGCCAGTAGTGTGGCAAGACCTGGAGACTCTTGGGCCCAGAGTCAGTGACATAGCCACAGAGGACTAGAGTGGAGAGTGAAGTATCCAGCTGATAAGAAGAGAGGGCATATGCATAAGTACACCCACACTTGCAGATAATATCCACTTGACCTGTCTTCAGTGACTGGATGATCAGAGCTCAACTAGAAGAAAGTAAAGGAAAAAAAGAGAAATCTGATACAATTTGATGAACTTGACCTACACCTATGGATGCAGTAGCTCACAAGAGGGAATAAATCTTTACAAAAAGGATCATTCCCACCCCCACCCCCTCCATACACAGAGTAGG
>NW_006408700.1:2961907-2962654 GCF_000296735.1 Chrysochloris asiatica
ATAGTATGACAAACTGACAGACAAGTGGTGGTAGTTGTACTTTGGGATATAGGAAATAATCTTTAATCAGTCTGAAAATAAAGGTGCAAAGTCAGATACTCTAGGGGTTTACTAATAGCTGTCCTAAAGAGTCATATTCACATTTTCACATGGAAGTGAAGGGACCAGCAGAAAGGCAGGATCCACTCTTAGACATTTTCTCTTCTTTCTTGGAAATGAATCAGACAACATTCCTCAATACTAACTGCCTTGGACAGCCATGTATTGCTATAATGACTTGTTATCCCTTGCTGGTGACTTTCAGTCCTGTGAAGTATGATGTAATCTTGACAGGGCCCAATCCTTTTGAAATGTAAAATTTCCAGGTATAGTGCAGAGCCTATGCAATGCATAAGACTGTAGGTAGAAGCCTGAACCACATCCAGATCTCCAGAGATGGGAAATTTCCACTTGAAAGGATGAGCAGACCAGCCTGGAGCCGCTAGAAGAAGAGAAGATACTTCTTGAAAGAAAGACCTACAGGAAAAATGCAAAACAATAGAGGCAGATGGACTGTTACTACAAGAACAAACAAGTTGCTTGCCCAGGAAACATCAAGGCAAGTGGTCTGTCCCCTCAGTGCAAACCCCCTTCCAAGACTAAGACTCAATGGAAATACACACTCTGATTAGTGACCACACTCATCACTGATAGGGGGAAGTGGGGTAAAAGCAGCAATGAAGCAGCAAGCTAAGCCCTACAATGTTC
>NW_006408700.1:2962754-2971087 GCF_000296735.1 Chrysochloris asiatica
GGGTCGCTATGGGTCGGAACCGACTCGACGGCACTTAACAACAACAACAACAAAGAGTTACAGCCTCGGAAACCCCGTACAGGGTCGCTAGGAGTCGGAACCAACTCCACAGCACATAACAACAAGTTTATAAGGCATTTTAGTATAGCAGTGTAAGATAAACTCTTGACTGCCAACCACAGGCTGGCTGTTCAAATCCACCAGTCACTCCCTCGAAATCCTATACAGGGTCACTATGAGTCAGAACCCACTCAACGGCACTTAACAACAACAATGTAATTTATAAAGTCTCATGTTTGTATATCTTTATGTGAATTCTTAAATTCTGGAACAATTCCCTAAAGCTAACTATTATTTTAGATGGATGTATCTAATGCACATAAAGGCAGCAAAATGCAGTCTTCAGTACTTAATGATAATAAAAAGTAAGTATTTCACAAATTCCAGGTAACAAATGAAGACACGTTTTTATCATCCTTATTCCACAAAAGTATACAATCTTCATTTTTCTTTATGGATGACATCTGTTCCTTTAAAAATATTTCCTTTATTAGAGACATTTTAGTGTCTGACTATGCCTTTCCACAAGTCTTCCATCTATTATAAGCCGTCAAGTCCTCAAATCTCTCAGCTGAGACTTGGTTCTGCTGACTTCCCGCATTCCGGCTGCAGATTGGTGCCCCTCTTCGTCAGGAAGCTGCTGAAAGAGCAAAACACACAAATTGTCCTTTGCCCCTATAGTGACAACGGTCCCCTAGAATTCTTGTCAAATGCTGTTTCACATCTGCCTTGTCCACAGAAACACATAGTAGATTCCATAATTAACAGTGTTTTTAAATGAATATAAATAAATTGTAATTACATTCAAGCTAAGCTTTTTTTTTTTTTTTTAAACTACTCTAAACATCTTTCTTTAATCAGGATTTTACATGCCACTCACCTGCTATAAATATCCTATCAATGGCTCAGAACAGATGCCTCTGTCTTACTTTGAAGGTCTTCCTGAATTTGATCCCACTCTTAGAAAGGGAGTCCTGGTGTGGTGCTGTGGGTTAATGGACCAGACTGCAAAGCCGTTTGAACTGCAAGGTCGGCAGTTCAAACTCACCAGCTGTTAGACAGAGTAGCCCTAGTGAAGCAGTGATCATGAGCTGGGCTACTAACTGCAAGGTCAGCAGTTTGAATCTTCCAGTCACTCCATAGGAGAAACATGAGGCTTTCTGCTCCTGTAAAGATTTATGGCCTCAGAAACCCTATACAGACAGGGTTGCTATGAGTTGGAAATGACTCCTGGCACACACAACCACCGTTGTTAGCCAGAGGCCTTCTGATGGTTCAGAAGATCAGAGAAAGATGAGGCTGTCTACTTCTGGAAACATTTACAGCTTCTGAAACTCCAAGGAAGGAGTAGTTGTACCGTGTGAGCTGGAATTGACTCCATAGAAATGGGCTTAGATTTTGATTTCTGCTGATAGCCAGTCTCATTTGCTGTAACAGTGAGGCGCTTTGGTGGTTCAGCTGTTACAGTGCTTGCCTACTAACCATCTATTTGGTGGTTTGAACCCACTCAGCAGCTCCAAGGTACAAGGATCTGGTGATGATGTGCTTCTATCATCCTGCAGCCTTAGAAAGTCTAGGGGACAGTTCTCCTGTTTCACATGTGATCAGAATGAGTCAGAATCCACACAACAGCACCTAATGGCCACTGGGCTGAAAGTTTAAAGTGCATCCTCTCAATTCATCTTTATAACAAAGCCTATTTTCATTCCAGTCCATAGATAAGGACACTGAGATCCAGAGGCATTCTGGGAATTTAGCCAGGTATCTGGCTTAAATGTGAGTACATGTAAGCCTGTGCTTACCTTGCTTATTGAGCAATCCACAAATTATAAGGGTTATGATTGACAACTTATAGTTTGAGGGTATATAGCTCAATCAAGCCTTAATACCCAGCTTTGATGTCTCTGAAGAAGTCAGGCCTTTATTTTCTATGATTCTTTAAAAACCACTCTTCGCCATCTACAGACTGAATTTACATCCTGAAACTTACCAAAGAAGACTTGAAACCTACAAACATCCAAAAGATGCTTTGTTTTCTCACCACCCTTTTTTTCCTTCTACCCTCATTCCGCTTGAATATATCAGTGATGGAATGAAAGATGGCAGCTGGAGCCACTCAGAAACAGCCTGTAAGGTCAGCGACTGTGGATTCTGGCCTTGACTTCGACATTCGCATATTTATAACCCCAGGGAAATTACTGAAGCTTTTTCTCTGGTCCATGACACACTTGTCAAATCAGGCAGTGTCATATGTGATCTATGATAGATGCTGAAAAGTGGGCACGAGTGCCTCTCTTAGCAGAATAGAATAATTACCAGATTCACTGCACCGAGTAGTGCTTCCCTATCCCCTGTGGTTGTTTTGGGGTACTATAGAGTCCAACCCCATGTGACTGAGAAAAATCCTGCCCCACAGGATTTTCTTGGCTGTAATCTCTATGGAAGTAGATGCAAGAAGCCACTGTTGTTGTTAAGCACCATCGTGTTGAGTCGGTTCTGACTCATAGTGACCCTGTACAGGGTTTCTGAGGAGCAGTTGATGGGTTTGAACCACCAACTTTGCAGTTAGCAGTCCAATGTTTATCCTATGGCACCACATCAAGATTCCCGAGAAGCCATTATTGTTGTTGCTAAGTGCCATTGAATCAGTTCCAACTCATAGCAACCCTGTATAGGGGTTCTGAGGAATGGCTGGTGAGCTTGAACTGCCAACTTTTTGGTTCAAACCAACCTTATAGTCTAGTGCATTAACACACAGCACCATGCTGTAGGATCAGTATTGGACTTCGAACCACAAGGTCGATAGTTCAAACCCACCAGCTACATCTCGGAAATTCTGTGAGGGGTTGCTGTGAGTTGGAACCAACTCTGTGGCATTTAGCAATAACAACAAGGGTTGTTGAGGGGGTCTTCTGATAGGAGAAGCCACTGGGCAGGTTCAAACCCTCAGTGTTCCTATTAGCAGTCAAGCACTAAACTGCTGCACCATTGTTGTTATTATGTTCTGTGGAGTCTATTCTGTCTCATAGAGACCCTGTACAGGGTTTCCGAGGCTATAAATCTTTACAGAAGCAGAAAGCCTCATCTTTCTCTGGCGGAACAGCTGGTAGTTTCGAACTGGTGACCCTGAGATTCACAGCCCGATTCATAACCACTACACTACCAGAGCTCGTTTAGAACTCCTTCTAATCTTTGTAGATGAGCATGGTAGATTGCCTAATAGCCAAGGCTAACAAGAGCTTGTTTAATAATGTGTACTGAACAGTTTCAAATGCTTTTCACTACATTTGATGTTCACTACTGATTAGTAAGTAAGCACAAGTCATCCCATTCTGACTTTGTGTACTGGGTGGGTGTTCTGTTGCTGTCAGGGATGGGAAATTTGAAAAGAGGCTTTGGTTCTGTAGGAAAAATGTATGGGATTGGGAGAAAGAGATGCCCACCATACCTAGAAGCAGCATCTCTGATGGGGTGAAAAATGTTACAGATTAATATAATTAAGCCTGTGCTTATTTTATTTATTGATTAATCTGACATTGGATGAACAGAACCACCTTTTGAGCATTAAAAACATTCAGATACTTGAGTTCCATCCGAAAACTGCTGAATGAGAAAAGAATGTAGCCATGAAATCTTTAAATTGGTCTGTCATTCATAGCCTGGCTCCAGGACCATGGCAGCTGCAGGGCAGGCTTGAGAACCGCTTCTGCAATGGGCAGTTATGGGTTAAAGAGTTTCCCCCCAAATATGTTAGAATCTCCACCTCTAAACCTGTGGATGGGATCAAATCCACTTCAATGTAATCTCCTTCCATGACACAATCTACTGTGAAATCATCAACCAGCTTAGGTCATATCAGTATAAGGTGTATCCTAACCTAATGGTTTCTTTTATACAGAGAGCATTATAGACACAGAGACATATGAGTACATATTGGGAAAGACAGATGTTGTGTAAGAATCGTCAAGGACCTAGAGATAGCTGGGATACCACTAAGGAGCGGATCTACATGGCTGTAACCTGGAGGGATATTTGTTTCTGTTCTTTAAGAGTCACCCAATTGTGATATTTGTGTTACAACCATACTAGCTAAACCCACCACTTTTATCTTTAGATGAAATGAATTTGACTTTTGTCATCCTGACTAATGTATCAGTAATTAATGAATGATGACCATGCTTGAATGTTCACAGATGTACCAATGTCCAACAGGAAGCTGCCTTTCACAGGAAGATCCAGGCTGTTGGTATGCTCATCTGCAATTTCATGGAACGAAGACACAAGGGCTTTACTTGAATCGATGAGTTATTCCACCACTCATCGTCAGTTATTTGTACTGGGGTGGTGGGCGTGTTGCTGTGATGCTGGAAACTAAGCCCCCAGTATTTTAAACACCAGCAGGGTACACCTATGGTGGACAGGTTTTAGCTGATCTTCCAGACTAAGCAGAGAATGAGTATTCCAGAACCCTTAATTGTGCTTGTGAAGAACCTGTACATAGACCAAGAGGTAGTCATTCAAACGGAACAAGGGGACACTGATGGTTTAAAATCAGGAAAGGTGTGTGCCAGGGTTTTATTCTTTCACAATTCTTGTTCAATCCATATGCTGAGCAAATAATCTGAAAAACTGGATTATATGAAGAAGACTTTAGCATCAGGATTGGAGCAAGATTCATTAACAATGTGCAATATGCAGATAATATAACTTTGCTTGCTGAAAGCAAAGAGCACTTAAAATACTGATGAAGACAAGAGACCAGTCTTCACTTGGGTTGAACCTCAATGTAAAGAAAACAAAAAGCCTCACCACTGGACCAATAAAAAAACATCATGATAAATGAAGAAAAGATTGAAGTCATCAAAGACTTCATTTTGCTGGGATTAATCATCAACAATCATGGAAGCATCAGTCAAGATATCAAGCAACTTGTTGCATTAGGCAAATCTGCTTCAGAAGACCTCTTTAAAGTGTTCAAGAGCAAAGATCTCAGTTTTAGGACTATGGGGCTCCTTATCCAAGCCATAATATTTTCAATCATCTCATATGCATGTGAAAGTTGGCCAGTGAATAAGGAAGTTTGTAGAAAAATTGTTGCATTTAAGTTATGGTTTTGGAGAAGAATATTAAAACTACCATGGACTGCTAGAAGAACAAACAGATCTGTGTTGGAAGAAATGTATTCAGAATGTTCCTTTCAAGCCATGATGGCAAGACTTTGTCTCTCATACTCCAGACGTATTATCATGAGGGAGCAGTCCCCAGAGAAAGACATCATGCTTGGGAAATGGAGGGTCAAAAAAAGAAAGGAAGCCCCCAATGAGATGGATTGGTACAGTGGCAGCAGCAATGAGATCAAGATTATCAACGATTGTATGGATGACATATGACTGGTCAGTGTTTCATTCTGTTGTGCATAAGGTCTCTATGATTTGGAACCTAGCTAACAGCAGCTAACAACAATGAATCTCCACCCTCTTTTAAAAATGAGAAAGGGAAGAGACAGGGTGGAGTCAGTATTTTCTGTTGTGTGAGGATCCCCAGCAGTGCAGTGGTTAGGAGCTCAGCTGCTTACTGGAAGATCAATGGTTGGTTTGAACCTACCAGCCAATCTATGGAAGAAATATGTGACAGGCAGTTTCCATAAAGATTGTTGTTGTTGTTAGGGGTCGTCAAGTCAGTTCTGACTCATAAGAGATCCTATGTACAACAGCACGAGGTTCTCAGTGGCTAACCTTTCAGAACCTCTTCTTTTGTCTGGAAGCTCATCTGAAAGCTGTCCACCATAGATGACCCTGTTGGTATTTGCAATACTAGTGCCATAGCTTCCAGGATCACAACAACATGCAAGCTCAGAACAGCAAACTGACAGATGAGGGGCGGTCTGTAAAAATTCCAGCTTTGGGATCTCCTACACTGTCCTACAGGGTCACTAGGACTCAGTGTTAGCTGGACAGCAGATGAGCTTAGCAAGAATTCTAGTTAATTGTACTCAATGTATTTCCTAAGTGAGTGCAGGACCATGCTCAAGCAGAACAGAACCACAGTTACCAGTATGAGAAGCAGCTACCTCTGACTCCTGGAGACCCCAGATATTGCAGACTAGAACTCTTCCATAGGAATTGCATGGCTGTGATCTTTCAGAAGTGGACCACCGGGACTTTAACCCAAGACACCTCTGTGTAAGTTTGAACCAACAACTTTTCAGTCAGTAGCCTATTGCCTAACCATTTGTGCCACACACACTCCTAAAGTGCAGGTTGTTGTCATTAGGTGCCATTGAGTCAGTTCCAATTCATAGTGTCCTTACACACACAAAAAACAAAACACTGCCAGACCCTATGTCGTCCTCACAATTGTTGTTATGCTTGACCCCATTGCTGTTGTCACTGTGCCACTCCACCTACTTGGGAGTCCTCTGCTTTTTTGGTGACCCTCCACTTCACCAAGCATGATGTCCTCTTCCATTGACTGATCCCTCCTGATAATATGACCGAAGTATGATAGACAAAGTCTCACCATCCTGGCTTCTAAGGAGCATTCTGACTGTACTTATTCCAACACAGATTGGTTTGTACTTTTGGCAGCCCATGGTACTTTTAATATTCTCTTCCAACACCATGACTCAAATGCATCAATTCTTCTATTCACTGTCTAACTTTCGCATGCATATGAGATCCATGGCTTGGGTCAGGTGCACCTTAGTCCTCAAACTGGCATCTTCACTCTTGAACACTTTAAAGAGGTCTTCTGCAGAGATTTGCCCAGTGAAATGCATTGTTTGATTTCTTGACTGCTGCTTCCATGAGTGCTGACAGTGGATCCAAGCAAAATGATGTCTTTGACAACGTCAATCTATTCTCTATTTATAATGAAGCTATTTATTGATTCAGTGATGTGGCTTTTTGTTTTCTTTACATTGAGGTGCAACCCATAGTGAAGATTGTGATCTTTGATTTTCATCAGTAAGTATATTTAGCCATCTTTAGTTTCTGCAACCAAGGTTGTATATGCATATCGCACTTTGATAATGCATCTTCCTCCAGTCCTGATGCCACATATACATAGCTGGTTGTATAAATGGGAGCATCCTTTGGCCATGCATTTCACCCAGCCCCCTTCCCAGAACCTGTCATGACTTTGGGGAGCCACAGGGACAAGATTCTGCACTGGTTCTACATTGTGGCTGCTTCTAGAAGTCAGTAATACTTTCCAAGAACAGATGAGGAGAACCCCACCTTCCTGGGCCCCTACAGTTCCTGTCAGTGTGGCTACACTAGGTCACATGGTGAGAAATGAAGCCTTTGCCCACCATCCATCCACCACCTCAGCCTGCGGTTGAAAGCAGCATTTCTGTTCCCTTGGCCTAGCTCATGCCTGTGAGTCAAGTTTTTATTGGAAAGATCCATTCTTTAAAATCATAAAAAACCATCTGCTCTTAGTTCTGCTTTGTTGTTGTTGTTGTTAGGTGCCATCTAGCAGGTATCAACTCATAGTGACCCTATGCACAACAGAACGAAATACTGCCCAGTCCTGGGCCAACCTCACAATTTTTGCTTTGGTAGAGCCCACTGATGCTGCTACTTTGCCAATCCATCTGCTGGGGGTCTTCCTCTATTTCTCTGACCCTCTACCTTAACAAACATGATATCCTTCTCCAGCGACTGGTCCCTCCTGACAATACGTCCGAAGTATGATAGATGAAGTCTAGTCATCCTGGCCTTCAAGGAGCACTCTGGCTGCAATTCTTCCAACACAGATCTGTTGGTTCTTTTGGCAGCCCATGGTATTTTCATTATTCTCTTCCAATACCATGAGTCAAATCCTTCAATTCTATGGTCTTCCTTATTCACTGTCCAGCTTTCGCATGCATATGTGATTATTGAAATTATCATGTCTTGGGTCAGGTGCACTTTAGTCCTCAAGCTGATATCTTTGCTCTTCAACACTTTAAAAAGGTCTGTGCAGCAGATTTGCCTAATGCAATATGTCATTTGATCTCTTGACTGCTGCTTCCATGAGTGTTGATAGTTGATCCAAGAAGAATGAAGTCCTTAACAACTTCAATCTTTTCTCTGTTGATAAGAATGTTGCTTGTTGGTCCAGTGGTGAGGATTTTTGTTTTCTTGACATTGAGATATAATCCATACTGAAGGTTGTGCTCTTTGATCTTCATCAGTAAATATTTTAAGTCCTCTTCACTTTCAGCAAGCAAAGTTGTATCATATGCATATCACAGGTTATTAATGAATCTTCCTCCAATTCTGATGCCA
>NW_006408700.1:2975089-2982881 GCF_000296735.1 Chrysochloris asiatica
TGTAGGGTATACCCTTTGGTCGGTTGATGATGTATGGAGGGGATTGGAACCATGGCAATGAAACGATATACGATAGAATGAATGTAAAACTAAAGTTCTCTCATGTAAACTATCATATAATTCACAATAAAACATTAAAAAAAAAAATTTTCCAGGTGTGGGAGGTGAAGACTGCCTTTACCCTTGGTATCAGAAGAAGAAGAAGGATGGAGAAACCTGCTTCTCCCTTGAAACCTTCCCGGTAACATCCTGAGTGAGGGAGTCAGAGGCTTCAGAGGGACATGGGAAGCCTGACAGCTATGGAGCCATGTGATTTCCTAAGTATCTGGAAGCCAACTGGCCTCTGACTTCTCTAAGTTCCCTGGTGATGGCAACACTAAGGCTATTCCTGCAGGGATGGCTCTATAGTGGAGGCAACTATCCAGGAAGGTTGAATGTGTGCAAAATGCCAAGAGGTAGAGGCAGCACGGAGCTCCAGAGTCAGATCCAAGACACCAAGAGATGCTCCTGGAATAGGCCTCACCCTGCCTCAATGTGATAGTCTTTCACTTTGGCTTTCTACGCCTTAAGCTTGCTAAACTCAATAGATTCCCCAGTTATCCTCTGGCCAGATAACCCTCAATTATAACACAACCTTACCATCACACTCCTCCTTGAAGACCAAAAACAATAGTTTCATTTTATCCTTTATTCCAGTTTTGGGAAGTCCAAAAGAATCCCCAAACTGCTAGGTCATTGTTATAGATTCAACTGTATCCTCAAAACAGGTTTTAGTATCCTAACCTTGTATCTGTGGATATAATCCTGTTTGGAGTTATGGTTGTCTTTGCTGCATTAATTAGATCATACCTGAGTAGGATGGGTCCTACATCTAAGCACTTCTGAGTTCTAAAATGGACAGATTAAATTAGAGAGGCCCACACATGAGGGCCACCACTCTTCTGTCAGTTTCTTCTATTGTGGTGGCTTGTGTGTTGCTGTGATGCTGGAATTTATGCCACCAGCATTTTAAATATCAGCAGGGTCACCCACAATGGTGGACAGGTTCCACTGACACTTCCAGACTAAGACAGAGAGGAAGAAGGAGAGGCAGACCACTTCTGAATGTTGAGCCACTGAAAACATTATTAATAGCAGTGCTACACTGTCAGATGCAGTGTCAGAAGATGAGTTTTCCAGGTCAGGAAGCACTTAAAATATAACTCTCCTCAAAGTAGAGTCCAACTTTGTGACAAAAAGGAGTTAAGTTCTCAGGACCTCCTTTTGCTAATGGGACACAACTCAAAATATGGAGAAACAACTATAAACATCCATTAATAATTGGAACATGGGATTTATGAAATACAAATTCAGAAAATTGAAAGTTATCAAAAATGAATTAGAATGCATAAAGATCAATATCCTAGGCATTGGTGAGCTGAAATGGACTGGTATTGGCCATTTTGAATCTGACAGTCACGTGGTTCACTATGCTGGGAATGGCAATTTGAAGAGGAATGGCATCACATTCATTGCCAAAAAAAATTTCAAGATTGATCTTGAAATAAAATGTCTGTGATAGGATACTATCTATAGGCTTACAAGGAAGAGCAGTTAATACCACCACCGTTCTTCAAATTTACATATCAACGATTAAAGCCAGTGATGATGAAATTAAAGAAAATCTATCATTTTTTCAGTTTGAAATTGATCGAACATGCAATCAAGATGCATTGAAAATTACTGGTGTGATTGGAATGTGAAAGTTGGAAACAAAGAGGAAGGATACATAATTGGAAAACATGGTCTAATGATGAAATGTTGCTGGAGTTCACATGATAGAATTTTCAAGACCAACGAATTATTCACTGCAAATACCTTTGTTCAACAACATCAACAGCAACTGTACACATGGATCTCACCAGATGGATTACATAGGAATCACATTGAATGCACTTATGGGAAGAGATAGTGGAAAAGCTCAGTAACATCAGTCAAAACAAGGCCAGGAGTATATTGTGAACACATCATCAGTTACTCAAAGGACAGTTTAGGATGACACTGAAGACAATTAAAACAAGTCTATGAGAGTCAAAATATAACCTTGAATCTATTCCACCTGAATTTAGAGACTATTTCAATAACACATTTGATGCATTAGAAACTGATGGCCAAAGATCATATGCTCAAAACCATTATATAGGAAGAAAGCAAAATGTCAGTCAGAAGAGACTCAAACTTGCACTTAAACGTAGAGGATTTACCAAAAATGGAAGAAATGAGGAGGTAAAAGAGCTGAACAGATATTTTCAAAGAGGAGTTTGAGAAGAGAAAGCCAAGTATTATAAAGACGAAAAAATCTGGAGTTAGAAAACCTAAAGGAAGAACATGCTCAAAACGTATCCAACTGAAAGAACTGAAGAAAAAATTTAAGCTTCGATTGGCAATATTAAAGGATCCTATGGACAAAATATTGAATGATGCAAAAAACACCAGAAGAAGACAGAAAGAACACAGAATCAATGTACCAAAGAGAAATGGTTGATGTTCAACCATTTCAAGAGGAAGTACATGATCAAGAGTCAATGGTACTGAAGGAAGAAGTCCAAGCAGCATCAAAGCATTGGCAAAAAACAAGGCTCCAGGAACTGACTTCTCAACAAACTGGTAAAGCACTGGAGGCACTCAGTTGCCTATACCAAGAAATTTGGCAGATAGCTACCTGGCCAACAAATTGGGAGAGAAGTCAATATATGTGTCTATTCCAAAGAAAGAATGTAGAAATCATCAAACAAAAATATTAATATCACATACAAGTAAAATCCTGCTGAAGCTAATTCAAAAACAACTCTAACAGTACATCAAAAGAGAATGCCAGAAAGCCAAGTTGGATTCAAAAGAGGACGTGGACTAGGGACATCATTGCTGATGTTCAGATGGAACTTGGCTAAAAGCAGAGAATACCAGAAAGATGTTTACTTGTACTTTATTGACTACACAAAGACTTTTGACTGTGTAGATCATGACAAACTATGGATAGCATTGTAAAGAATGGGTATTCTGGAACACTTAGTTGTGCTCATGAGGAACCTGTACATAGACCAAGATGCAGTGATGTGAAGAGGACAAGGTGATCGTGAATGGTTTAAAATCAGGAAAGGTGTGGGACTGGGTTGTGTCTTCTTCCTATACTTATTCAATCTGTATGTTGAGCAAATAATCTGAGAAGCTGGATTATATGAAGAAGAATGTGACATCAGGTTTGAAGGAGGACTCATTAACAACCTGTGATACTTCAACTCTCATACTTTGGACATATTGTCAGGAGGGACCAGTCGCTGGAGAAGGATACCATGTTTGGTAAGGTGGAGGGTCGGAGAAAAAGAGGAAAACCCTCAACGAGATGGATTGGCCAAGTAGTAGCATCAGTGGACTCAAGCGTGGCAACAACAGTGAGGTCGGCCCAGGATCGGGCAGTGTTTCGTTCTGCTGTGCATAAGGTCGCTATGAGTCGGTACAGACTCAATGGCACCTAACAACAACAACAACTAAATATAAGGAGCTCTGGTAGCGTAGTCATTACGAATTGCGCTGTGAATCTTAAGTTCAGCAGTTTGAAACTACTAGCTGTTCTGCAGAAGAAATATGAGGCTTTCTGCTCCCATAAAGATTTACAGCTTCAGAAACTCTGTAGAGAGTTGCTATGAGTTGGAGTCGACTCCACGGTACATAACCACCACCACCACCATCTAAATATGGTGTCATCTCTCACGACTTTATGAAAATTAAATTCTCAGTCTGTACCCTTAAAACTCAGCCCATCATCAGTATGAATAAATAAACAAACTCCCTGTTTCAGTTGCTTCTCTGAATGACTCCTTGACTGCATCTGAACTGGAACCTGACTCTCCCTCGAAGACCCTGTACTACTGAAGACCCTTCAAGTGGGGGCTCTTTTCTCTCCCCTAGTCCCTGTCCTGCTGCCCCTTGCTTCTTTTTGCTGTTTGCAGCCATTCTTGCTCTCTCCCTCTTAAAGGCCCTAACTTTTAACCTAATACTCCATAAAATTTATTATCCAAAATTCCTGCCTTTCATTGTAAGTATCAGTCTCCTCCTTTGACGATTTTAGAACAATCACTCTCTCTCTGTTGCTATTTCCACTGCTCTTTAGCATATAATTCTTAGTGGTTTCAATATGTTTCTGTTCAGTGAGTGGATGAACTAGTTTGTTCTTTGCTTTATCTGTGGTGTGCCATGGAGTCAGTTCTAACTCATAGTGTCCCTGTATAAGGCTTCCAAGGTTACTGGAGCAGAAAGTCTCATCTTTCTCCCACAGAATGGCTGGTCATTTCAAACTGCTGTCCTTGAGGTTAGCAGCCCTACTTGTAACTACTACGCTACCAGAGCTCCTTACTCTGTGTGAGTACAACCCTAGAAAGAACATTTCAAAACACTCAGTTTTCACCTGTAGAGTTTCTACCCTGAAACAGGCTTTCTGAAGCTAGAATAAAATTTTCCAAATGAATGTCACATAAGAATCACCCTGGGAGATTTTGCCACACAGGGAATCCCCCTTCCTTCTGATCCAAATACATTATTCTCCATGCAACGTGAGCTTGCCCAGTGAATGCTGGGAACTGCAGCTGCACATCTAATACCAGATGCCACAGATTGGTCTGACCCTGTGGGCTTCTAATTGCATCTCATCCTTCTCAAGGCGATCAGGAATGACACCGAACATGCTTGCAAGTAGTTGCCCAGCCTCCATGACTTCAGGGGAGCAGGGAGTGTGTGCAAAGCAGACGTTTCAAAAAGGCAAACTTCATGTTCAATAAACTAAGATTGACTCTCCTCTTGACTTTTCATTTTGGGAATTTGATTATTATCCCTAACCTCCATAATAACAAAAGCATCTGTCTATTACCTGGTAAACATGTACCATGCTGGGCATCTTCAAGACAGTATTATGTTCCTCACAATAATCATGTAAGGCGGGATGTTGTTCTTCAGGACTTGGAAATGTCTAAGGTTAATAACTCAAGTTACAGCCCAATGACAGGTGTGCTTAGGTTGAAGTGATCATCAGACATTGCTTTTGGGTCACTGTGAGTCCAAGTCAACTCAATGGCAATGGGAATGTGTTTGCGCTGAGTCCAAAAGGGATTCCCGATGTTTCTCAGACACAATCATGAAACTAGGCTCAGAGAGGTGGACCACATCTCTCATACATTGCCAACAACAGTTAGGGTTCATTGCCATTGAGTTGGCTTTGACTCATGTCAACCCCAACAGAAACACTGCTCGGTCCTGAGCCATCTTCACCATGTTTGGTCTGCTCCCGTCCATGTGGTGGCCATTGTGCCTTCCAGCTGAGGAAACTCATCTCCCACCAGCACTTTATCACACAATAGTTCATCCTCCACAGGGCTTCCATTGGCTGATTTTTGGAAACAGATTGAGAAGCCTTTCTTCCTAATGGGAAACTCTGCTGAACCAGTCCACCATAGGTGACCCTGCTGGGGTTTGAGATATGATGCTGGCATACTTCCCCGCATGGTAACAATACAAGCCACCCCTGTGGGAGAAACTTCCCCACCAGTGGTGAGGAAACATAGCAGCCAAGGAAAATCGGAATCGATGCACTTTCTGCTGGAATCAGCATTCCACACAGACTTTAGGACTGTTGAGGATTTCCTCTTTGATTAGATGTTCAATCATTCTCCTTAAAATAAACTTCTATTTCTGTCATTCAACTAAATGGATGCAGTTCTGTACCCATCAGAAATGACAATGGACCCTCAGAGAATACCTGCAGAAAGTTGGAAACTAATTTGGATGTTAGAATACTGTGTATATCTTCCCAGAAACACAAACCAATCCTTTCCCAAGAAGATTCTGCATACTGACAGGATGATGCCAAGGGGTAGTAAGTTAAAGAAGAAGGTGTATTGTATATTCACAACCAGCTTCTAGCAACATCAGCGGAGTTGTTATAACCATGTTGGTTTTAATGAGCTTGTCGGCATGCCTTTTGAAAACAACTGTAGCAGATACTTTGATCAATTATGGGTCCACTGCATCCAGCATCATTTGCATCTGGCACTCAGCTGTTGGTGAGTGCTTTTATAACACTGCAGTGTCCAGGGACAGCTGGCTTGAGCCTTCTGTTGTGTGAATAATTGGTTTATAATAATTGGTGTTTAAAAAGGTATATAACTACCTTATACCAGGTGACTTGACATTACCTGACAGTTTCTCTGCTCCCTTTGAATGTACTGAAACAGCCATTTACTCTTGGAGAATTTCCTCCTTACTCAGTCTACAAAAAGAGTTTGAGTAGAACGTTCCATGGCCCAGGCAGATTTTAGACTGTGCATAACCCTTAAAAGGAGCTCTGGTAGTGTAGTGAGTGGTTGGTTACGCATTAGCCTCTGAACCTCAGGTCAACATTTGAAACTACCAGCTGTTCTGTGGCAGAAACACAAGGTTTTCTGTTCAGGTAAAGATTTAGAGTCCTGACATGGTGCTGTGGGCTAATGCGCTGGACTTTAAAGTCATTTTAACCACAAGGTCAGTGGTTCAGGCTCACCAGCTGCTCCTTGGAAACCCTATACTGGGTCACTATGGGTCGGAACTGACTCAACAGCACTTAACAACAGCAACCCTTAAAAGTACCTACTTTGGTGAGCAGCAATTAGGGTCTTAATGACTCATTAGTAGCCATCTATTGGTCTCTCCCTGACTAGAGGAAAGAAGAATGATGAAAATTAAAGATGCTTGGAAACAATTAGTCCCTGGACTAATGGACCAAGTGAACATCAGTATCCATAACCCTGAGACCAGAAAAACTAGATGTTGCCTGGCTACCAACCAACTACTCTCAAAGAGATCACATGAGAAGTTTCTGGATAGAGTGGGAGAAAATATGGAACAAAACAGATAAAGGTGTGGACACTTTTTTTTTTTCTGTATCTGTTCATTGGTCTCTCGCTGTCTGTGCACCTCCATTCTGGTGCCTGAGCAAGTGAACACTCCACCCACCCCCAGATGCTTCTACTATGCATGCACACAGAGCTCCTGGAATTTTAAAGTGACAGTTTCCACTTAAAACCAAATGGCAGCGCAAAATGGCCACAGCCGGCCCTGAACTGTTTATCATTAGGAAAAAGGCCTGAACAGGACTTGTGGAGTGGTACAGGCAGACTAAAAAGGAAATAGGCTGGAAATTAAATCTTGAGGTATGTCACAATGACCAACAGTGGCATCTTGAAATTTCTCAGGAAGAAGAGTGAAAAGGGAAGCCCATATCCTGATCACATCTACCTGGAAGCAATCAGAAAGCATGAAAAAATACCAAAATACACACCCATCTAAGTATTAAGACCACAGATAACTCCTGAATATGCCTAAAAACAGAAACAGATGAACATATCAGCACATGTCCAGAAACGAGATAAAGTGACTGAGGCAAAGGAGCTGGAAGGAGGGCAGGCTTTGGAAATGCCTGAGAAGGGATTCAGAAAAGATGATTATAAAATGTATCAAAACACTATACAATGGAGTTGAGAAAAATAAGGAAGAAATCAGGAAAGTTCTACAGGAACAATCAAATAAAATAGATACAGCACTGAAAACAATTCCAAACCTACAGAAAGAGGTCCAAACAATTAATAATAGAATATCAGAAATGGACAATACACTGAAAGGGCAAAAGACTAGAATTGAAGAAATAGAAGACAGAACTAGTCAGCTAGAAGATAAATCTCTCAACACTACTAAGATAGAAGAACAAACACAAAAAAGGATAAAAAAA
>NW_006408700.1:2982981-2984027 GCF_000296735.1 Chrysochloris asiatica
TGAACTGCTGAAGTTCTCTGTCAGTGTATGCTTGCAGCCATTTCTGTATTACTTTTAGTAACACTTTACTCGCATGGAATATCAAATGGATTGTCAATGATTTCCGCATTCCATTGGGTCATCTTTCTTTGGAATGGGCACAAATACGGATCTCTTCCAATCAGTTGGCCAGATTTGTCTTCCAAATTTCTTGGCAGAGATGAGTGCATGCCTCCTGTGCCACTTCACCTTCTTGAAAGATTTTAATTTTTATTCCATCAATTTCTGGTGCCTTATTCTTTGACAATGCCTTCAATGCACCTTGGACTTCTTCCTACAGTATCATTGGCTCTTGATCATATGCTACCTCTTGAAACAGATGAACATCAACATTTCCTTTTGGTACAGTATTCTTTCCATTTTCTCTTGATGCTTTCTGTATCATTCAATAATTTGCCCAGAGAATCTTTCAATAATGAAAGTCGAGGCTTGAATTTTTTCTCCAGTTTCCCCAGCTTCAGAAATGCTGAGTATGTTCTTCCCTTTTGTTTTTCTGACTCCAGGTTTTTGCACATTTTGTTGTAACATTTGACTTTGTCTTTTTGAGCTGACATTTGAAATTTTCTGTTCAGATCTTGGACCCCCTCATTTCTTCCATTTGTTTTAGTATCTCTATGCTGGAGAGCAAGTTTCAGTGTCTCTTCTGCATTCCATTTTGATCTCTTCCTTCTTTCTTGTCTTCTTAATGACTTTTTGCTTTCTTCCTTTGTGATGGTTCTTGATGTTATCCCACAACTCTTCTGGTCTTTGGTCTTTAGTGTCTAATACTTCAAATCTTTTTTTTTTTTTTTTTTTAGATGATCTCTAAATTCAGGTGGGATATATTCAAGGTCATAGTTTTGTACTCATGGACTTGTTTTCATTTTCTTCAGCTTCACTTTGAATTTGCATATGAGCAATTGATGATCTGTTCCACAATCTGCCCCTGGTCCTGTTTTGACTGATGATATGGAGCTTTTCCATCATCTCTTTCTGCAGATATAGTCAATTTGATTTCTTTGTATTCC
>NW_006408700.1:2984222-2988087 GCF_000296735.1 Chrysochloris asiatica
AGAAGCTAAGGGATTTTGCCAAAGCCAACCCTGCTATGAAAAACATCCTAAAGGAAGTTCTGTGGACTGAGAACCCACAAGAACAGACAACAACCAGAGAATGATGTACATGGCAGCATCACCCTGAACTCAATCGACAAATCAGAGTCAAGAACAGAATAAAATTATAAGAACAGATGATCTGGGATGTCAGTCTATGATAAAAAAAACAATTACAATATGAAAGAAGGTAAACACAAAGGAACAGAGATCCAGGTGGTAAGAAGATCAGATAGATTACAGGATAAAATAGACTGTCTTAAATGGAGAGAAGAGTTAAAGGAATATAAGGTAGCCACAACAGTGGGGTTGGGGTGGGGGGTTTAGCTCGGGTGTTGGGGAGGGCAATACAAGAAGGGGGAGGAGGTGGAAAAACAAGATAGATAGGGGAACACTGAGACAGGTTTGCATGGCCTAGTGGGACAGAGGTAAGTAGTGATGATGCTCAACCTTGGAACAACAGGGATCTGGGCTACAGGGATCTAGGTATAGCTTGAAGAGGGGAAATAATATTAAAATGCTTGACTGTCTTATGAATATTGGTTTGCCTTGCCTACTACTGTAAAATAGACACTTGAGTGGGATAGAAAGGAATGTCAGGAAACATGATTACAGAAAACTTGTAAGCCTGTCTTTAGCCTATAACTGATTGGAATATCTAAAAGGGGTTCTAGAACTTGCCCAGTGAAATAGGCCTCTTGAAAAGCCTTTGCAGAGTATAGGAACTTAGGTGGAATCCTGAATCCCATACAGAACCTTATGAGGTGGGACATTCCTACTAGCAAGGACAAGCAGACCAGCCTGGAACAGCTAGAGTGACAGAAGATACATCTTCAAAGAAAGATCATCAGGAAAAATCCAAAACAAAAATGCCAGCATGACTGGCTACTATAAGAGTAAGTAAGCTGTTCGCAGGGAAGCCATCAAGGCAAGCAATCAATTTCCTTCAGGACAAACTCCCCTTTAAGAGTGAAACTCAAAGGGAACACACAAACAGGCATGTAAACTTGCTGGTGACCACATTGGTCTACTGGTGAGTGGAAGATGGGGAAAGGCAGCAATGAAGAAATGGGCCGAGTTTAACCACATTCCATTAACCTGGAGATGAGAGAGAGAAGAGGAAGGGCTGGTTGCTCCAAAGTGTGGTGAGACCTGAAGACACTTAAGCCCATGGACAAGGACATAACCACAGAGGTCCAGAGCTGGGAGTGAAGTATCCAGCTAATATGAAGTGAGGGGAGATGCACAAGAACACCCAGACTTGCAGACAGTACCCTTTTGACTTAGCCTTGATGGCTTGATAATCAGAACTCAACTAGAGGAAGATTACAAAAAAAAAAATTTTTTTTGATAAAGGAAACAAGGGTAAATTGCTACAATTTGATGAACCTGACCTATACTCATGGAGCTAGTAATTCTAAATACCAATAGAGAGGGAAAGAGTCTTCACATCAAGTATCAATGCTATCCCCTCTATACACAGCGTAGATAGGGACGGGCAACTTAGACATTGGCTACCCAAAATGAGGGGGCAATAATGGCATGAAGTGACTGGCTCACAAGGTTTCAAGAGGGAGTTTAGTTTAAGAGTATGGGGGAAAAGAAAGAGTCCTCACTGATTAGTTTTCATCTTGTCTAAATGGGTCTGGTAATAAGAGATGGGGATAAGATTCATCTGATTCAATAGTGAATAATTGTTATCATGACTAATTGTGACTGTCACAATTGCAAAGTAGAAGTTTTGTAATAGAAACAGGGGAGTGGTTAATCTTATAGTCCTGAAACAGAGGACCCTGAGGCCATCAAGGGAGAAGAGTACAAGCAGAATGCGGGACCTTATTCAGAGAAGCAGGGATGCCAGAGATGGAGGCAGAGATGGTGTCATGGAGAGGGGGAGTGGCTGAGGACTCTAGATTCATGGGAAGAGAGGGACTAACAGCTGGTGGCCAGGAGGCAGAATTGCAGAATGTGCCCTTTGGAGGTGTAAATTATTATATATGCCTGAATGTTTTTTTGTTTTGTTTTGTTTAAAATGCTAAAGTGGATAGAGGGAAATACTGTTAACTGATGGTACATGGAGGGGATTATAATCATTGTAATGAAACAAGGTGTATGATTTTTGGAATGTAAAACTCATGAGCTGCCCTGTAAACTTTCACTCAGTCTACAATAAAAACCTTAAAATAAACAAAAAAATGTAACTGCAGGGAGTGTCTCAGAAGAGTAAGATGGTAGAGAAACTGGGTGGGCTGGTAAAAGGGCTGTTGCCAGGGAGAGACCTTGGTTCAGAGAGTGAGGGTGGGGTAGGATACATGGGGAGAACCGCCTGACCTGTGGCTGGCTGTGGTTGGCTGTCCAGAGCACCCGAGGTCTTTATTGTACCTTTACCTGTGGGTCATGACAACGAGACCCTTCAAATGACTGTGCATCTGATGCTTGACTCTCTTCCTGCATTGCAGGCTTGGAAGTCAATTCTAGAGCTACTGAATTAAATCCCCAGGCATAGTTCTGGTCACTTCTGGACTTCTCATAGTCTTCATGTGGCACTCTATAATAAGCAATGGACTGCTAACCAAAAGGTCAGTGGTTCAAACCCTCCAGTCACTCCTTGGATGCTATGAGTTGGAACCAATTCAATGGCACTTAACAGCAACATCAGCACCTTCCTTATAGGTCCATACAACGTGGCTGCACAGTGTGAGGTCCTCAGGAGAAATGGCATCGCCTAGCAAATAAAGTCACACAGATCTAGGAGGTGCTTGTAAGTGTTGTTGTTAAGTGCCATCAAGTCAGCTGTGACTCATAGCGACCTTGTATAGGCTTTCTAAGGAGCAGCTGGTAGGTTTGAACCACTGACATTGCAGTTAGAAGCCCAGTGCTTATCCTGCAGTGTCAGATACTAGGACTTCTTTAGCATTAAATAAACAAGCATCTTCATCTTAATGATGTGAGTTCAGAGGTATGGAAACTGGTGGAATCTGGATCTAGGAAAAGGTGGGTGAACTATGAGAAAATCCACAAAATGTACCTCTTCTTTCCAACAAATGATTTTATATTCCTTCCAGGTGTGTATCCACAGGTGATACATTACAATGTCATATGGCATCTAAGAGGTGGGGCACCTGCTCCACAGAATTACCACCTGACTGTCAGTTTGTTATACTGTGACATTGAAAGTTAGGCTGCCATTATTTCAAATACCAACAAAGTCACCCAGTGTTGAGTTCGGGGTTGCAGCTCTTGTGTATTGATTGCCCTCCCACCTGAGGGGCTCACCATTCAGCACTATATCCAATTATATAATTTTGTCATCCGTAGGGTTTTCATGGGCTGATTTTCAAAAGTCCAAGGCCAGACCTTTTTTCTTAGCCTGTCTTAGTCTGGAAGTTCCACTAAAGTCTGTCCACCATTGATGACCCTGCTGGTATTTGAAATAGCAGTGCATAGTTTCCAACGTCATAGCAACATGCAAGCCACCACAAGTATGACAAACTGACAGATGGCAGTGGGTTTTAAGTCTGTTGTTGTTATTGTTGCTAAGTGTGTTCCAACTCATAACAACCCTGTAAAGGGTTTCTGAGGGTTTTACAATTTTTGCAGGAGCAGAAAGTCTTTTCTTTCTCCTGCAGACCTGCAGGCGGCTCAAAGTTTACATGTTTAGACATCTAAGGTTAGGACATACTATGTTATTGTTGTTAAGTGCCTTTGAGTAGGTTGTGACTCACAGTGACCCTGAATAGAGTTTCCAATGAGCCTCCGAACCGCGGATTTTGTGGTTCAAACTGAACTTGGGGCCCAGTGCTTTATCCCACAGTGCCACACCAGG
>NW_006408700.1:2989037-2991114 GCF_000296735.1 Chrysochloris asiatica
TTGTTTAGTGTGTTGTACTGCAGAAGAACTTTCCTGGAGTGTAAATTAGCTCATCACATCTCATTGGTCCATGGTCATTCCTGAACTACACACTCAATTGGCAGGTGAATTGCTCTTAGACCAATTAGATCTATTCCAGAGGAAGGAGTTCCTTAAGGAAACTGGATGTAGAAGATCTGTGAAGAGTCCAAGAAAATTGAGATTTAGTTGTGGATATTCTTAAGTGTTGTTGAATTGGTTCTGACTCATAGCGACCCTGTAAAAGGTAGCTCATGGGTTTGAACTGTCAACCTTTCAGTTAGTCCTACAGTGCCACGCCAGGACTCAGGGAGGAGAAGGAAGAAGCATTACAGAGCTGGCAAATGCCCTTCTACATTGCTCTAGATCTCCTTCTTCATAGAGGCTGTAGGAGGTAGTGGAGAGCCAAGTTCGGGGCACTTCTGATGGAATTTTAAGTCCCAGATCGTTTAAACCCACTGCCATTGAGTCAATTCCAAGTCACAGCCACCTGACAGAAAAGAGTAGAACTGCTCCCTGGGGTTTCTGAGTGTGTAAATCTCAATGGAAGTAGACAGCCTCGTCTTTCTCCCTGGAGTGGCTGATGGGTTTGAACTGTCAACTTTGCAGTTAGCAGTCCAGTACTTAGTCCACTGTAATCATCTTTACTTAAACTCTGTAAACCTCAGTTCCTCATTTTCACAAACAATACTGCCTTCCATTCCTAGGATGGTACTCTACATACATTAACTAACTAATATATGTAAAATAGTTAGAACAGTATCCAGTACTTAGTAATAATAAATTAATTTCTAAGATCCAAGTTCAAATATAATCATGTTCCATTTAAAAAGAAAAGAATAAATCAGGAACAATGCTTGAAACCCCTTACATGTCAACTGGGCTCATTAAAGCTATTATTCTACTAATGTCTCTTGTAGAAATATCTAAACTTATGTGAAGTTACTTCCTCATTCAGTATTTTAGCCATCATCTGATTAGAGAAACTAATCCATAAGCTAAATTCGAAAGGGACCATCACAACAATGATACAGTTACTAGGAACCCTTTATAACAGGCTCCCAAACAGGGAAGTTTTAGAAAAATGACCTCAATGCTATTCAACAATGCTTCTGGTTGAGTCTAGCTGCATTCTTACCAAACACGATAAGGAAAGAGGTAGGAGGTATTTCATCCACTTACTAGAGTAGCTCTTCAACTGGTGTTGTCAAGTGATGTTGAGTTGGTTCCAACTCACAGCATCCTGTGCACAACAGGAAGAAACACTGCCTGGTCCTGCCATCCTCACATTCTTTATTATTCTTGGCCTATTTCTCCTGCCACTGCATCAATCCATCTCATTTGGGGGTCTTCCTCTTTTTTGCTGATCCTTCACTTTACCAAGCATAATGTCCTTTGCCAAGGTCCTTCTGATAACATATCTGAAATATGAGAGATGAAGTCTCACCATCCTAGTTTCCAAAGAGCATTCTAGCTGTACTATTTCCAACACGATTTATTTGTTCTTCTGGCAATCTATTCTACTTGTAATAGTCTTCTCCAATACTATAATTCAAATGCATTGATTCTTCTTCAGTCTTCCTTATTTATTGTCAAATTTTCACATGCATATCAGGCTATTGAAGATAGCATGGCTTGGGTCAAGCACCTTAACTAGACAGTGGCAATTTTTTTTAAACCACAGGAACACATTGTTTCCAATATAAAATCTTATATAAGATGCTCAGCACATAAACAAACGTGGATGGTGTTTGGTATAACAAAGTGGAGGATTCCAGTCCCAGTCTAGTCCTTCTAACCCTGCACAGGGCTGCTGAAGTCGCTCCAAACTGCTTCGTTAAAAACAAACAAACTACAAAGAAAACTATAAAACACTACTACAAGAAACCAAAAGAGACTTACAAAAGTAGAAGAATATATCATGTACCTGGATAGGAAGACTTAACATTGTGAAAATGTCAACACTGCCCAAAGCAATTTACACATATAATGCAATCCCAATCCAGATTCTAATGACATTCTTCAAAGAGATGGAAAAAACAATTACAAACTTTATATG
>NW_006408700.1:2991704-2993574 GCF_000296735.1 Chrysochloris asiatica
GACTCATTTCTAAAATATACAGGTATAGTTTTGCTACACTGGCCCCTTGATTTCCTGCTTTGTGCTTAGAATTTGGATGCTATTCAAAGTTAGGTGTGGGTTCTCATGAAAGTCTTAACAACTTTACGTTGCCTGGGGACTATATTAAGGAGTCCTGGTATGGTGCTGTGTGTTAATGCGCTGGACTGCAAAGTCAGTTTGAATCTCAAGGTTGGCAGTTCAAACTCACCAGCTACTCCTTGGAAACCTTATACAGGGTTGCTATGGGTCAGAACCGACTTGACGGCACTTAAAAATAACAACAACAGAGACACTGTTGACAGCTGACTTCACAGGATATGTTGTTGTTGTTGTTGTTGTTGTTGTTGTCAGGTGCCATTGAGTTGGAACCGACTCATAGCGACCCCATTCACAGCAGAATGAAACAATGTCCGATCCTGGGCCAACCTCACTACCGCTGCCACACTTTGAGTCTCTATATCCTGTGATGTCAATGTGTCAAGATTGACATCACAGGATATAGAGATCCCTAATGAAGTACAGGTGTGGAGTGCAGGACTGGTAGTGCTTCATCCTGTAAGATTGACAGTTCAAACTCACCAGTCACTCCTTGGAACCCGTATGTAGCGTCACTGTGAATCAGAACTGACTTAACAACAAGAGACTCTGTGAGAGAGGAGTCCCTGTATAGTGTAAATGGTTAGATACTAGACTTCTAACTGGAAGAATTACCTAGAAAGACAGTTCTGATGATGTGCTTCTATAAGTCCAGAGCCTTGTAAACCTGGACAGCAGCTCCATTCTACTTACATGGGGTTGCACAACTGAGGGCTCATCTGAGAGTGAAGAGAGCTCAGTGACTATGTCTGGATACAGGCATGACTTGCGGGCACTCTACCCATCCCTACTGTTGACCCCAAACACACCTTCGTAGACATTCTCATACACACCTACAGCTCCCGTTCCTGATTCCTTTCAGGTTTTCACTTGGCTGCAGGATCAACGCTGGACTCTGAAACATAAGGTTGACAATTCAAACCCACCAGCTGCTCCTAGGAAACCCTACACAGTGTCACTATGAGTCAGAAAGGACTCGATGGCACTTAACAACAACAATAACAAACGTTGCATCCTCTGATGTCAATAGTGAATTAGACTCCGTGCCAGGAGAAAACTTATAGTGTTTTGTAATGCATACCATAGTGAATGGTCAAGACTCTTCTGAATGAATCACAGCCTGAGAGCTTTTCTCTCAACACAAAAATGCTGACCAGACAATATATTCAATAACAGCTGTAAAAAGCTTCACAAAAAATAAAGACATTCTGAGGTCAGATAGAAATCTTGTTTTCAAGAAAAACCTTTTGGAAATCCTCCTCTGAGGCTGAGATTTTCTGAGAAAGATGTCTGGGATACTGGGTCATCTTTAAACTCATTAAGTAATACTCAAACCTCTTTGTTCAGAGAACTCTGAATGCATGAATTTTTTTCAGAAACTTTTGGTACTTCTATAATAAATGCAATTTCATTTTGGACTGATTTTTATACTGATTCCATAGGAATTTTCTATTATTTTCCCCCAAACAATAATAAAAGCTTATTTCTTGATAGTTCTTATCTTCCTATTGTACTATTGGCCTCCCCAAAACAAGATTTATGTGGCGCCAACCCTACTGGTGTGACACTGTAGGATAAGCACTGGACTGCTAACTGCAAGGTCGGTGACTCAAAGCCACCAGCAGCTCCTCATAAACTCTATACAGTGTCACTATACGTCAGAATCAACTCAACACCACACAACAAGAACAACAATGACGCCATAGGTCCTAGGTCTTCTGGTTTCAAGTTTCCATGCTCTTATTTCATACCT
>NW_006408700.1:2994015-2995088 GCF_000296735.1 Chrysochloris asiatica
GCAAGTCCAAATATGATCTAGAATACATCTCACCTGAATTTAGAGGTCACCTGATGAACATATTGTGGGATGACATCAAGAACACCATACAGGAAGAAAGCAAAAAGTTATTAAGAAGACAAGAATGAAGGAAAAGATCAAAGTGGATGTCAGAAGAGACACTGACACTTGCTCTCCAGTGTAGAGATGCTAAAGCAAATGGAAGAAATGAGGAGGTGCAAGAACTGAACAGGAAATTTCAAAGGTCGGCTCGAGAAGAAAAAGTCAAATATTACAACAAAATGTGGAAAGATCTACAGTTAGAAAAACAAAAGGGAAGAACATGCTCAGTGTTTCTCAAGCTGAGGAACTGAAGAAAAAATTCAAACCTTGCTTTGTGGTATTGAAGGATTCTAGAAGTCCTGATGTGGTACTGTGGGTTAATGTGCTGGACTGAAAAGTCTGTTTGAACCACATTAGTGGTTCAAGCTCAGCAGCTGCTCCTTGGAAACCCTATACAGGGTCTCTATGTATCAGAACTGACTCGACGGCACTTAACAACAGCAACAACAATGGGAAAAAAAATACTGAATGATGAAGAAAGCATCAAAAGAAGATGGAAGGAATACACAGAGTCATTGTAGCAAAAAGAGATGGTCGATGTTAAGCCACTTCAAGTGGTAGCATATAATCAAGAGCCAATGATACTGAAGGAAGAAGTCCAAGGTGTATTGAAGTCATTGGCAAAGAACAAGGCTCTGGGAGTTGACAGAATACATATTGAAATCTTTCAACAAAGTGATGTGGCACTCGAGGATGTGGCACACATATATGCCAAGAAATTTGGCCAGCTGACTGGATGAGATCTGTATTTGTGCCCATTCCAAAGAGGTGACCAAACAGAATGTGGAAATCATTGGACAATAGCATTGATATCCCATGTGAGTAAAGTTTTACTAAAGGTAAAGGTTTCAGAAATGGCTGCAATGATACATTGACAGAACTTCCAGAGGTTCAAGCTGGTTCCAGAAGAGGACATGGAACAAGGGATATCATTGCTGACATCAGATGGATCTTGGCTGAAAGCAGAGAAT
>NW_006408700.1:2997418-3016246 GCF_000296735.1 Chrysochloris asiatica
TTTCAGAGTTTTATATATGTCTCCCCATTGCCATCTTGTCTGCATGGTTTCTGCTGAGAGATCAGAGTTTAAGCTTATTTGCTTGCCTTTGTAAGTAGCACTTATCTTTTCCCTAGCTAATTTCAGAATTCTTTCTTTGTCTTTGCTTTTGGAGAGCTTGACTATGGTATATGTTGGTATTTCTTTTGGAGTATTCTTTTCTGGGGTTCGTTCAGCTTCTTGAATGTCTATCTTCTCATTTTTCAGGATGTTAGGGAAATTTTCTTCCAGAAACTCTTCATCTATCTCCTCTGTAGTCTTCTTTTATGCTTGCTGTTCTGGAATTCCAATAATCCTCGGGTTATTCCTCTTCATGGAGTCCTGGTGTGGCATTGTGGGTTAATGCGCCAGACTGCAAAGCTGTTTGAACTGCAAGGTTGGCTGTTCTTGCTCACCAGCTGCTCTTGGAAACCCTATACAGGGTTGCTATGGGTTGGAACTGACTCTATGACACTTAAAAACAATAAAAATTCCTCTTCATGTTGTCCAACATGAATCTTAGACTGTCTTCAAAATGTTTTATTCTTTTTTCTGCTAGTTATTCTATCTTAGCAGTATTGAGTGATTTGTCTTCCAGATGTGACTTGCATCTTTTCAGTTCTATTCTTTTGCCCTTTCATTGTATTGTCCATTTCTGATATTTTACTATTAATCATTTAGACATCTTTTTGCAGGTTTTGAATTATTTCCAATGCTATTTCTATCTTATTTGATTGTTCCTGTAGGGCTTCCCTGACTTCTTCTTTATTTTTCTCAAGCCCTCTGTGGAACATTTGGATGCACCTCAATATTATTTTCCTGAATTCCTTCTCAGGCAGTTCCAAAGCCTTCCCTCCTTCCAATTTGAAGTCTAGGTCTGCGTACAGATCATTTGTTTCAGCTACTCCATCTTGTTTCTGGACATGCCAAATATTTTTTGGGCATTTTCAATATTAGATGTATTTTCAATGATTAGATGAATATATTTTGGTGTATTATTAAGCTTTCAGATTGTTTCCAGGTAGATATGATCAGTAGATGGGCTTCCTTTTTTACTTCTCTTGCTACTCAACTCAGAGTAATTTTAGCAAGTGTTGGCTATCTATCTGGGTATAGCACTTGGTATTGACTTTTGCCTGGATGGTGGGATTTTACAGGGTATAATCATAGCTTGGCCATATGACCGCAATTGCTATTGCCTCTTGGGTAATGGTAAAAGGGGGACCAAAAAAAATGAAACCACCACCACAAAGTTCAAAAAACAGATTGGACACTAAAGTCTATAATCACCACACACACACAGTTTGTTTCAACACACTAATGCAGTATTGGAGATGCTCACTATGAAGCAAATAAACGTGAATGCCTATGGCATTTAACTGGAGAGCTAGACTTGATGAACCATGAAGCTAGAGTTGAGTGCCTTTGGGCTGAGGCTTATGGTGGAGTGGTGTGTCCTGTGAGTATTTCTCAGCAGTCCTAATAGTGCTTTGTAACATTGCCCAGGCACAGAGAGGCCTGTCTATGGACATGGCTGAAGAGAGACTGTCTTGACTGGAAGAAGTGTGCCCTGAAGATTTCTGATCCTGACCTGTAACCTGTTACCTCCTCTAATTCCCATAACTGTGAGTATGGTGTCTGAGGGCTGTGTGGACAATGAAATGGATTCTCGTACTCAAATGAGAAGTAGAGACTTCTCTGGGAATATTAGTTTGGTGTCTTTTTTTTTGCAGCCAAAGTACAATTTTTTCTTTTCTTCATATGGATTTTAATAGTGTCCAAGTATTATGACAATATTATATCTTTAAAAAGTAAGATCATTCATAACCACTACTAATTTGTTTCTTCTGTTTAAGTTATGATTTCATGAAAAATCTCCTGGCATTTCTGATAATATTCTGAAATGAGTATATTCTGAGTATATTTGACTCTTTCAATGTCCTTCAAAAAACCCTCACAATAAATTGATAATAGCTGTTGAAAAGGAAACATCCTCTTGAAGTGAATGTTCTGTTTACTGCTGAGAGCCCATGAATCATAAAGGACTATCTAAGGAAGTGCGCTTTCCCTCTGCTATTTGACGTCGCAGACACAGATCTGTGGTCTTGAGGAAGTGAAATGCATGAGATAGTGCAAAAATGCATTATCCAGTTGCTTGTTACATAATGCAGTTGAACTTGTTTATCATTCCAGCATCTATTCCTGGCAGATTGATATAAGTTTTTCATAATTAACAAGGACTCCTTTCTGACAAAGAAAGTCTCTTTCCTTACGGGAAGGGTGCCAGTCTTTCTCCGCTGTCACTGCTGAGCGTCATAGTGATCAACCCCTTTGCTTCCTTCCAGTTTCTGACTCCATAAACTTTGAAAACAAAGTAGAATCATTAACTGTCCTCATTTCAAGTAAGTACAAAAAGCACTTAATTAATCTGTTTCTAGGATAGATCAATGCACTAATAGACTTCAGCATTAAGTTTAAAATGGTGTACTAGACTTTCTGGTTTCACATAGGATGTCAGACCGGAACATGTCAGTGCCTAAAGCACACCGTGGACAAGGGTCTGTGAGATTGTTTGTCACTACCCTGGTGTATTTGTGAGTGGAAGTGGCAGAAATGCAGGAATGAAGACATAAATTGAGTTTGGCCATGTTCCATTGACACCCATTGACCTAGAGATGAGAGAGGGAAAAGGAAGGGCTGGCTGGCCCGAAATTTAGGGGGATCTGTGAACTCCTAAGCCCCTGGATACTGGCCTAGCCAGAGGGGACTAGAGCTGAAAGTGAAGTGGCCAGCTGGTCAGAAGTTGGGAGAGGCATTAGAGAACACCCAGACTTGTAGATGGCACCCATTTGACCTAGCTTGAATGGCTAGCTAACTAGAACTTGACCAGATGAACATAAGAAGTTTGATACTGGTAGCAAGCATAAATTGCTACAATTCGATGAACTGAATCTTGTCTTATGGATACAGTTGCTCAAAATTCCACATGAAATGGAAGGATTCTTCATATCACAGGTCAAGTGTGTTTCTTCAATGCACTGGGTTCATAGGCACAAGCAACTTAGACATTGACTATCAAAAATAGGGAGGACTATAAAGGCATGAAGTAGCTGGCTTTCAACTTAGACACTGGCTATCAAAAATAGGGCAGGTTATAAAGGCATGAAGTGGCTGGCTTACAAACTTTCATGAGTGTGCTTACTTTTAGATTGAGGGAGGTACGATAAAATCCCCACTAAATAGTTTTCCTCTTTTCCAGATGGATCTGGTAAAAGGAGATGGGGGTGATTTTATGATTCAATTGTGAGTAATTGTTATCAAAATTAATCATGATTGTCACAACTGTAAAAGTAGAAGATGTGTAACTAAAACAGGGGAGTAGTTAATCTTCCATATCAGGAACAGAGGGCCCTAGGACCACCATGAGGGAAGAGAACGAGCGGAACGTGGGATCTTACCCAGAAATGCAGCAAGAGCAGAGATGGTGGCAGAGACAATGGCATGGAGAGATAGAGCAGCTGTGGACTCTAGGCCCACAGACTGAGAAAAGTTGTGTGCCTGCAGGCAGGAGGCTGGCTTCCAAAAGTGCCCTTTGGACATTTAAATGAATATATATTTTTGTTTTGTATGTGTACATCAAATATTTTTACTTTGTTCATTTGTGAAAGGTACGATGTAAAAGGGAAGTCACAGGGTGGAAGCAGGATAGCTGTTGTTGCAGGGATGGGAGAGCAATCATTGAGATGAAACAAAACCTATGATTGGCTGAAAGTAAGGCTGATGCTCTTGTTTGTTTGCTTTCACTCGATTCACAATAAAAAGTTTTAAAAGAATAAAAAGATTGTCACTTTTAATATAAAGCCATGTTGGTGTTAAGTTCTGCCGAGTTGGTTCTGACTCATAGCAACCCTGTATAGGGTTTCTAAGAAGCAACTGGTGGGTTTGAACTGCTGACCTCATGGTTAGTTGTCAAGCACATATCTTACAGTGCCATATCAGGACTCCATATAATGCCTTGTTGCTGTTGTTGTCAAGTGCTGTTAAGTTGGTTCCAACCCATAGTGATCCTGAATAGGGTTTCTAAGGAGTGGCCAGTGAGCTAGACTCACCGAACTTGGAGTTCAAACCGATCTTGCAGTCCAGTGCATTAACCCACAGCGCCACACCAGGACTCCATAGAAAGCTTTGGAAATCCATTATGACATGTTTGGTATGGCAGCAAGTCCCATGGTAAAATAAACTTCTGAAAGTGCTACTTTTTCCAAGACAGCTTTAGCAGATTCTGTCTGTTCTCAACAAATATGAGGTGCTCCTGCAGGAAAGTGGCTTACCTACCTTTGCCTCCCACAGACCCACACTCCAAGCCCTAAGGACCCCTAGTACTGCTGGCTGTGCTGTGCTATTCAAGAAGCCATCACAATGCAAGAAGGAGATACAGAAGCCTTCTGACTTTTAAAAGGCTCCTGGGGGCTGCAAACAGTTAACATACCCAGCTACCAACTCAAAGGTGGGAGGTCTGAGCCCACCCAGAGGTACTTAGGAAGAAAGTCCTGGCTATCTGCTTCTGAAAATCAGCCACAGAAAACCCCGTGAAGAACTGTTCCACTCTGACATACATCGGGTTGCGTCAACTCAATGGCAACATCAATTCGATGGCAATTGGTAGTTTCTGTCTTTTATAATGTTGGTGTGTTTTAGTCTACATTAGGGACGTCCAGGGACAACACTCCAATTCCAGCCCTCCTCAACCATTCAGAATGCATGATACATATTCAGATATGTGTTTACCGGAATGGTTCTAATGACACAGAAGCCAAAAAGAAACTATTCCCAAGGGAGCATTGAATATTCCAAGCCCTTTGGATTTGAAAGCATGGAAATCACTTATAACCTTTCCAGAAAGCACCAGGGGAAGAGTCTTGATTGGGTGGAGTTAATGAGGGGTGAGGAACAGAGACTAATTAAAGAGAACTTTGACAATTCTGTTGTAAAGAATAAGAGGAAGCAGTGAGCCAAGTAGAAGGGACCGTGGGAGTCAAAGCAGTGTCTGACAGAGGGACACAGCAGATGGAACAGTTTCTGTGCAAATGTGAATACTGCCGTAAAGAAGGAGATGGAAACATACTGATGCTGGGGAGGAGAGGGGAAATGAAGGAGCAAAGTCATGGTGGAGAGGCATTCCATGGGCCCACTGAAGAGGCTGGTGGAGTTTGGAGCATGAATACTTTCTCCACTGAAACAAAAAGGCAGTCAGAGAGTATGAGTGAAGAAGCAGGTAGGCTGGCAAATGTTGGCAGAGGTGTTGTTGTTGTTAAGCACCGTTGAGTCAGTTCTGACTCATAGTGACCCTGTATAGGGTTTCTGAGGAGTGACTGGTGAGCTTGACAGACAATCTTGTAGTTCAAACCTTCCTTGCAGTCTAGTGCATTAACCAAGTCGGTAGGGCCACACCAGGAGGTTCTGTTTTCACAAGGAAGTTGTTGCTGTTTAGTGCCGTCGAGTTGGTTCTGACCCATAGCAGCCCTGTGTAGGGTGTCCTCAGAATGGCTAGTGAGCTTGAACCGCTGACCTTGCAGTTCAAACGGCTTTGTGGTCTGGCACATTAACCCACAGCACCACACCAGGACTCCAAAGGCTATGTGGGGGTTTAGAGGTAAAAAGTTATTTGTAAAAAGAGGGTTTAAAAACCTCTTAAAAGATTTTTAAAAGGAAGTATGGTATTGACCCAAGAAGAAACCCTGGTGGTACAATGGTTAAGTGTTCGACTACTAAGTGAAAGGCTGCGGGTTTAAACCCATCCAGTAACCAGTAACTCCACCACAGAAAGACTTGGTAATCTAGTCCTGTAAAGATTACAGCCATACTGTGGTTGTTCAGTGTGGTTGAACCAGTTCTGACTCATAGTGACCCTGTTCAGGGTGAGTTTGAATTACTGACCTTGTGGTTAGCAGTCCAGTGCTGACCCTACAGCACCACACCAGGACAGTCATTAGAAGTTGAAATTGAATTGGTGGACTTGAACAACAGTGGTAACATGACTTAAAAATAAATCGATGAATGAAGCCCAAAAGAGTGTCCAAACAGACTTCCAAATTCGAAAATATTCAAAGCAAACTAACAGTCTAGTGCTTACTCTATACCACATCAGGACTCCGGTGGAAACCCTAAACTAAGGACCCTTTCTTTCCATTCTGCTTTATGAAGGCTCTCTCATTCAGAATGGATGGCTGTGAGTGGTTTTTAAAAATGATTTTGTAGTGATACTTTTTTACTTACCCTCATGTTTCCTCTCTTGGAGTTTGACCTAAGAAACTAACCAGATAGGTGGATAAAGAGGAATATGTAAATATGTTCACTGTACATCTATTTACACCTGTGGGGGAAAATACTTTTTGAATTTACCTATGAAAATAGGAAGGGAAAATGCCAAAATGTTGACAGTGGTTATTCATGGCTGATGAGATTGTGAACAAGTGCTGTTTTTCTGTTTCAAAACTTTTTCAACATAAACATATATTTCTCTAAAAATAAGGTGAAAAGGTTTTCTTTTGAAAAAGGTGGATGTGTCAAAATCCCTAACAAATATGTGCAGATATTATTCATGAATGTGGTGGTGGTTATGTGCTGTGGAGTCGGTTCTGACTCATAGCAATTCTGCATAGGGTTTCCGAGGCTGTAAATCTTTATGGAAGCAGAAAGCCTCATCTTTCTCCTGCATTATTCATGACTCATCACCTGCTGAATAATCCAAAATAGAATTCCTGGTGTGGTGCTATAGAAGAAGCACTGGACTGCTAACCACAAGATCGGTGGTTCAAACTCACCAGGTGCTACCTGGGAACCCTATACAGAGTCGCTATGAATCTGAACCGACTCAACAGTGCTTAACAGCAACAACAAATATAATTCAAATAAGGAAAAGAGAATTCTTATTTATGATGAAAGCACAGTATAGCCAGAAAAACACATCAGTACTCCAGCACTCATCTATGCTAAGAAATTTGGAAGACAGCTACTTGGCCAATTGTAAGAGATTCATATTTGTGCCCATTCCAAAGACAGGTGACCCAATGAAATGCGTGTAATATTGAACAATATCATTAATATCACAAGCAAGCAAAATATTGTTGAAGGTACTTCAAAAGAGCTGCAACAAAATATCAACAGAGAACTGCCAGAAATTCATGCTGGATTCAGAAGAGGATGTGGAACTAGGGGGTCATTGCTGACTTCAGTTAGCTGAAAGCACAGAGTACCAGAAAGATGTCTGTTGTTGTTTTTAAGTGCTATTGACTCAGTTCTGATTCATAGAGACCCTGTGTAGGGTTTCCAAGGGGTGGCTGGTGGGTTTGAACTGCCAACCTTGTGGTTCACAGCTGTGCTTTATTGACTATGCAAAGGCTTTCAACTGTGTAGATTATAGCAACCTACAGATAATAGAACACTTAATTGTGCTCCTAAGAAACCTGTACATATGCCAAGAGGCAGCTGTTTGAACAGAACAAGAGGATGCTGAATGGTTTAAAATCAGGAAAAATGTGTGCCTACGCTGTATTCTTTCATCACATTTATTCAGTCTGTAATCTGAGAAATAATCTAAGAAGATTAATTATATGAAGTATAATGTGGTGCCAGGATTGGAAGAAGACTCATTAACAACCTGAGATATGCAGATGATACATCCTGGCTTGCTGGGAGTGAAGAGGACTGATGAAGATCAGCGACTACAGTTTTTATTACGGTTTATACCTCAATGTAAAAACAAACAATCAAAAACTCACTACTGGACCAGTAAATAATCTCATGATAAACATAGAAAAGATTGAAGTTGTCAAAGGCTCTGTTGTGCTTGGCTCCATAATCAACACTCAAGGAAGCAGCAGTCAAGAAATCAAACAACATATTGCATTAGGCAAATTGCCTTGGTGCACAAGACCTTTTAAAAGTATTCAAGAGCAAAGATTCTATTCTGAGGACTGAGGTGAGCTTGACCATGGTATTTTAATAGCCTCATGTGCATGTGAAAGTAGGACAGTGAATAAGGAAGAAGGTAGAAGACTTGATGCATTTAAATTATGGTGTTGGAGAAGAATATTAAAAGTACCATGGACTAAGAGAAAAACAAACAAATCTGTGTTGAAAGTGCACTCAGCATGCTCCTTAGAAGCCAGAATAGCGAGACCTCCCCTTTCATACTTCAGACTTGTTATCAGGAGAGACCAGTCCCTGAAGAAGGGCCTCATGCTTAGTAGAGTGGAGGGTCAGTGAAAAAGAGGAAGACCTCCAACAAAACAGATAAGAACAGTGGGAGCATCAGTGGGCTCAAGTGTAACCCTTGTGAGAATAGCACCGGACCGGGCAATGTTTCGTTCTGTTGTACATAGGAGGATCTCTATGAGTAGGGACCAACTTGTCAGTCAGTACTACACAACAACAAAACCAATACTCATCATTGTCACAGAGTCTGTTCAGACTCAGTGACCCTATAGGACAGATTAAAACTGCCTAGCCCATAGGGTTTTTAAGACTCTACAACTGTATAGAAGCAGACTGCTACAGCTTTCTCCTGTGGAGTAGCTGGTGGGTTTGAACCACCAATCTCTCAATTAGCAGATGAACTTTTAACCCACTATACTCCTAGGACTCTTGTGCATCTTTTTAGTTTTTTTCTTATATTCCCCATTTTAAGACAATACTATTTATCCAGTATCTTGTGCATGACTTGGAAGATAAAAAAATATAACATTTACAGGCTGTGTTTGTTTTTCCAAAAACAAGAATTACTTGCCTTCCTCAGACCTGCAATATGAACATTTTGCTCAATCTAATGGATTTATGCACATTGATAAAACTTGCACCAGGTGTATGAATTCCAATAAAATAAAATACTGTGTGGAAAATTGGGTATCTAAACTAAATCTTTAATATATACTCTTTCTGTTATTTGAAGTACAACAATTTTACCACATTACAGCTTGTCCAGCTTAAAACTCATCATCGTAATATCGTCAGTGGGTGGCACAGCAGACGCCTAGAACATAAATGAGTAATTTATCCTTGTGTATAATTAATTTATAATATACCCTACTTTGAAAAATCTACGATAAGCTCAGTTTCTTGTTCTTATACCTCTCAACAACTCATTTGTATTACAAATGGTTTGGCAGACAAGTCAATGATTTTATATTTAATTTAAGTTTCATTACTGTCATCTAATGCAACTGTTTTTCTCTGAAATATTAAAGGCGGAAGATGCTATATTGGGCATATAACTTATTGCACCAGTAGAATCTGCTACTTTGATCTTTATAAGATACTAATTTGCTTGAAGTTTTCAAAATTCACAAGACATTCAATTCTTTAATGAAGTCATTTCCATATCATCAAAGCACTGGCTTTATTTCAGAATTCTCCTTCTGTTCTGTTTGTACAATTTACAACCTGCATTCATTATTTGTCAAAACATTGACCTCCAGAGTGAAAGCAGAAAACCAGGCAAAAATCTTTATATTGTAAAAAAATAGAATTCTGAAATATTGCATGTGGCTGATATGAAGAAATTGCACAGTGAATTGTGACTTTATTAAGACTGCTTAACAACAGCCACACTGAGGGACTCATTTAATTTTAAGCTCCTTCTTAGCCTTTAATAATAAGGGCAATCTTTTGGTGCTCAGAAATGACTTTAGCCCAAGAGAATTTGCTATTCACAGTGGCTCCACAGCCAGGTGGGCTCTTCATAGTCATTTTGCTCCATTACTACTAGCTTTGCCTTTCTATGTGATATCTCTAGCTTTTACTTGATTTTGATATTTCTTCTGATTGTGACATTGCCCATTGGGTTAACTTCTGCATCCCAGTTGTTTCTCTTAAAATAATTATAGCAGACTTACTCTGTGCAAAGTTTTATGCTATTTCTTTTACATGCTGCCTTTGGAGGTTTTTTGTTTCGTGTTTTAATCAGTTGATTTCAGGTGCTTTAAGAACATTTGTTCAAGGGTCAATTAGTCTGTTAACCTAACACAAGGAGAAGAACATACACGTTAGAGCTGTAAGGCATGGGGTGGATAATCCCTTGTCTGTCACTTAACAGTTATGTGACTAGAAATGGCTCACTACCTCTCTGAGTCCCGCTTCCACATCTTTAAAGGGATAAACATACTTATTTGAGGGATTATAGTGAATGAGGCTCACAAAAGATAAAGTTCTCAAAGGTACTTTGTAGGCTGAAATACAAATACTATTATTATTTTAAGACTGTAATGTTTCTGACTCTGTCTTCCTTTCCTCCGACAGTCTCTGAGGCTTCCACATCTATAATTGAATCTGCTATTTTCTCTTTGTTAATATTCTAAGTTTATACCAAAATCTTAATGCAGCCATGCTTTGTAGCCCACACTTTTGTACCTCGTTCTGTCCCGTTTATCTATAGGGTACAGGTACTGTGCTAGGCAGAGGGCTATGCAATACAGCCTGCTCAGTTTTGAACAATGGCTTGAGAGAGACATATGAATGAGGCCAATTTTCATTTTATTGCAAAATTCTTTGAAGCTGCTATAATCATTCTGATATAAATCTGTAAATACAATAGACACTGAATATTGTAAAATAAAAGAATTCAGAGGAATAGGCCAAGAAAGTCAGATAACTTAAAAACGTTTTAAAACATTTGAGTAAGTGTCTTTGAATTCTATTATGATGTGTTCCGAAACAATTGGAGCTATGTTGCTCATTATGCATATAATGAAAGTATTTTCTTTGCAACTAATTTTCTGAAAATGTACAAACTCTGGAACACAACATTTCTAGGTCTTAAAGGGGCCTTATTGCCAATGATTTTTCCATTAAGAAGGTCTAGATTGATATTTCTAAGAACATCTACTATTGTTAATTAATTCTTTGTTTGTTCCCAAAGTACTCATTAAATGCCTACTATGTGCTGAGAGGTGATACAGGCCCTGATATGCAAAAGTAAACAAAACAGCCATTGAACTTACAGTAACTGCTATGTTTGTTGTTGTTGTTGTTGGGTGTTTGTTGAATTGGTTCTAACGCATAGCAACCTTATGCACAACAGAAGGAAATACTGCCCAATCCTGGGAAATCCTTACAACTGTTGTTGCCACTGTGCCAATCTGTCTTGTTGGGGGTCCTCGTCTTTTTCTCTGACTCTCCTCTTGACCAAGTATGATGACCCACCTGATAACATGTGCGAAGTATGAAACAAGAGATCTAAGGAGCATTCTGGGTGTATTTCTTCTAACGTAGATTTATTTGCTCTTCTGGTAGTCTGTATTGTTGTTGTTGTTAGGTGCCATCGATTCGGTACTGACCCATAACGACCTTATACATAGCAGAACGAAACACTGCCCGATCCTGGGTCAACCTCACTATTGTTGCCATGCTTGAGTCCATCGATGCTGCACCTGGCCAATCCATCTCATTGGGGATCTTCCTCTTTTTCTCTGACCCTCCACCTTACCAAACATGATATCCTTCTCCAGTGACTGGTCCCTCCTAACAATATGTCTGAAGTATGAGAGACGAAGTTTGGACATCTTGGTCTCTAAGGGGCACTCTGGCTGCACTTCTTCCAAAACGGATCTATTGGCTCTTTTGGCAGTCCATGGCACTTTCAATATTCTCTAACACCATAACTCAAAGGCATCAATTCTTCTGCAGTCTTCTTTATTCACTGTCCAACTTTCACATGCATATGAGGTTATTGAAAATACCATGGCTTGGGTCAGGCGCACCTTAGTCCTCTAGCTGACATCTTTGTTCTTCAGCACTTTAAAAAGGTCTTGTGCAGCAGATATGCTTAATGCAATACATCATTTGATCTATTGACTGCTGCTTCCATGAGTGTTGATAGTTGATCTAAGAAGAATGAGGTCCTTGACAATTTCAATCTTTTCTCCATTGATAAGACTGTTGTTTATTGGTCCAGTAGCGAGGATTTTTGTTTTCTTGTTGTTAGATACTGTCAAGTCAGTTCACACTCATAGATAACCTGTATAGGTTGTCCAAGGAATTATTGGTGGGTTTGAACCACCATCCTTACAGTTCAAACTGACTTTGCAGTCCAGTGCTTATAGCACGACACCAGGACTCCTCTAGCATTCCATGGTACTCTCAATATTCTTCTCCAACACTATAACTCAAATACATCAATTCTTACATGGTCTTCCTTATTCATTATCCAGTGAAGAGAAGAGCCTCAATGAAATGGATTGGCAAGTGGCAGCTGTAATGGGCTCAAGCATAGCAAAGATTGTGAGGTTGGTGCAAGACCAGGCAGTGTTTTGTTCTATTGTGCATAAGGTCACTCTGAGTCAGTATCTACTCCATGGCATCTAATAGCAACAAACTTTCACAAGCATATGAGGCAATAGTAAGTACCATTGTTTAGTTCAGGCGTACTTTAATCCTCAAACTGACATCTTTGCTCTTGAACACTTTAAAGATGTCTTGTGGAACAGATTTGCCTAATGCAATGTGTCGTTTGATTTCCTGACTGTTATTTTCATGAGTGTTGATAGTGGATCCAAGCAAAATGAAGTCTTTGACAGCTTCCATTATTTCTCCATCTATCATGATGTTATTTATTGGTTCAGTGGTGATGATTTTTGTTTTCTTTCCACTGAGGTGCAACCCATAGTGAAGGCTGTCATCTGTGGTCTTCATCAGTAAGTATTTTAAGTCCTCTTTGCTTTCAGCAAGGAAAGTGAGTTTTCTTTCAATCATGATGCCAGGCTTTTCTTCAGGTAATCCAGTTCCTTTGATTATTTGCTCAGCATACAGATTGAATAAGTATAGTGAAAGAATATAACAAGGTGCACATCTTTTCTGATTTTAAACCATTCAAGATCCCCTTATTGTGTTTGAACAACTTCACCTTGGCCTGGGTTCCTCATGAGCACAAGTAAGAATTCTAGATTACCCATTTTTTGCAATGATATCCAGAGTTTTTCTTGATCCACATAGTCAAAAGCCTTAGCATAGTAAATAATCTTTCTGTTATTTTCTTCTCTCAGTCAAGAGCGATCTGACATCAGCAATGATATCCCTTTTTCTATGACCTCATATGAATCTGGTTTGAACGTCTGTTGATGTGCTGTTGCACGTTAAATTATCTTCATCAAAATTTACTTGCAGTCAATATTAATGATAATGTTTGATGATTTCCACACTCTTTTGGGTCACTTCTTTTCATACGGTACTAATATATGGATCTCTTCCAATGGGTTGATCAGGTAGCTGTCTTTCAAATTTCTTGGCATTGATGAATGAGTGCCTCCAGTGCTGCATCAGTTTGATGTAAGATTTTGGTTTGCTTTCTATTAATTCCTGGGGTTTGATTCTTTGCCAAAGCCTTTAGTGCACCTTGAACTCCTTTCAGTACCATTGAGTCTCTAGCATATGTTACCTCTTGAAATAGTTAAATATTGACCATTCTTTTTGGTAGTGACTCTGCGTATTCCTTCCATCTTCTTTTGATGCTTTCTGCATCATTCAATATTTTGCCCATGTTGTTGTTGTTGTTAAGTGCCGTCGAGTTGATTCTGACCCATAGCGACCCTGTATGAGGTTTCCAAGGAGCAGCTGGTGAGCTTGAACTGCCAACCTTGCAGTCTGACACGTTAACCCACAGTGCCACACCAGGACTCCATTTGCCCACTGTTGTTGAGTGCTGTGGAGTCGGTTCTGACTCATAGTGACCCTGTACAGGGTTTCTGAGGCTGTAAATCTTTACGGGAGCAGAAAGCTTCATCCTTTAATATTGCAAGTCGAGGCTTGAATTTTTTCTGTGGTTGTTTCAGATTCAGAAATGATGAGCATGTTCTTCCTTTTGATTTTCTAACTCCAGGTATTTGCACATTTCTGTATAATACTTTACTTTGTCTTCTAAGCTGCTCTTTGAAATTTTCTGTTCAGTTCTTTTACCTCCTCATGTCTTCTATTTGTTTTAGCATCTCTACACTGGGAAGTAAGTTTCAGAGTCTCTTCTGATATCCACTTTGATCTTTTCTTTCTTTTTTGTCTCCTTAGTGATCTTTTGTTTTCTTCTTGTATGATATATCTAATGGCATCCCACAGTTCTTCTTGCCTTTGGTCATTAGTGTTCATTGCATCAAATCTGTTCTTTAGATGGTCTCTAAATTCAGCTGGGATATGTTCAAGGTCATATTTTGACTCTCGAGGACTTGTTTTCATTTTCTTTAGCTTTAGCCTGAACTTGCATATGAACAATTGATGAACTGTTATGTTAGGTACTAGTGAGTGCTAGAGAGAAAAATAAAAGGAGAGAAGGAATTGAAGAGTGTGCAGGGCTGTGGTGGAAGGTGTGTGTTTGCCTTCTTGTTTGTGTGATTTACTGACCATTAGAGGGGCCAGAGAAATCCCATTTGCAAAAAGACTTAAAGGAGAAAGAGAGGGAGTGGAACTTGCAGATAACTTGGGTGTGGGGATTGGTGCTTCGGAGTGGAGGATTGGGGGAAGCATTTCAAGTAGCAGGAGCAGCAAGTGCAGAGATCCAGAAAGTGTGTGTGTGCCTGGTATATCTGAAGATCAACAGGGAGAACAATGTCTCTAAGTGGAGTAAGAACAGAGGCAAGTTGTAGGGATTTTAGCGGGGCCAGGAGCTTGTAGGGTTTGTAAGAACATTGGCTTCTATTCTGGAAGAAATCATGAATGCAAAGGTAGAGCACAGGGGAAAGGGTGACCTGACCTGACTTATATTTTAACAGGATCCCTTTGGCTGGGAGTTGATAGATTGTAGAGGAGCAAGGGTAGAAGCAGAAGCCCATTAGGTGATTACTGTCACTCTGGCAAGAGACAATGGAAGATTGGACTAGGGTAGCCATTCTGAGATCACCTAAAAAGTGATGTGTGTAAGGGATTCTCGCTATGATCATTGGAAGGGATGGAGAGTGAATGTGGTGGGCATGTGGTTCAGAAATCCCTATGGTAATGAAATGGGGGGAGGAAGGAGAATCCTCAAAGACAACGAAACCGGAATTTCACAGTTGCAGGAGATCTGGGTGTGGTAGACTCCCAAAGAAGGAAGAAATCCTATATCCTCACAAGGCATTTTCTTCAGCTCTTATTTTTTAGCCATTACTAGCTTGACAGAAAAGAATGAAGAGTGCTATAAAAAGTAGATATATGGGTAAATATAAAAGATATGTTTTTCACTTTAAAACTTTAAAAACCAGAATCAATTATTTAAAGCAGCAATGAAAGCTATGTATCCTGGGGTTTATAATATATATAGCAGTAAAATGTAGGGCAATGAATAGTAGGGATAGGAAAATGGTGGGTACTACTGTTTCCAGATGGAATACATAGAAATCAAATTGACTACATCTGTGGAAAGAGAAGATGGAAAAGCTCCATATCATCAGTCAATACAAGGCTAGGGGCAGACTGTGGAACAGACCATCAATTACTCATACGCAAATTAAAACTGAAGCTGAAGAAAAGGAAAACAAGTCCACGAGAGCCAAAATATGACCTTGAATATATCCCACCTGAATTTACAGATCATCTGAAGAACAGATTTTATATATTAAACACTAAAGACTGTAGACCAGAAGAGTTGTGGATGACATCAAGAACATTATACATGAAGAAAGCAAAAAGTCATTAAGAAGACAAGAAAGAAGGAAAAAGTCAAAATGGATGTTAGAAGAGACACTGAAACATGCTCTCCAGAGTAGAGATGCTAAAGCAAATGGAAGAAATGAGGAGGTCCAAGAGTTGAACAGAAAATTTCCAAGATCAGTTCGAGAAGATAAAGCCAAATATTACAACAAAATGTTCAAAGATCTGGAATCAGAAAACCAAAAAGGAAGAGCATGCTCAGCATTTCTCAAGCTGAGGGAACTGAAGAAAAAATTCAAGCCTCGACTTTTGTTATTGAAAGATTCTCTGGGCACATTATTGAATGATGCAGACAGCATCAAGAGAAGATGAGGGGAATACACAGAGTCACTGTACCAAAAGGAAATGGTTAATGTTCAGCCATTTCAAGAGGTAACATATGATCCAGAGACAGTGATACTGAAGGAAGAAATCTAAGGTGCATTGAAGGAATTGGCAAAGAACAAGGCACAAGGAATTGATGGAATAAAAATTGAAATCTTTCAAGAAAGTGAGGCAGCACTAGAGGCACTCAATCATCTCGGCCAAGAAATTTGGAAGACAAATATCTGGCCGACTTATTGGAAGAGATCCATATTTGTGCCCAATCCAAAGAAAGGTGACCCAATGGAATGGGAAAATCATAGGACAATCTCTTTGATATCCTATAAGAGTAAAGTTTTACTAAAGGTAATACAGAAACGGCTACAAGCATACACTGACAGAGAACTACCAGAGGTTCAAGCCGGATTCAGAAGAGGCCGTGCAACGAGGTACATCATGTCTGATGGATCTTAACTGAAAGCAGAGAAGCAGAGAATATCAGAAAGATGTTTACCTGTGCTTTATTGACTATGCAAAGGCTTTCGATTGTGTGGATCATGACAAGCTATGGACAACATTGCGAAGTATGAGTATTCTGGAACATTTAATTGTGCTCATGAGGAATCTGTACCTGGACCAATAGGCAGTTGGTTGAACAGAACATGGGAACACTGAATGTTTTAAAATTAAGAAAGGTGTGTGACAGGGTTGTATTCTTTCACCATACAAATTCAACCTGTATGCTGAGCAAATAATCTGAGAATCTGGGTTCTATGAAGAAAATCATGGCATCAGGATTGGGGGAAGACTCATTAACAATATGCGATATGTAGATAATACAACCTTGCTTGCTGAAAGTGAAGAAGACTTAAAACATTTACTGATGAAGATCAAAGAGCACAGTCTTCAGTATGGATTACATCTCAATATAAGGAAAACAAAAATCCTCACCACTGGACCAATAAGCAACATTCTTATTTGGCAGAGGCCATGCAGAGGACCCTAAACATGAAGGGCTCATTGTTAAGCAGGGCCACAATGGGTCTCCCCTTGGAAGGTAAGGCCCTGGGAGGGATCTCATGTGGGGACTCTGCATGGCCTTCTGTCTCTTTGTTTTAATCAGCTTATTTTTAATTTTCTTGATTTTATAATAGAAGTTTTCAGTAGAATCTTAGTAAGAATTATATTAGAGATTTGAAACTTGTTTTTAGGCACCTTCACACCATATTCAATCATGCGTAGTCCTAAAGAATGCTTTTCACACTAACAATAAGTTTCACCACTAGGAAAAGCCAGATAAAGTTTTTGCCAGTCCAAGTTTAAGATTACATTCAACATTCCATATAGTTTCAGTCAGGGACATCAAGACCTCTAGAAAATTAGTGAAAAAATGCAATTTAGGGCTAAGGGAATAGTATTAGATCATAGGCAGAAATGTAACTAGATGTTTTGTATAGAGAAGTTGTTAAAGGAAGTTGTTCCGTTTCTTCTTAACTACAAAACTTTAAATGCTTTTTTATGCTTCTTGTTTAATCAATCATGAGAAACAATTGTGTTGTCAGTTACCATAGCAAATAATGTTTAGGTACATGCTATGATTAATGAATCTATAGAAAATAATAAGTGAAGGTAGAAATAGGAGTTGAGATTTAGAATTATGTTTTAAGGTTAACATGACATTTTAGAGCAATGAGGCTTGGTTACAGAAATCGGATATTGTCTAACTACGTAAAGTGGAAAAAGGAAGATTTTGATGTTCTTGATGTTCTATATTGAAATGATTAATATGTATGATTTAGACCACTACTTTGAAAAGAATGATTAATAGATTGATGGTATAGAGTAGTATAAAAGCTGTTTAAGAATCTGAAATAGCTAAGAGGAGAGATAAAATTTAAAAGGGAAAAGAGGAGAAATAAAATGTGAGAGAACACTCACCATTCGAGACTCATTGATTTTGTCATTTCTTCACCAACTTCATACCTCCCTCCAAGGACCCCCTAATAAGAGTGTCGGGGCTGGCCCCCGGCACTTATTAATGTAGAAAAGATTGAAGTTGTCAAGGAAGATCCCCAGTGATATGGATTGGCTAAGCAGCAGCATCTATGGACTCAAGCGTGGCAACAATAATGAGGTTAACCTAGGATTGGGTAATGTTTCGTTCTGCTGTACCTAAGGTCACTATGGGTCAGTACCAACTCAATGGCACCTAACAACAATAACTGTTTTCAAGAGAGTTGTAATGTGGTACTGTGGCTTACCGTGCAGGACGGCAAAGTCAGCTGAAAGCCCAAAGTTAGTGGTTCAAGCTCACCAGCCTGTCCTTGGAAACCCTATAGAGGGTCACTGTGAGTTGGAACCGACTCGACAGCACTCAACAACAACTGTTTTCAAGGTTCAAAATCGTATTGAAATGAACACTGTGATAACTTAAACACCAGTGGTGTAAGCCATAGATAAAACCTTTTTTAAAGCTGTGATTATAGCTTACAATCCAATAGTTGATGAAACGGTTAAAATCGAATCTCAAAAGTACTTTTAAATGCACAAAATGCTATTTTAAAAATTCTCATAAGAAAGCAGGATTGTCGTTAAGTGCTTTTGAATCAGTTCCAGCATAGGGTTTCTGAGGAGCAGATGGTGGGTTTAAACACCCAACCTTGCAGCTAGCAGTCCAGTGCTTATCTTACAGAGCCACACAGGATAAGAAGGGGAAAGAAAGAACAGATAAAACATATATTAACAAAATAATTCTTGTATAACCACCATACTAATAATGTTACTAAGTATAAATACTTACAGGACATTTGTTGTTGTTGTTAAGTGCCGTCGAGTCGGTTC
>NW_006408700.1:3017486-3019179 GCF_000296735.1 Chrysochloris asiatica
AAATTATTTCAGCTTGAGAAATGCTAAACATGTTCTTCCCTTTTGGTTTTCTAACTCCAGATCTTTGCACAAGTCATTATAAAACTTTGTCTTCTCAAGCTACCACTTGAAATTTTCTTTTTGGCTCTTCTACCTCATCGTTTCTTGCAATTGTTTAATCTACTCTACATTCAAGAGCAGTTTCAGAGTGTCTTTTGACACTCATTTTAGCCTTTTTTTTTTTTTTTTTTTTACTGACCTTTTGCTTTCCTCTTGTCTGATGTCTTTGATGTCGTCTCTCAACTTGTGTGGTCTTCTGTCATTATTGTTTAGTGTTCTAAATTCCGGTAGGATATACTTAACAACAACATACTCAGTGTCGCACTTGGGCTCTTGTGAACTTGTTTTTAATATTCTTCAGCTTCAACTTGAACTTGCATGTGAAGAATTTATATGTTTACATATAAATACGTTCACAGTTCAGGAGCCTGGAAGTCTAAATTCAGCTGTGATTCTAGGAGAGGTTTCTCTCATTGGTACACCCATGAGTTCCTTTTCATTCCTTGATGCTCCCCTTGTGTGGGTCTCTGTGTCTATACTACTTTTTACAACTCAGAAATGATTAGGTTTAGGATCCACCCTACTCTGGTATGACTTACTGTTATGAATGAAAAGAAATATTTCCAAACAGGGTCATATTTACAGGTTTTAAACACTCCATTCTCCCCGCCCCCAAAAACAAACAAAAAAACCAGTGGGTCTATTTGGACATATGTGTTACAAAGCAGAACTGTTGCAGAGGGTTTTCTTGGCTATAATGTTAACAGATGTACATCAGCAGACTTTTCTTCCATGGTGTCACTGTGTGGGTTTGAATTGCCAACCTTCAAGTTAACAAGGGAGGACAAACCATACACTTGTGCCACCCAGGGACCCCCATTATGCATACAGGGGTTAGGATTTCAACACATATTTTGGGTGAGATACAACTTCTATCTGTAACAGTTGAAGTTGAAGTCTAAGTAGAGTAACAAGATCAAAAAACAGAAGATACACAATTTAAGATGGTGGTGGTGGTAATGTGCTGTAGAGTTGGTTCTGATTCATAGTGACCCTGCATAGTGTTTCGGAGGTTGTAAATCTTTACAGGGAGCAGAACACCTTACCTTTCTCCTGCAGAAATGCTGGTAGTTTCAAACTACTGACCTTGAGGTTAGCAGTCTGATTTGTAACCATTACACTAAAAAAAAAACTACGATTTTAGATAAGAAAATGTAAAGCTTTGTTCTCAGATAATGTAATCATTTATGTAGAAAATCCTAAGGAACCCACAGAAAAAACACAAACCAAAAACCAACTTCTGGAACTAATAGTGAGTATAGCAAGGTCATAGGATGCAGGTCGATGTAAACAACAACAACAACTCATTGGACTCCTGGTGTGCTCTGTGGGATCAGCACTGGATGAAGAACCACAAGGTCAGCAGTTCAAACCTACCAGCAGCTCCTTGGAAATCCTATACTGGGTCACTATGAGTCAGAAATGACAGGACGGCACTTAACAACAACAACAAAAAAAACATTTCGTTATAATGCTATTGTTGTTAAGTGCCTACTCATAGCACTTAACAACTCTTCTGACTCATGGCGACCCTGTTTCCAAAGAGCAGCTGGTGAGTTTGAACTACCAACCTTGTGGTTCAAACCAACCTTTC
>NW_006408700.1:3021194-3024630 GCF_000296735.1 Chrysochloris asiatica
CAGCAACTCAAACCACCACAGCACGACATGGCTATTAGATATTAAAATTTTAGAAACACCATTTGCAAAGCAACCCAAATATAAAATCTTTGTTAAGTATTATCGAGTGGGTTCCATCTCATAGTGATCCTCTATAGCGCTTCCAAGGAGTGGCTGGTAGGTTTGAACTGCCTCCTTTGTGGTTTGCAGTCCAGTGCTAATCCTACAGGGCTGAACAGGGTTGCTATGAGTCAAAACTTACTTGATGGTACTTAACAATAACAGAAATATTTCATTTTAGAATGGAGATCCCATGGCTTAGAGAGGTTCAATAACTCGCCCAAGGCAATTATGAAAAATACTACCAACCAGGCACTGTGACTAAGAGTTTAGATACTAACCTTCTGGATCACTCCTCCTGCAAATTCCAGTTATCTGTGGTGGGTACTCCAAAGAGGTATTCCATCAATGAAAACAGCTCTGGTGTGGCACTGTAGGATATGTGCAGTACCACAAGGTCCATTTGAACCACCTTTCAGCACTTCAAACTCACCAGTCACTCCTCAGAAACCCTATACAGGATTGCTATGAGTCAAAACTGACTGGACAGTAGTTAATAAAAATGGAGCGTGTAGTAGTCCTGGTGTGGTGCTTTAGGAGAATGCACTGGACTACAAGGTCCCACAATGGAGGGTGTTGGTTTTCCTTGAGAGCTGGGCTGGGTCTAGAATGATAAACAGAATTTGTGGGTGCTTGGGAAAAATTAATGTCAACCCTCCCAAGTAATTCTCAGCTGCAGACACTAAAGCTCTATAGACTAGAAGCTTATCTCCAAGTAGTCTCTAAAGAAATTGCATTAGAGCTTAAATTCTAAAGAGCTTGGTTTATAGAGGGTTGCAATTTACATAGGAAGCTACAACTCCATTTTGAGTCTGGGCATGCATTCACACTGCACTCCCAGTTCCTTCTGACCATTAATTAACCAGCAATGTGACAACTTTGCCTTCAGGCAGAGTGTGTTTGAAAGGCTTTATGGGGAGGGGCAGTAAAGACTATCCCTCTAAGAATATCCCTGGGCATGTCTTTAATCAGGGAATTGCAATTGTATGGGGAAGAAGTAGAGATAGTATTATGGAAAAAAATGTTATGTATTTAGAAGTCCCTGAAGGAAGGTCCTCTGACACAGAGGGGTGGAAGGATGGTGCTCAGGAAGGCTGAGAGCAGGAGAGAAAACCCAGAGGCAACTGTGGGAGACAGAAAGGTTACCAGTGTCCTACCCTGAAAGACCAGAGGACTGGGAGGAGATAGATCCACCACAGACTGAGTTTGAAAATTTATATTTCATGATTTCTTTGATAACAGTGAAAACCAGGATGATTCCAATTTATGGAGACCCGATGCCTGCAGTATAGTGTTTGCAAGGCTACAACCTTTGGAAGCAAATGTCCAGGCTTTGCTTTGAGGTGCCTCTGTGCAGGTGTAAACTGACAACCTTTTAGTTAGTGGTTGGTGTTAAGTGCCGGCGACTCATTTCTAACTCATAATGACTCTGTATAGGGTTTCCAAGGAGCAGCTGGTAGGTTTGAACTTGCAGTTAGCTTGCAATTAGCCATCCAGTGTTTATCCTATAGCACAGCCAAGTGCTTAACCATTTTTCCCACCCAAAGATTCCTTTGATCTCCCAACCAATAGTCTACCACGGAGACTATTGTGACACACGAGAACCCCATAGTACAGAGCATAACTGCTCTGGTTATAGAACCAGAACTGTAAATCTTTATAAACTCAGACAACTTTATCTTTTTCCTGTAGATTGGCTGGTGAGTTCAAACTACCAACTTTGTGGTTAGCAGCCTAATGCTTAATCCACTGTGCTACCAGGGCTCCCTATTTTGTAATGATATTAGGACGTATACTGCATTGGTTTTTCTATTTACCTGCAGAGAATATTTTGAACATTCCTTTTGTGTCTTGTCTTGATTAAGGACAGTTGAAATATCTAAGTTTCAGAATGTAATATTGAATTTTACCAAAGAAATGATGTCAGTAAGATATTTTTCTTACAGATTACTCTGTAAGGCTTTTATTTAGTTGTTTTTTAAACTACTAGCTAATTCCCTCGGCTCATCACATCACAGAAGTGTTCCTTTGGAAGTATAGGAGCTGTGTGTATTTTAAAGGAAGGTACAATTCCATGTATTTCTACCATCCACAAACATTGACACTATTTGCTTCAAAGAAACCTGTCCTTATCTCACAATTCCACAAGGAAGTGAAAAATACATGTACATAAATGCCTGCAAGGCTGCATAGTTTATGGTTGTATTCTTATTTATCTTCTCCCATCTTTTTCACTGAATTTCCATTTAAATGGGCACCCTAAGTTTATTGCCAAAAATAAATAAATAAATAAATAAACATATTCCCCATTTATCTCATAGAACTTCTTAGAGAACATAGACTTCTCAAAGATCTTAAATTTCAACCTCTTCAGGAAAAGTAGGCTTTACAGCTTTTACATTTGATAAATCTTTCATAGTGATTTTTATAAGTTATTCTCACCTCCCTTGGACCAATCAGAAACATAATCTTTCAGAATTTTCTGGAAAGGAAAAAAAATTGCTTTAGGTCATTTCCCATTATTTCTAGGTATAGAATTAAATGAAGGTAATGCAATTTAAAGAAGAAATGTTTCCTTTCATACAGCTTTTGTGCTTATTTCTTTAATTTCCTTTGTACCTGAAATTTATGTCTCTCTGTGCTCTAAGTCAGTGAGTTTGTAAATCATCTTCTCTGGCTACATTAGTGGTTTCAGTCCCTGGAAAAAAGTCTCTGAGTCCTGTGATTTCGTTTCCTGTTGCATTTTTCCAAAGGTAGGTTCTATTAGGACTCCTGGTGTGGCACTGCATGATCAGCACTGGACTGCAAACCACAAGGTCTGTAGTTCAAACCTACAGGCTGCTCTTCAGAAACCCTATGTTGTTATTGTTAAGAGTTGTTGAGTCAGATCTGACTCATTGTGACCCTGTATAAGGTTACCAAGGAGCAGCTGGTAAGTTTGAACTGCTGACTTTGTGGTTCAGACTGACCTTGCAGTCCAGTGCATTATCTCACAGAGCCATACCAGGACTCCTATAAAGAGCTGATATGACTCAGAACCCATTGGACATCACTTAAACAAACAAACAAAAAAAACCAAAGGCTCCAGTAAGGTGATTTGCAGAGAGGTGTTAGCCAACCTGACACCTAACGAATAAATAAGAATTCACCAAAAGAAGATGGAAGGAATATACAGAGTCGCCGTCCCAAAAGGAAATGGTTGATGTTCAACCATTTCAAGAGGTAGCATATGCTCAAAAGCCAAAGATACTGAAGGAAGAAGTCCAAGGTGCATTGAAGGAATTGGCAAAGAACAAGGCACCAGGAATTGATGGAATAAAAATTGAAATCTTTCAAG
>NW_006408700.1:3026730-3028087 GCF_000296735.1 Chrysochloris asiatica
ATTCGTAACCACTACGCTAGCTGCATACAATATTTGTCCTTATGTGATTGACTAATTTCACTCACCATGATGTCCTCCAGGTTCATCCATATTGTGAGGTGGTTTGTAGATTCAACTGTAGTATTCCATTGTGTGTATATATGAAAGATTTTTAACCATTCTTCAGTTGATGGGCATTTAGACCATCTCCATCTTTTTGCTATGGTGAATAGTGCAATGAACACGGGTGTGCATAAATCTATTCGTGTCACGACTCTTATTTCCTGAGGATACATAGAGAAATTGTAGAGAAATTGCTGGCTTATATTGTATTTCTATTCCCAAGTTTTTGAGAAAGGACCATACCATATGTAATAGTAGTTGGACCATTTTACAATCTCATCAGCAGTGTTAGGAGTGTCCCAGACTTCTACACCGTCACCAGCATCTGTTGCTTTCTGGTTCTTTGGTTTGTTTGTTAGATTTTAATGCTGGGGTAAGGTGATACCTCATTGTTGGTTTGATTTGCATCTCTCTAAATGGACTCCTCGTGGGATGCTGTAAGATAAGCACTGGACTGTGAGCCAGAAGGTTGGTAATTCAAACCCACAAAGCTGTTCCTTGGAGTTGGAACCAACTCAAGTGTACTTAACAACAATGACAGCAATGGCTAATTATCTTGATCATTTCTTCATCAGTTTGTTATCCTGTGAATGTCTTCTTTGATGAAGTGTCTGTTGATATCCTCTGCTCATTTTTAATTGGATTATGTTTCATTTTACCTCTAATATTCGGAGGAAATTTATTTAAATTTAAATTTTGCTTTAGGATTATATGAAATGTATTCTTAGTTTGCAGCCAAATCTACAAAACAAAATAAATTTAAAGATGTCCTTGTGTTCTGCTGTAAGATAAGCACTGGACACAAAACCACAGTGTCAATGGTTCAAATCCACCAACTGCTACTCAGTGTCACTATGAGACAGAAATGACTCAATGGACCTTAACAACAACAAACAAGTCCTGATTAGGTTTCCTGGTGTGGCACTGTAGGATCAGCACGGATATGCTAGCTACAAGGTTGGCAGTTCAAACCCACCAGCTGCTCCTTGGAATTCCTAAACAGGGCCATGATGATTCAGAACTGATTCAATGGCACTTAACAACAAGAAGGTCCTTATTAAAGAACCCTGATGGCACTATAGGGTCAGCACTGGGCTGCTAACCACAATGTTGGCAGTTCAAAACCACCAACAGCTCCATAGGAGAAAGAGGAAGCTATCTGCTCCCATAAAAATTTACAATCTCAGAAACCCTATACAGAGTTGCTATGAGTCAAAATTAGCTCAATGGCAGTGAGGGTGAGTAAGGTCTCAAT
>NW_006408700.1:3034975-3044764 GCF_000296735.1 Chrysochloris asiatica
TCACTGGTATCTGGTCTTTAAAAATGCTTGTTTCTTTTCAGCCTAACCCACAGTTTGTTGTTAAACTTTGGATTTTTGCTAGTCAGAGTCCTGAGAAATGACCTCTCAGTAGAGTTTGAATGTGTGTGTGTCTTATCCTGGGGAAGGCGGAGAATCATTTCACATGAAGAGTCATTTGTTTTGTTTGTTTTTCCTGGGAAATTATTTTTCCTTAGCACTGCTGACTTTTTCTTCCTCTAATTTTTAGATCGAGTTCTAGTGTGGTGCTGTGGAATAATGTGCTGGACTGCAAGGTCAGTTTGAACCTCAAGGTCAGTGGTTGAAACCCACCAACCGCTTCTTGGACACCCTATACAGGGTTGGTATGGGTCGGAACTGACTCAACAGCATTTAAGAACAAGAACAATTTTTAGATGCCTTTTCTGCATTTGCAAATCAATCCCTGATGGTCATACACATTGAATCTCCCCACAAGCTGTCATTCATCTTTTTACTTTTGCTAACAGTGCTTTTTGCTTTGTTTCTTTTCTTTTGCTATACAAACATTTTTATTTTTAGGCATTCAAAGGTTTCAGTCTTTCCCCCCCATACCTGCATAAATTCAAAACATAACCAAGAAAGTATCCTCCACTTTCAGACTGTAAAGGAATATACCCATGCTTTCTCTTAATAAGTATACTACTTTTATAGGGTCTCTGACCTATCTGGAATTTACCCTAGTGCACAGCACAGTTTAAGGAAGGCAAGGTTTATCTGTTTTCTGGGCAGGACCCTGGCACCATGGCCATCAATTTGAGAAGAACAGATTAGGATATCCTGAGACCCTCCCTTCCTGGCCTATACCAAAGGAAAAGCGGTACCACAATAAACCAATTAAGAACCAGGAACACTGACCACAAAAATCTTGGACAAGGCTTGGGGTTCATGACATGGAAACACCTGCCCAGAGTGAGAAGACTTGTCCTTAGCAGGTCCATTTGAGTATACTGGCTTATTGTAATAGCGTCAACATATGTATCCGCCCTTGTTGTTGTTATTAAGTGCTTTCAAGGCTGTTCTAACTTATAGCAACCCTGAAAAGGGTTTCTAAGGCACGGTTTGTGAGTTTGAACTGCCGACCTTTCAGTGTAGCCTATTAAGCCACAGTGCCACCCCTACATACAATTAAAAACCCCTGTTGATACATGCTTAGGAAAGGGCTGATAAACCCAACTGAGACTTCCCAAACCAACCCCCTGGGCTGTATGAGTGAATACCCACTGTACTTGCATCCTTGAGAAGCAACAACACCAGTTTAGTCTGAGTCTTCAGATTCCTGGAGAAGGAGACCAGGGATATGTGAGAATGTCAGAGACTCCTCTGAGGTCACAGGCTCTCAGTTGAAAGCAGACCTCCAAGATGACTAACGTGGGTCCAAGCTATGGAACAAGGGCTCACCCAGACAGCTAAACAACTCCAAGAAATTGGTTTGGTGCATCCAAAGCTGAATTCAAAGCATGTCTGGTAGCATAGTGGTTACGAATCTGGCTGCTAACCTCAGGGTCAGCAGTTCAAAACTATCAGCTGCTCCATGGGAGAAAGATGAAGCTTTCTGCTCCCATAAAGATTTACAGACTCGGAAACCCTGTACAGGGTCTCTACAAGTCAGAACCGACTCCACGAAACAATAACAACAACAACAACAACACTATTCTATGGTTTTGTCCAACTCAATTCTAGGAATTAGATGCTGCCAGTCTTGGTGTGGTGCTACGGGTTAATGTGCTGGACTGCAAGGTTGGCAGTTCAACCCCACCAGCTGCTAAAACCCTATGCAGGGTTCCCATGAGTTGGAACCAACTCGACAGCACTTAACAACAACAACAACAATCTAATGAACTAATGCTCTGCTCAGTTCACATGTTGATGCATCCATAAAATGGGGCCAAGATTTCGTGCAGAAGAGGGGGTTTGAAAAAGTTTGGGGAGAATGAAATGAAAAGATAATTGAGTTTTCCAAAACCCCCTTGTATATAGAAAGTGACCTCAAAATCAGAAATATGTTCAAAACTGCAATGTATTCCACCTACCTCCTTCTCAGCCTCTCTCCAAAGTGGAAAAGGCATGAGAACCTAGGCTTCTGTAAGATATAATTCTGTGACGCAAATGGTTCTGGAAGGCTGGCCGTTCGAGCCCCCCAGAGGCACCTTGAAAGGAAGACTGGCACTCTGAACACCCTAGGGAGCAGTTAGTTCTATCATGCAGTACATGGGGCACCGTAGGAGGGCCCTGAGTTTATGACAAGTTGTTTAGTTGTTTTTCTTGTGAATTAAGGTTTCAGGATTATAAAGCATATATTCTAGGAACGAATGTAAATCAAATATGAAGGAATAAAATTACTTTGTTATAGAATTCTTTAAAAGAGACTATCATTCCTGACTACCAACAGAGGCCAAGGAGATGCTCCCTTGAATCCTTTGTCCTTCCTGCTGAATGGAAGCAAACAGTTAGATGGAAACAACTCTTTATCATTCCATTTGGACAACTGGTCATAACGGAATGATTTCTTTGTTGGGATTATGAAGACAGTCTCTGCTTATCTGAAATAGCATTTATCGATATCATTTTGCTTGTATGAAGCTCTGTTGTTGACATTGCCTACTCATGTCGAACCCATTAACAAAATGTTGCCTGTCCTGAGCCATCTACATGACTCTTGGTGTGTGTGAGTTCATTGTTGAAATGACTGTGTCAACAATTCATCTCATTGAGGCTCCATGGAGTAGCTTTTAGATGCTAAGTTAACTTCGGTGACTTCAATTGACAAAATACTGCAGCAATCATGTTTATCTTAGGAAGCACAGGATTAATCTTTCCTCTTCTTAAATTTCAAAACTTTTGGAGATTATCAGCGGTGAGAGGGTAAGAATATTCTTTAGTGGATCTCCTTTTATTTTCTCTCAGGAATAGAGTTCTCACTTAATTTTTTCGGGTTTTTTTTTTTTTTTTTGTGTGTGTGTGTGTATGTGTCTGTGTTAGTGACCTTTAAGTTCCTGACTTCTTAAAATGCTTCTTCTTCTTTTTTCATCCTTTGTTCCTTCTTTACAGAAAGAAAACCCTGCTCTAATAGCAATGAATAATCTAATGGAATCCTGCTGGTACTCCCCACTGTTCTTTGTCTCTCCTTCTTTCATATACATGTTGTCATGCACAAATATAATGTATACAGCTCAGACATACTACCAGACGTCCCCACCCACCCTGCCCCCAATTAAGTTGCCAAACCAACGTCTCATTCCCTGCCACTGGAGAACAGCTTGCCTGCTACATCACTGAAGCCCATTATTCTCATCTCTCTTGATGGCACCAGTTCCTTCTAGATGCCTTTTAGCTCTAGAGGCAAGACAGATTTTGCATTTTAAGATTAATATTATATATCCTTGACTTTTACTAGGCTAGAAACCCTGAGGACTGACGTTTAATAGATGTTAATGGAATTTAATTTTTATACACTCTATATGTGAACATTTATCTTCTAAATAAAATAGTACAGAACCTTATGTGTCACTAAGAAAATTTCAAAACAAATGACTTGTTACTCTATATCCCCAAATCAATTACAGATTCTGAGCCAAGTGGAAAAGCTGGGTTTTGATATGTAGCATTTAAAGCCTGAATATAATTATCATTAATTAATTATACTGAGGGGATCAACAGGCATTCTGTCATAATTATTACCATTGCAAAACTGTTCTAAAATGGTGCCTGAAAAGAAAATTCCTCCAAATCCTATTTCTCCAATGATTTTCCTGAGGCAAAGTTGTCCTCTCTGCAGAAAACAAAACCAAACGAAACAAAAAAACCAAAATACTAAATAATCAGCAACATATATGTTCTGAAATTTTTTATATAAAAAAGAAATACTAATAAGCCAATTCCACTCAAAAAACAACATACAAAATCTTTAGTAGTTGTCTTAGACTAAGTTCTCTCAAGAAGCAAACGCACAGAAGTGTGCATATGTACTCAGTGGTTACAACAGGCTCAGACATAGGAATAATTGTCAGGATGGGCAGGGTCAGGCAGTGTTTCATTGTGTTTTATGAATGAGTCCGTTATTTTGAGTCAGAAGAAATTTGGAAACACCAAACAACAACAACAACAACAATATAAGAGAGAAACATGAGCAACTTAGCAAAATGGTTCATCTTGGCTCAAGTGGTTGTTGTTGTTGTTACGTGCCATTGAGTCAGCTCCAACTCATTTTAACCCTGTATAGAGTTTCCAAGGAGGGAGTGGTGGGTATGAGTCACTGACTGTGCAGTTAGCAGTCCAGTGCTTAGTCTACAGTACCACACCAGAACTCCACGTAGTTGTAAAGGCTGGCAAATGTCAAGTCCATCAGTCAGTCAAGAGGGTGGAAACTCTTCCTGACTCACACAGCTACAGGGATGGATGAATCCAACATCAGAAGGTCAGATGGCAGACTGCTGGCTCACACGATTTGGAGGTTGACAAATCCCAAGAACAAGTGAGTGAACTTTGCCAAATATATGCATATAGTGGTGGTGGTGGTGTGCCGTGGAGTTGGTTCTGACTCATAGTGACTCTGCATAATGTTTCTGTGACTGTAAATCTTTATGGGAGCAGAAAGCCTCATCTTTCTCCCATGGAACTGCTATATATATATAATATACATTATATATATTGGATGTAGGCCACACTATGAGGAAACTCCCATTATAACTGGTCACAGCAGATTACATCATAGAAGATAATTACATCATTATATAACTGTCAAACCAAGACCAACAACTGTAACCAACAAAGTCCACCCTTGTCACCTTGACATCTCTATTGTTGTTGTTAAGTGCCGTCGAGCTGTATACACCTCTATACAGCTCTATAAATAATGCACAGTCTCTAAATAAAACAATTACAAATCATATTTGCACCTAACATGACACAACTAACATGAGGACAACTGAAAATACTCTAGCCCAGTTTACATGGTACATTTTATAAAGGAGGGAAGTAAGCAAAAATAATTGCTATCCATCCATCCATGCATGTATAATAAAGCATGTGGTTATAACTGGTATTTATAACTACCTGTTCCCATCACCCAGTCTGTATTCCCTTTACTCTCAGCAAACACCTCAGCTTATTGTAGTTCTTGCCTTTATTCCTGAAGGGTCAGGACCATTAGTTGTTGACTCAGAATTGACTTTCTGTCATTTTCCATTGATTTTAATCACAAGACATGGAAGGACTAAGAAATGCCCTACGTGATCTCCTGTATTTCAGATTTAAAAAAAACAAAACTCCGTTATATGACATCAAGCCAATCTCCCCATAGTAGTCTACTCAATCACATAGCCAATATAGTAATTCCCTTCTTCATCTGTTGTTTCATAGGCATGAGGGAACCCAAATGGTCAGGTGGCATTCTTAACATGTAATCCATATTGTCTTTTCAGGTGGGAGCAGTCCTCCCTTTAAAAGTAAGACCTCTAGACCTGCAGAGCATAGGATCAAAGAGACAGGAAGCAAAATTGTTATGAGTAGGCCATTAGGGGTATTAGTGAGTGACGCTATTCCTATCTCAACACTTTGATTCCTGGAACTGTGACTCCTGTCTATAGGAGAAATGGGACATCATATATCAGACACTGGTTTAGAGCATTTAAATGAGAGAACATTGTCCCAACCCTATAAATTTGCCACTTAGCTGGTGTCATAATTGTATCATTAGAAGACCATTTAATCATTCTTCCAGGCTAGTTGCTTCAGGATGATGGGGAACATGGTAAAACCAGTGACTTTCCTAAGGATGGGACTATTGCCACGCTACACTTTCTGAGAAGTGACTGATGTTGATCTGACATGATGCTGCCTAGGATAGCAAGACAGTAGATAGACAAGGTATTTTGTGAGTCCATGGATGGTGGTTTTGGTAGAGACATTAGATGCAGGGCAAGCAAATCCATGTCCAGAGTAAATGTCTATTTCAGTAAGCAAGAAATGCTGCCCTTTCCATGATGGAACTGGCCTAATGTAATCAAACTGCCAACATGTTGCTGGCTGGTTGCATTAAGGAATGGTGCAATATCTGATCAACAGAGAAAAGATTGAAGTTGTCAAGGACTTCCTTCTTCTTGGATCAACTATCAACATTCATGGAAGCAGCAGTTAAGAAATCAAACAATGTATTGCTTTGGGCAAATCTGCTGCACAAGACCTTTTTAAAGTGTTGAAGAGCAAAGATGTCAGCTTGAGGACTAAGGTGCACCTGACCCAAGCCATGGTATTTTCAATAACCTCATATGCATGTGAAAGTTGGACAGTGAATAAGGAAGACCACAGAAGAATTGATGCTTTTGAATTACGGTGTTGGAGGAGAATATTGAAAGTGTCATGAGCTGCCAAAAGAACTAACAGATCTGTGTTGGACGAAGTGCAGCCAGAGTGCTCCTTGGAGGCCAGGATAGTCAAACTTTGTCTTTCATACTTTGGACATATTGTCAGGAGGGAAGAATCTCTGGAGAAGGATCTCATGTTTGGTAAGAGAAAAAGAGGAAGATCCCCAGTGAGATGGAATGGCAAAGTGGCAGCATCAATGGCCTCAAGTGTGGCAACAGTAGTGAGGTTGGCCCAGGACTGGGCAGTGTTTGGTTCTGTTGTGCATAAGGTCGCTATGAGTCGGTACCAACTCGATGGCACCTAAGAACAACAACGAGTTGGGCTGCTAACCTCAAGGTCAGCAGTTTTAAACTACCAGCCGTTCAATGGGAGAAAGATGAGGCTTTATGCTCCTGTAAAGATGTACAGTGACAGAAACCCTATGTAGGGTCGCTGTGAGTTGCAACTGACTCCACTGCACGTAACCACCATCAATTCAGTTAGGACGGTTCCCACGGTCAAATCTGACTTTCACAAGATAGGAATCACGGCAGGATTCCATCACAAATTTGTTCCTTACTATTGTGGTGTGTTCTCTGGACACTCCATGTGTGAGTATTACCTGATAAATAATCCCTAAACCTTTGACTACCTCCTAGGAGCCCTAGTGGTGCTGTGGGTTAAGCATTGGCCTGCTAAACAAATGTTAGTGGCTCAAATCCCCTAGCTTCTCCATGGGAGAAAGATGAAGTTATCGTCTTCTGTAATGATTTAAAGCTTTGGAAACCCTATGGAGCAATTCTACCTTGTCCTATAAAGTGGCTATGTGTCAAAATGGACTCAGTGGAAGTGGGTTTGGGCTTTTCTTATTGCTCTTTAGATCTCTCCTTTTAGAGTATACCAGGGTAGGTCTGGTATTTCAACTTGATTTAGTGTATGTCACTGTGCTGTAGCAAACCAGCCTAACCAAGGAGTGAATCCTTTCCTAACTTCTTAAGTTGAAACCGTGAGTGAAGAATCTGCTTAGTGGGCCCATATCAATAAACTCAGACTTTCCCAACTTCATATTCCTTGTACCATTATCTTTAATAGCTGTTCTCACACATATTCTCCAAGTTTCTGTTTGTACCTATTTGAAAAAGCAAATAGTTCTTTTGGAGTTTAGTGAACTTCTTCATGGATCACATTTCACACGTCACCTTTTGGCATATAACTGGTATTTATAACTGTTGGGCACAGTGGGATAATGCACTGGACCACAAGGTCAGTTGGAACTAAAAGGTTGGTGGTTCAAATTCACTAGCTGCCCCTTAGAAATACTATACAGGGTTGCTAAGAATCGGAACTGACTTGAAGGCACTTAACAGCAACAACAATAACAAATCTAGTTATAAGTCTCATAGCAAAAATGGATCGTGGGGGTGGGTTCTGGAACATTTAGCAATGTCTTATAACACATCTGCATCAGATGACGTCCCAAGTGCCATCTCAAGGCCTCTTCAAGCACATGTGGGTCAAGCTCATCAAATGAGGATGGAAGGGATGATGGTTTTCTGGGGGAAGGTGATTTAGTCAACAAAAATGGAGTAATAGCTTCAGATGCAAAGGACACTGCTGTTGACAGGAGTGATTAAATAGAATTTGGGACCCAAATATCCCCATCTTCCTGATTGTCTGCCCACCCCTAGTATCAGGGTCCCATTTCTTCTCAATAGTGCCCTCACTTTAATTACAGATGCCATTCAGGGTTGAGAATTTAATTAGTGTTATAATTCAGTCCTCTCATGGTAAGACTCTGGATTGGTTTTTGGAAATATCAGCTGTGTTATTACAAGAAATACAAATGAGACGGGATAGAATTTCATAAGACCAAAGACTTATTCATTGAAAAGGTCTTTGTTTCAACAACATGCATGGTGACTATACACTTGGACCTTGCCAGATGGAACACAAAGGGCATCAAATCCACTGCATCTGTGGAAAGAGACCACAGAGGAGCTCAATATCGTCAGCCCAAACAAGATCAGGAGTCAACTATAGAACAGAACATCAGTTGCTCATATGCAAGTTCAGGCTTAAGCTGAAGCAAATTAAAACAAGTCCATGAGAGCCAAAATATGACTTTGAGTAAATCCCACCTGAATTTAGAGACCATCTGAAGAACAAAGTTGATGCATAAGACATCAGTGATTGAAGACCAGAGGAGTTGTGGGATGACGTCAAAAACATCATTCATGAAGAAAGCAAAAATTATGCTGAGTGAAATTAATCAGTCAGAAAAGGACAAATATTATATGAGACTATTTTTATTTACATTTATGGGGAAAAAAGATCATTAAAAAGGTAGGAAAGAAAGAAAAGAACAACATGGATGTCAGAAGAGATTCTGAAACTTGCTCTTGAACATAGAGAAGATAAAATGACTGGAAGAAATAATGAAGCAAAGAGATGAGGCAAACATTTCAGAGGGCAGCTCAAGAAGAGAAAGCCTAGTGCTATATGGACATATACAAAGACCTGGAGTCAGAAAACCAAAAGGGAAGAACATGTTCAGCATTTCTCAAACGGAAAGAACTGAGGAAAAAATTCAAGCCACGACTTGTGACATAGAAGGATTCTCTGGACAAAATATAGTGTCAAACCATGAAAACCTTATAAATAGCAGCAGAACATTGTCAGATATAGTGCCAGACGTGATTTCCTCAGATTAGAAGGGACTCGTATGACCCTGAGTAATGATTCTGAGGAATGGCTGGTGAGTTTGAACTGCTGACTTTACAGTTAGCAGTCCAGTGCTTATCACTTACACAGTACCACACCAGGACTCCATCAGAAGGGACTAGTCTCTGGAGAAGGGCATTATGCCTGGCAAAGTAGAGGGTCAGTGAACAAGAGGAAGCCCCTGGTGAGATGGAATGACAGTAGATATAACAATGGGCTCAGTAAGACCTTTGTGAGGATGGTGCAGGGCCTGGCAGGGTTTCATTCTGTTGTGCATAGGGTTACTATGAGTGGGAACTGATTCAGTGACACCTAACCACAGCAAAAGGAAATGGTTAATGTTCAACCGTTTCAAGAGGTAGCATATGATCAAAAGCCAATGATAGTGAAGGAGGAAGTTCAAGATGCATTGAAGGAATTGACAGAGAACAAGGCACCAGGAATTGATGGAGTAAAAATTGAAATCTTTCAAGAAAGTGAGGCAGCACAGGAAGCACTCACTCATTCATATCTACCAAGAAATTTGGAAGACAACTATCTGGCCAACTGATTGGAAGAAATCCCGTATTTGTGCCCATTCCAAAGAGAGGTGACTCAATGGAATGCGGAAATCATTGGACAATCTCTTTGATATCCCATGTGAGTAAAATATTACTAAAGGTAATATAGAAATGGCTACAATCATAC
>NW_006408700.1:3045808-3062260 GCF_000296735.1 Chrysochloris asiatica
GGTACCGACTCGATGGCACCTAACAACAACAACAACAGCAAGTACAAGAAATAAGACTTTCCGCACACCAGTGGTAACTTTCAGGGCATATGTGTGGCATTGGGGCTGTGTCTCTAAAGCCCTGAGCTTCCCCATTTTGCCTCTTGAAAACAAGACCAACCAACCAGTGCCCTTACACTTCTCTATCTGACAAAACTGTAGAAAATCACCCAGTATGCAGTAAAGTGAAGCCTTGTTTCTCAAAAATATTTGATCTATTGGTGATGCTGTTACGCTTGTGTCTATTAGAATCCTGGTGTGGCGCTGTGGGTTAATGCACTGGACTGCAAGTCACTTTGAACTGCAACGTCGGCGGTTCAAGCTCACCAGCTGCTCCTTGGAAACCCAACACAAGGTCACTATGGGTCAGAATCGACTTGATGGCACTCAACAACAACAACAATTGCTATATCATGCCATGGATTAACTAGCATGGGTGCCGAGTAAATTACGGTTGTGCCTAGCAACATAACAACTACGCGTTATCTCATGCTTTTAAAGTACAATTCTGTCCCAATGTAATACATAATTTTAAAATTCTGACTAATATTATGATTCATAAAGTTTGGCTAACCTTAAAGATAAAAGAAATCTTTAAAATAATTTTTCTTTTTAATTATGGTATCTTCATAATTCATGAAATACCACACAAAAGACTATTAGTTTATTTTCTGCATAGTTAATATGCCAAAATCTTTCCAGTTCCAATTAGTGAAGAAAAACTTTTTGCTTCATGACTAGCTCTTAAGTGCTTACTTAATAAATATCTGGTAATCGAATGAATTATTTTGACAGGAAATAGGCACTAACAGCAAAAATGAGCTAATGAAGGAACTGCAGATTTGGGTTTTCATTCAACTTTTGTCATTAACTGTCTGTGTGACCTTAGGCAAATAGCTTGACCTCTCTGGCCCTTGGTTTTTTTCCATATCATTTAAGAATGCTGGAGATGATCTCTAATGACCTTTGTAATTCTATAATGCTATAGCCATGAATGGAGTCCTGGTGTAGAGCTGTGAGTTAATGTGCTGGTCTGCAAAGTCCGTTTGAATACAAGGTGGGCAGTTCAAGTTCACTAGCTTCTCCTCGGACTTAGAATGTGTCTTTACAGGAGGCAAAGACACATGAAGGCTGTAAAACTTTTCCATTTGAGATAATGTGTAGTGGCCGCTAGAACTGAGTCTACTGAGAGGTTCAATATGCTAAGGAAAGCAGTGGAACCGAAAAGACATAAGCAAGCACGTGAGACAAGAACATAAAAGTGGAATCTGGAAAATGATGTCGCTGTGGTCCAGACTAGTAAAGTCTCCAGTTGCAGGTTTCCGCTAGAGGTCACCATGAGCAGGTTTTATTTATGACTGATGAGAAAATGATTAATTTATAAATGGTTTCCTTTTCTAAGAGTACAATCCAGGATACTTTATTTCCTAATTGGCTGGGGACTTTGCACATAAATAAAGGAGAATCGCTGCTGCCTATTGGGGACACACTTGGACAGGGCAGGTTTGTTCTTGTTTCTGCCCTGATTTACTGCATGACCTTGGGCAAGTCATTCATCTTCTCCAAAACCAGTTTCCCTAATTATAAAATGGAAATAAAAATACTTGCTGTCTCCATGAGGATTAATGAGACAAAGTGAATTTCTTTAAGCACCCAGCGGGGAAAAGGCTCCATCTAAGCAAGCAAAGAACTACTAAGTAGTACTATTGGACTTCTCATACTGCTTTGGAGAGAAGACATAACAAAGACCAAAACTAGACTTGACTACTCACCTCCTTAGCTTTAAGTTTCTCTGTTTATATATGCAGCACTCACTGGAAATAGTGGGAGGATAGTGGCTACAAAGCAGGTGCTGGACTTATTTCCCCTGAATTCGAATTCCTGTTTTGCCTTGAATAGTGACGTTTTGGGCAAAGTCGTCTTCTTGTTCTTGGTGTTAGTGGCATCAAGTCTGTTCTGACTTATATGGACCCTATATAGGGGTTTCCAACGAGTGGCTGGTGAATACCAACCGCTGACCTTGCAAGGTCAGCAGTCCTGGTGTGGTACTGTGGGTTAATGTGCTGGACTGCAAGATGGATTTGAATCTCAATGTTGGAGGTTCAATTTCACCAGCTGCTCCTGGGAAACCCTATAAAGGGTTGTCTATGAGTGGAAACTGAAATAACGCACTTAACAACATCATATGCACAGCCATAGGTACAGACATTTGCTATAGCGTGTCCCCAATTTACAGTGACCCCATGTATGTCAGGGTAGAACTGCATCCTTAGGGCTTTCAATGGCGGATATTTTGGAAGCAGATTACTAGAACTTTCTTCTGGGATGTCTCTGTATAAGCTCCAACTCCAGTGTCTCTGTTAGAATTTCTTGTTCAGCTCACAGTACACACATGCTGAGAATTTTGGGGGTTTAGTGGCATAATTGGAGTCCTGGTGGCACTGCAGGATAATGCACTAGACTGCAAGGTTAGTTTGAATTGCAAAGTCAGCGGTTCAAATCCACCAGCAGCTTCTTGGAAACCCTATACAGGGTCGTCGTGAGTTGGAGCCAACTCAAGGACACTTAACAACAACAACAACAACAAGTGACGTAATTCAGACTGCTGGAAATTTTTCCTCCTAAAAATCAAACGTTCTTAAGGTAGGGCATTGGAATACAAATGTGAATATCTGTATTTCAAAAGTGGGGCAATTCACGAATGAGTTCACGTATTCTCTTGGTGGTGGTGGTGGTGTTGGTGTGCTTTGAAGTCGGTTCCGACTCATAGCGACCCTGAACAGGGTTTTTTTTGTTGTTGTTACGTGCCATCGAGTCGGTTCTGACCCATAGCGACCCTGTATAGGGTTTCCGAGGAGCAGCTGGTGAGCTTGAACCACCGACCTTGCAGTTCAAAAGGCTCTGCAGTCTGGCGCAATAACCCACAGCGCCACATCAGGACTCCTTACAGGGTTTACGAGGCTGTAAATCTTTACCGGAGCAGAACACCTCATCTTTCTCCCACGGAACAGCTGGTAGTTTCGAACTGCCGACCTTGAGGTTAGCAGCCTGATTCATAACCACTACACTACTATTCTCTTAGGACTGAATAAAAGGGGTTTGGGGGGACTTGAGTTTAGGTGGCACAGTGGTTAAAGCACTCCGCTGCTAACCGAAAGCTCGGTTGCCTGATAATCCGCAGTTTTGAACGTAGTGGCTCTGAGGTAAAATTTATTGGGCATGTAATCCTGTGGGGCAGTTCTACTCTTGAGTCAAAATCTATTGTTTTTTTTTTCTTCTTAAAATTCACACTCGTGGTCGCAAGGGGGCACTGTGAGCCTGCTTTGGTGGGGAGAGGCACTAATTAGCCCCTGGCTGGGAGGATTGGGCGCATCCTGCATCCCAGAGCCCCAGGCTCCTAGTTGCAAGTCAGTTGGGCTCCAGATGTCTAATTTGGGCTCAGAAAGGGGAGCCCAAGTGACTCAGGGTTCGGTCACACTCATCTTCCTCACATTCATATCTTCTGTCTTTCTTGGTTTATATTCTTAACATGGGATACGTGGTAGGGAACATTTTGGGTGTACTTACCATAGGCACTTTTTTTTCTTGCAAAAGGTCCTCAAAGTTATCATTTAAATATTTAAGGGGAACATGTCTCAAAAGAGGTTAAAGTCTTCTGATTTAGGGAAAGTTGCTGTTGTGTGCTACCGAGTCACTTCCTATTCTCAGTGTCTATGTATAGGGTTTCCCAGGAGCGACTGGTGGGTTTAAACTGTTCACCTTGTGGTTCACAGTCCAGGGCTGATCCATTTAGCGAACCGGATACCTAAAATTGCCATACGTGTTGCAGACAAGAATTGACTCCGAAATCTCACATTGTCCACTTCTTGAGGAGCTCTGGGAGTGTAGTGGTTATGAATCGGTCTGTGAACCTCAGGGTCAGCAGTTCGAAACTACCATCTGTTCCGCAGGAGAAAGATGAAGCTTTCTGCTCCCGTAAAGATTTACAGCCTCGGAAACGCTGTACAGGGTCGCTATGAGTCGGAACTGACTCCACGGCACATAACAACAACAACAACGACAGACTGTTGGCACCTCGGAACCCCTCAGGAAGAGGGTCTAGGGCAGCTGCGCAGTTGAATCGCCTTCTGAGAGGTGATTTGGCCCGGGGAAGGACCCAGACGCTTAGGGAAAGTGCTCCAAGCCTTGGTTGATTCCACCTGCGGCTCTGGGACCCGCCCGCAGGCGGCGGCTCACGCTTTACGCTCCAGGGGAAAACTGGAGTCATTCCCTAGAAAGTGCCGTGGGAGGCGAGCTGCATCTCGGAGCCAGAGAGGAGAAGGTCTGCTTAAACTCTCCAGGCTCCAGGGCTGGACACAAACACTGTCCCCGGGGGCAGAGCCAGAGAACCTGTCCCCACCTCCCATGGCGCCTGGGCAGAAGGCTGGGTGAGAGGATCCCAGAGAGAAAACAGTGGGGACAAGGGTGAGGGGACCTGGCGGAACGCGTCGGCCAAGCAGAAAGTACAACCCTCTGCAAACTTTCACAGACCCAGGGGCTTGGGAAGGGAATCCACGCCGAGCAGTAAGTGTCTTCCCGTTCGCGGCGCGGGCTTCCCCGGCAAAGGCCAAGAGGATGGCAAGGGAGCCGGCAAACGTGACCGCCCGGCCAGCGGCTCAGACCTGCTCTTGAGCGGCCCGTGGGAGTCGGGATAGTGCGGACCGAGGTGAACACCGGGCGCTGGAGAAGTCGGAATCTAGAGAAAGCAGAGCGCGCTAACAGTGGATGCCGGCAGCTTAGAAGACACCCCTCCCCAGTGGGAGGACAACGGGGACTCGTGCTCTCAGGCGGCCGCGGCGGAGCGCGGAGGAACTGCTCCCCGGTGCAGAGCGCGCGTGCCGCCGCTAACAGCAGAGCCCAAAGCCGAGATGCTGCGCGCGGCCTCGGGCCCGCCCCGGCCGGGGACACTTAGGAGCGTCGCCGCGCGGCGCTGACCGGCGCGGGTCCGAGGGGTGCGGCGCCCCGCCCGCCTCCGCCCTTCTCGTGCCCCTCCCCGTGGCGGCAGCGGCGCAGCCGGGGCGGCGAGAGCGGCTCGCCCAGCGCCAGTTCTGCGAGCTCCCGGCGGCGTGGGCACTCACTTTGCCGCTGGTCCACCTTTCCTGCCACTCGTCCTCTGAGGGTCGGCGGGCCCCAACCCTCTCCTGTGCTTTACCAGGAAAACTTTGCTCTTCCCCCCCGTGGAGGAGAAGATTAAAAGTTCCAGGAAGTGGTACCTCCGTGCCTGCGGGGCTCCAGTGTACCATGTGCACCAACATAGTTTACGAGTGGCTGAAGGCGCTGCAGCTCCCGCAGTACGCCGAGTCCTTCGTGGATAACGGCTACGATGACCTGGAGGTGTGCAAACAGATCGGGGACCCGGACCTGGACGCCATCGGAGTGTTGGCGCCCGCGCACCGCCGCCGCATCCTGGAGGCTGTCCGCCGGCTGCGAGAGCAGGACGCCGCCGCCGCTGGCCTCTACTTCACGCTCGAGCCGCAGTCGCCACCGCCGCCCGTCGCCGCTGTCCCCACCGGCCGCCGGGGGGAGCCGTGCGGCGGCCCTGCCGGCCGCACCCTGGGGCCTCGCGGAGACCCCAGCAGCCAGACGGCTGCCCCCCGCAGCAGGGAGCTGGTGAGCTACCCCAAACTGAAGCTGAAGATCATGATCAGGGATAAGCTCGTCCGCGACGGCATCCACCTGAGCAAGCCTCCGTACTCCCGCAAGGTAAGGGGGCGCCCGGGCGGTGCGCGGCGCGGGGTGGGAGGGACTCGAGCGGCCGTTTCCGCCGAGGCTGGACCGTCAGTACAGGTGGTAGCTGTGCGTCAAGGCTGCTTGGGCGTTTGGGTTTCTCTTCTGTTTTCTTTTTCTGTTAGCGCTTTATCCAGTCCAGCTTGGTGTCTTTAGGTTTTGGAGAGACAAGAGCCCACATCCAACCAGGTGTGAACTCTAAACTAGGGCTGAGTACTGACAAGTGCTTGCCTGCCGGGCATTGGTCCCCCAGCGCTTCTCCTGGCTCTCTGACATGGTATTTGCGTCTGCAGGGTTTGAGGAGAATGATGGATACCTACAATAGTTTCACCTCTCCGTATCTCTCCCTTTTGAGAAAACCCTTAGTGAAATAATTGGGGACCCAGGCCCTGTTGCTCTTTGCTCCATAAAGTCCATTCTCAGCTTTGCTGCACATTTGAAAAGTAGCGTTAACATGAACACTTCAGGGACAGCTTTAGGGAAACACATGCCAGCCAGTCCGCTGGAGAAAAGTTCCTGACACTCAAGTAAGTGTACAAAGATGTAATAAAGTGCCCAGGGCAATGGAGCCACTCAGAGTGTATCCGGGTCCGTACTGAGTCAGAGGTCTGGCTTATTTGTCCAGAGTGATATGAAATAGGTACAATTAATTGTAGCTTCTGGAAAGTCCGAGCGGACTCACATTTGGGAGAAGACAGAACATAAGGAAAAGTGATATTCTCCTCCTGGGGAAAGTTACTGAGATTGTACCCTGAGGAAGGTGGACTTGGGGACTGAATAGTGAAGTACCAGAACCTTATTGCACACAAGACCTCTGTCTCAGGCTTAGTGAGTCTTCTGTAGCCGTTCAGGTAGAGGCTTCTGATTTTTATAGAGAGGAGGCAGCACAGATAATCCTCAAAGTCTGTCAGGTACGCTGGAAAATGTACACCTCAACTTGACAAGTCAAGACATAGGGAGGAAGGATGGCAAAAGTCCTATGCCTGGCAAGGAGAGTAAACTGAGCACCCTCACAAGAAAATGGTGCTCTAAGTCTGGTGGTCATCTTGGGTTGCTCACCTGGCTTCATAGTCAAGGGAAAGCATTGTAAAACCAGATAATAGTTTGAACAAAGCAAGGCATAAGGAGCTTAAGTAGTAGTCATATTTTATCTTGCAAACAAGAAAGGCAATTCAGAGAACTTGCCTGAGCTTATAAATCGGTTTATAAAGACTGTGCAAAGAGGACAGGTTAGGAGAATCTGTTTGCATCTTGCCCTAAGCTGTGTTTTACTTACTTCTGTCCAAAGCAGGAAAATGGAGAGAACAAGGTCTTTCTGTGCAGTTAGAGGTAGAGACATGCCTAGTGTAGACAGGGGGATGCTTGTTAACACCCTAAAGGTGAGTTCCTGGGGATAGCACTTTAAAGGCGATGGGCACCCTTTTGGCACTCTGCATTAGATCCCAGGAAGGGAGGCCTGCTTGGGCTGAGAGCACTGGGGCAGGCGGCCAGGGCACAGTTCAGTCCATGGCCAGAAAGAGAGGCAGAGAGCAAAGGTATGCCATGAGAGCCCATTCTTCAGAAAGATGCTATGTAGCAGGGTTAAATGGGCAGAGAACGATGTGGGCTGAAGGAACAGATATGGTTTCTGAGTCTGCAAGCGCAGAGCATACAGGCCCAAGTATTAAATTAGAAGCAGATTTCAGGATGTGAGATGTCTGAGGATAGACTTTGAGCAGAGTGTGATATGGGAGTGTATATGGGGTGCACTTTATATGACAAATTAAACTTGCATTCTGATACCATGTACTTGTCATGTAAAGTATCATTTCAGTTAACCTTACTTGTACATATACCTTACAACAATAGGCTTATGTACCAGTAAAGTTTATACTTGTACTGTTTAATAGTGAAGACACTCTCCATTTACTTTTTTTTTGGAAGTTTTTATTGTGAGTTGAGTGATAGTTTACCTGGGAGAACATTGGTTTTACACTCATAGTTTCATTGCAATGATTACAGTTTCCTCTGTGCATCACCCTTCAACAGTATTTGCTTCCATTCCCTTGTTTGTTTGTTTGTTTGGGGGGGGGTCTACACAAAAACACTCAGAAATCTATAATAACTTAAACAAACGAAGGGCACAGTCTGCAAGCCTGCCTCCTGGCCGCCAGCACCCAGTCTTTCTCTTTCCATGAGTTGAGAGTCCTCAGCTGTGCCCTCTCTCCATGTCATCATCTCTGCCTCCATCTCTGGACAGGGTCCCACATTCCGCTGGTGCTCTTCTCCCTTGATGGTCCTAGGTTCCTTTGTTTCTGGACTGTAAAACTAACTACTCCCCCTGACCATTTACTTTTCCTAGAGATTTAATTCTCCTTCTCTCACTAAATGAATGATTACTTGGGAGCAGAAACATTCTTGTTAACTCCTTCACTGATTCTCCAACTGGGGACTAAAACATTGGAGCTCACAAAATTTATTATAAGAAAGGATAATCCTATTAACCTGTATTTCATATACTTGTTATATGAAAAATGCACATGGAAATAGGAATTAAAATGTAATGAATGCACATGAAATTGGACATCAAAGATATAATGCCTGACCATGTTGATCCTTTTGGATCTGTGTTGCTTCTATGCAAATCATCTCTTAATTTTGAATTTAAAGTTATTTAAGAGTTGGTTTTCTGGTGCAGTGGATTTCTTTGCCAGCAGCGGAAGGACTTTTTCTTTGAGGATGTGATTCATATCACAATGTCTCCAGAGGTCTTAGTCTTGTCATAATGAGAATGCGCAGTAGAAGTCCATGCCCTTTGGAATTCTCCTGGGCAGAGCGCCTTCCCAGTTTTGGATAGTCATTTGCAATGTTGGGAACTTTCTGGGTGTTATATTGAATGGCCCTCACTTTCTTGTCTGACCATCTGATACCAGTGAGGGAGAGGAGATGGAAGAATTGGAGACTTAGGAGAATGTTATGTTCGCATGCAAGCATTAGATATTTTGGTGTGCGGTTTGTAGTTCTACCTAGGTAGAAACATTAAGAAAACAACAACAAAAGCTGCTGCTGTCAACAATTCTGACTCATAGCACATAGGGCTCCCAAGGCTGTCCTGGTATGGCGCTGTAGGGTAAGCATTGGACTGCTAACCCCAGATTAGTAGTTCAAACCCACCAGCTTGCTCCTTGGAAACTCTTTAGAGGGGCACTATGATTCAGAATTGAGTTGACAGCACTTAACAATATTAACAACAACCTTTACTGAAGCAATAGCCACATCTTTCTCCCCTGAGGCATCTGGAGCGTTGATCTACTGTGCCATCAGGGCTAAAGTGGACATGACTGTACGTTACCATATGCATATGCAATGTGCACTTAGTACTCAGAACTGGACTCCCCAGGCTGTTGTACGGCCTCTCATGCTGTTTGACACTGCTGTGACTGCAAGTGTGGTGGGGGTGAATGGGCAGGGTTGTAAAGGTGTTCCAGTTTCTTAACAGTCTTAGCAAAGCACATGGCTGGACTAGGGGCAGAAATGGACCTAAGGTAGGGTTCTCCTAAAAGTGGGCATGGTTCATCTTCAGGAATTCATGAGCTTGCTAGGCCTGACAAACAGATTGTTGATTCACATACAGAGAGGGATAAGTAACCTGGCTGTTCTAAGACTAAGACATTTAAATAAGAATACAGCCATTAAGACAATGGGCAAACCATTCTGGCTTCTCTGGGGGCGAGGGAAAATGGGACATGCCATAGAATTGTATATGGGGAACTGGAACTGGAGGAGGAGTTTTTTGGAGACAAGTATAAAAACCATTTGTGGCAGGCCATGCCCTTGTCTATGGGGCTGGGCACCCGATTTTGCAAAATCGAATAAAGAAAACTTCACTCTTGCTAAAATTAGTACAGAATGGATTACTTGAGTGTTTGTCAGTATAGATAACGTTCCTCACACATTTTATCTATTAAAACAGTCTGAATTAGTACATTGTTGTTGTTGCTATTAAGTATTGTCAAGTTGGTTCTGACCCTTAGCGGCCCTGTATTAAGTGCCATCAAATTGGTTTAGACTCAAAGCAACTCTGTATAGGGTTTCCAAGGAGCGACTGGCAGGTTTGAACCACAAAAGTATTTAAACTCCATTTACACTTTGGTGTGTGATTTCTATTAGCAAGACTCATGGGAAAAAATCTTTGTGGAGAATTTGGAGAGATGGCCTAGGATGAAGGAATGTGGAGGGAGAGAAAGCAAGACTTTTGTGTTTGGACGCATGGTGTATAGAAGTCGTATTTAGAAAGGGAAGAGAGAGGTTGGAAAAGATGTGCTTTGTGTCCTTTGAAATTTTGCCTTGGGACCTGGCAGAAGCTAAAATGACAATAATAGTCCCTTCCTTCTAAGAATTTTCCCTGCCTTCATGAAAACTATAGGAGGCCATTTACCCCAACACAGGTCACTATCCTCAAGTAGTAGCCTTAGTGTAGGCAATCGAAGGGCCTTCTAGGCCTTTTGTCTTCAATCCCTGAGTTAAACACTGAGAAGAAGAGATAAGAGCTTGGTTGGAGGTGAGACTGCTTAGTTCCTCACACTCCTTAGAGTATGTGGATGCTGAACTCTCCATCCATCCATCCATCCATCCATCCATCCATCCATCCATCCATCCATCCATCCATCACATCCATCCATCCATACATACATACATACATCACATCCATCCATCAATCCATCACATCCATCCATCCTCCCACCCACTCATCTATTTAACAAAGACTGTTCATATGTAGTGTGTGTGTTATAGGCCCTGGAATTACAACAATGAACTGGACAGGCATGGCCTCTCCTTACAGTTTAGTCCTGCTGGTGGTGTGGATTAGGTACTGGGCTGCTAACCAGAAGGTCCAAGGTTCAAACACCCCAGCTGCTGCTTCTGAGAAAGGTGAGGGTGTCTGTCTGCCTTTATAAAGATGTATGTTCTCTGCACCCTGTGTGGAGTTGCTGTTTGGTTTGGATTTGGTTTGTCGGGTGATTATACTGTGAAGGGTCTAGCCCAGTGTCAGACATATAGTTCACACACCATGGAATATAATTTCTGCAAACATCAGGGTGTAAAACTTTTGCACTTAAATTTATCACATTTTTACACATATAACATCTACCTTCTATGTTTGTTTGCCAACCACTCCCTCCCCTGGGGAGGTATTTTCATAAGTGTAAGTATGCCAATTTTTGTTTTGTTTTGTTTTTTACTTGTTACAGTTGGCAAATAAATATAGAAGGTGCATGTATGTAAACAAATATGGTATTTCAAATGTTAAAACAATGTATTAGACTAATACCTGGCTCATAGTAAGTGTTCATCTTTGGTAGCTCTTGGTGTGGCACTGTGGGCTAATGCGTCAGACTGCAAAGTCATTTGAACTGCAAGGTTGGTGGCTCAAGCTCACCAGCTGCTCCTTGGAAACCCTATACAGGGTCGCTATGGGTTGGAATCAACAGCAACATGTCCTCTGTACCAGGCTTTGCTTGGATCTTTTGCCTTCATACTTGTGTGCTGGCTGTGCATAATCTCATTGTGGATTATAGGAGTGTTTGGTAATACATAAGTGGAAACTTTCATTACCAGTACTGTCCTGTCATTTCTATGTGTCTGAAGATACAATAATGAAAATGATTTTTGGAAGTATGAACACTTCAGAATTGAGATATTCAATCAGATGTAGATTCTTCAACCAGGTTGCAGAAGGGGTTGTTGTTAAGTTGGTTGGTTCTGACTCAGTGACCCTGTATAGGGTTCCCAAGGAGCAGCTGGGGAGCTTGAACTGCAAGCCTTGCACCATCCCCATAATCTCCTTTTTAGTTTGGTGCCTTAAAAAACCATTCTCCTAATGTGTATCCATGTTTGCAAATATGGAAATTCCCCCTAAAGACTTTTTTTCAAAAGGCAAAAGGCAATGCCCCATTTTTATGCAAAGAACAAGGTGTTGGTCACAAACTCTCTCAAAGGCAATTCATGTGAAGGGGTTAGAGAGGAGGCCTTAGATAACCTGTGCATGGATATTAGGTGAATGGTGCCTTTGGTGATGGGTTGCCTTGCATTTGGGTAGTGTAGTGGGCAGATGTTCTGATGGCTGACTTGGCTGCTCATTAGCTTGCCCTGCTGGCCTTACAAAGCTCCCTTCTGTAACCTGCCATCTACCATGTAACCGGAGTCTTAGTTGAATTCTTGCTCCTTGGTGGTGTCTGTGGTTTTTGGGTTGGGCTGCTAACCACAAGGTTGGTGTTTTAAACCCATTAGCTGCTCTAAAGGAGAAAAATTAGGCTATCTTCTCCCTCAAAGATTTACAGTCTCAGAGATCCATGAGTTGAAATTGACTCAATGGCTGTGGTGTTGTTGCTAAATGTCATCGAGTTGGTTTCGACTCATAGTGACTCTGTATAGGGTTTCTGAGGAGCAGTTGGTGGGTTTGAACTGCCAACCTTGCAGTTCAAACCAATTTTGCTGTCCAGCGTACTAACCCATAGCGCCACACTCTTGAGTGAGTGAAGGATAGGGGTGAAGTGAGTGAAGATATTGAGGTTGCCCTCATGAATCTTGTCTGTTCCTAGTTGTCTAAGGTAGACCATGAAAAATCAGAATGGATTTTGATAGAACTGCGGTTCTTCTCAGATGATGTAAATGCTTACATTTTTGAGTGACTAGAAATATGTTCCAAAATCAGTTGTCCTGCAGTAAAATGAGTTGGATGATAAGGGAATGACCAAAACTGGTCTTCAAAATAAACGTGGGAGATAACGTGAGGTGTTGGGAAGAATGCTGCCAAGGGGCGGGGGAGTGGAGGACTGGGAATGGGGGGCGGTTGGGGAGGGAAACTGCCTTGGAAACCATAATAGCTTCTAAAGCTCACAGCTGGACACATTCTGCAGGTAAAGACTGCAAAAGGTTATTATTACTAATACCTGGGAGAATGACATGGCTCTGTCGAGTAAGCACTGGACTATGAATAACAAAGCTGGTGGTTTGAGCCCACCAGCAACTTCATGGGGGAAAGATGAGGTTTTCTGCACCTGCAAAGCTTTGCAGCCTCAGAAACACTACACAGGGCTCCTGTGGGTTGGCACTCATCAACAACGACAACTGCTTGAATGGAAAGGTTTTGATCAGTTATTTTCTATGCTTAGTGAACAAATTTCTGTTTTAGATGTCCCACTGTATGGGAAATGGGGAGGCCCTGGAGGAGTAGGTAGGGAATCCTTGATTTTCAGTCAATATAAAAACGATTACGGACAAATAACTGTGGATCATGCCAAACAGCATTAAACATACTATCTGTCTTGCATAGAAGACTAAGTGACATCTAATAGTTTAAAGAGATTTCATTACTGCTTCTAATTGAAATAAATGGTCCGATGCACTCTAAAAAGCTTACTGCTATGTTTCCATAAAGTTATAAATATGAACAAAATCAGACCAACGCCATTTGGAATATAGCTGAAAGATAAGGAATACCAGTAGCACGTGTTTTCTATGATCACCTTGTAATTAGCCAATTTTCTGAATTTGAACATGTTTTAGATGCATTACAGCTGTATAGTAAGACTAGAGACTTACTGAGTATATTTGTCACCCAAAGTGTATCTTTTCTTTAACATACACCTCTATTTGGAGACCTGATGTGATGCTGTTGGTTAATGCGCTGGACTGCAAAGTTGGTTTGATCTGCAGGGTCTATGGGTCAAGCTCCTCAGAAACCTTATAGAGGGTCACTGTGAGTCAGAACCTACTCGATGGCACTAATAACAACACCTCTATTTGACTCAATTATTTGAATAGCCATGTAATAATCTATAGCAATCACTGTTTTCTTGATTCTGTTTTTAGTTTTAAAGCAAGTAAAATAAAAGAATTGAATGAAGATTAAATTACAAGTTTAAAACAAATATTAACATTGTAAACAGAGGAGGAGTATGCAGGTGGCCTCCAGGATAGCTCATGAGGAGATGAGTCCTCCGAGAGTAGGATCATGGTGATGTTCCTCATATCTGCTCTCGAGTCAACGTGTCAAGAACTAGCCAAGGTCCAAGGCAAAAACGGTCTGCACCACAGTGTATGAAACAGGCACATTTGTTGTTGGATCAAAGAGCGGACATACTTGCTCCAATACCAGGAAGGATTTTCAGAACAATTTCGTAAAATACTGTGCTGAAGAAGAAAAGGGGGCAGAGATGAATAAAATGAAATCTGCAACCCAGGCAAATTGAATGAGTATAGATGCTACAGAAAGTGAAACAGACATAGTTGAGGACGGTTTCTGTTTTCACTATAGAAAAGCTTTAGGCAAATCAACAGTGGTGTCTGTTCAATGTGAGAAGATGCTGAGAAGGCCATTCTGCTGGGGTCCTGCAGGAGCGTCCTTAAGGAGTTGCCTTTAAGCATCATGACAATGCTGATCTTGCAACTCTGAAATGGATTTTGGAGAACAAAGCAGGGATTTCATTACTCATTTAAGAGATCTTTGCTAGGGCCAAAGGAGCATCCAGGTGGTTGTGTGATGGTAACAAATGCTGGAAGGTCGATTCCAGGTTGATTCCATGATGGGGGTAAAGGTCGTTATGTCTGTTCTTGAGTCAACATGTTTATGTACATAAAACAGCCGTATTTGTCGTTGGAATGGAGGGAAAGAGGATGTGCTTTTATCAGTACCAGGAAGGATTTTCAGGAAGATTTTGTAAAAATGTGGAATTCCTCACCCTTAGAGGAAAGGATTCATTTTGTGATTAAGAAACTTGAACTCAACATGTGAAAAAAGGCTAAAGCTATAGAAGCCCAAGTCCTCTGAAGATTCCCCTTTCTAGTCACATTGAAGACCATTAGTTAGAAGAACTTTTTAAAAGCATTCCATTTAGAAGGCCATCTACTTATGGAAATCCTCACCTTGAGAGGAAAGGATTCATTTTGTGATCAAGAAACATGAACTTTTAAGCTGAACACATGAAGATTTACAGCTTGTGAAACCAGCTCCATGCAATCTCCAGGTGGTGGGTGTGGTTCCATCGAAGTGGAAACTGAACCCAAGGGACATTTGGGCATTTCCCCAAAATTGGTGGCTGTGACAGTAAGGAAGAATCAGAAGATCAGATTACTCTTGCTTTAGCATTTAAGGAAGCCATCATTCAGAGGGAAATGAAGAAACATAAGTGAAGGAGTTCAACTTTGAGAAAGGAAATGATCAAATTATTGATCTATGTAAACAAGTTGAACAGTTGTTTGCAAGTGAATGTGCTCAAGCTATAGCAACCACAAGTCCTCTGAAGGTCCCACCCCCTCTCTCCAGTCACCTGTTGAAGACCTTTAGGTAGAAAGGCTGAAGACATTCTTTTAGAAGGCCATCTGCTTGTGCAATTCCTCACCTTGAGAGGAAACGATTCCTTTTATGCTTAAGAAATAAACTTTTGAACTCCACACCTGAAGATTTAGAGCTCGATCAGGTAACTTCTGGAGTGGAGAATGGTTTAACAGAATCACAAAATTAAGAAAGATAATAGATCTGCTTTTACGCCTATCAAAATTTGCTCACCAGAACTTTGAGGCACATCCTATTGTTGTTGTTAAAGTGCTGTTGATCCTGATTAGGATTTCCTAGGAGACGCTGCTGAGCTTGAACCGCTGACTTTGCAGTCCAGCACATTAACTCACAGTGCCTTACAGGACTCCTAGTGATCTCTAAATGGAATGACTAAGAGAACAAATTCCTTTTAGAAGTCCTTGGTGGTATGGAATCCCAAGGCTGTACAAAACCATTCAAGTGGGCAATCCAATTAAATTTGTTAGTAAAAGACTAGAACTTCTAACTCACAATACAACTGGAGCTATTCAGCCAAGAACAAATGTTCCAAAGAAGTTTGGAAAATTTGAATTACCAAGATAGGAGAAGCAAGTGAGAGAACACTTTCAGGTTGAGATTTGCTCAAGGCCTTAGACTTGCAGAGGCCATGAAAATACCTTATCCTGTATTTGAGTCAAATCCCGAGTTCCTCTCTGTGGAAGGCTTGCCAGAAGGAATTTCCTTTCAAAGTTGTCCCTGGTTTGGAAATTCCACGACTTGAAAGAATTGATGATGGGAGAATAAAGTCATAAAATCAAATGTATTGTTAAAAAAACCCTGAATTTGTTTTCCTAATTGCTTCTCGGAATGGATAATATAATAAACACTGAAGCACAACAGTTTTCTAGAAAGACCATGAAGCCCACCCTGGGGGTCATTCAGAAGCTCCCAAAATTGAGGTCACTGTGAAAGGTCCTAATAACAATCCTCAAAGGTCAGCTCTTGGAACCCCTACCCAGACAAAGAGTTCTAATGTTCCCTTCACGCCTCCTTGGAGAGAGTTTTCCTTTGTGGCCTGGAATGCTAAAACCACAAGACCTAAATCAGAAATTTGAAAATCTTTTCAATGGAAAGTGTACTGAAGCGCTTGACCTTAAGGGCCATTTGCATGATTTGAATCTTCCCCTGGAGACTTGCTCTTACAAGGCTAACATGAGGGTGTACTACTCTGAAGACTGTCTACTTTTGGTATTCCAAGGTTGGAAAAGACACTTAAAAACAAACCCAAGATAAGTTCATCCTTAACAAGACCTCAATTACGGAACGTGTGGCCTAATCCAGGAGCCAGT
>NW_006408700.1:3062360-3073152 GCF_000296735.1 Chrysochloris asiatica
GTGATTAACTCTCCAGTCTAAGAGCAGAGGTCTTTAGGACCATCAACGGAGAAGAGCCGAGAGCGGGACCCTACCCAGAGAAGCAGAGATGCCTGAGATAGAGACAGAGATGATGACGTGGAGTGATGAAGCGGCTGGGGACTTTGGATCCAGAGAGGGAGAGGGACTGTGTGCTGAAGAATGGGGGTGGGGGGGAAGTGTAGGGAGTGGGTTTATAGGGTATACCCTTTGGTTGGTTGATGATGCATGGAGAGGATTGGCAATGAAATGATGTACAGTGGAATAAATGTAAACCAAAAAAAAAAAAAAAAATGTACCCAACCAATGTTACTCCTACTGCCTCAGGTGTTGAGGATCTGAACATCACTCAGGTGATGGTTCCAGAGGATGATAATGACGAGGGACTGTGAAAGATTGGAAAAGCTAGACAGCTGAGAAAAGAAAGCAAGTCGATGATCTCATTCGTGGGGAATTTGGCAAAGCCAGAGGTATGGGTTTTTCTGTGAAAGTTCCCTACAGGTAGATCACCATCAACAAGTGCTGTGTGGTAGTCAGCACCATGGCCCAGAGTGTCACCGGAAGTTCCCAGTTACCTAGAAACCAGCTGCATGAGGAGGATGTTCGATTCTGCAGAGTTAATGAAGTTCACAGTCATTCGAACGTTTGCAGAGCCGTAGTTAATGACCACTTGGCTAATCAGACTTGGTCAGATGGCCCAGTGGTACAAGAATCAGCGGAGCCAAGCAGATTGGAGGTTTCCACAAGAGAAGAAATGAAAGACGAGATGAGAGCTCTTAGATTAAGATGAAGCGAGAACCAGATGTATCACGGTGGACCTCTTCCCTCCTGGGAGTAAAGTATCAGTAGTTGAGTAAAGCCTTTAGGGACTGTTACTACCCCAAGCATGTAATAGACTGGTTGCTGGTGTTGTTGTTGTTGTGAAGTGCTGTCGAGTTGGTTCCGACCCATAGCGACCCTGTATAGGATTTTTGAGGAGCAGCTGGTGAGCTTGAACCGCCAACCTTGCAGATCAAACAGCTTTGCAGAGTGGCGCATTAACCCACAGCGCCACACCAGGACTCCTGCTGTATTGCTAGTGTTGTTGTTAGGTGCCATTGAGTTGGCACTGACCCATAGTGACCTTATGCACAGCAGAATGAATCACTGCCCGATTCTGGGCCAACCTCACTACTGTTGCCACACTTGAGTCCATCGATGCTGTCACTTGTTAGGAGCCATCAAATCAGTTCTGGCTCATAACGATCTGTATAGGGTTTGCAAGGAGAAGCTGGTGGGTTTGAACTGCCAACCTTATGATTAGTAGTCCAGTGATTCTCTTACAGCACCACATCAGGACTCTAGTATAATAGAAATACATTTTATACAACCCTGTCTTCCCACTTTTAGGTAGAAATGTCTATTTTTTCAGCAGTTCTATGAATTGAATGAAAGAATATGACTGTGGGAAAAATATGCACATTCAGTTGGAATAATCCATCTGTTAGAATATACTCCAAACTAAAGGATTACACCTTGTACTTTGCACTTTGCTTAACTGTTTTAAAATTTCAACACAATTGAAAACTTCAAGTGGTCAGAGTAATTCTTGTGTCTTTTTCTTTCTTTCTTTATATTTTTTTAAGGTCTCACAGTGCTAGCACTATTTCAAGGAGGAGCAATAACTACCTTAGACTCTTAAAATCACGTTTTCAGATCAGGGGCCAACTGTATACTTGGCAGTTGTCTCAACTAACTTTCCTGTAGAACTCAATGCTTATTAAAGGAAAAGAAAGAAGATCTGCCAAATTGGAGCTAATACGTTATTGTTGGTAAGTACCTTCAAGTCAATTCCGACTCGGAGAGATCCTGTGTAGGGTTTCTGAGAAGCTACTGGCTTACTAACCTCTGATCTTGTGGTTAGTAATCCAGTGCTTATCCTACAGCTCCACCAGTAATTGCAGCAATTAGACTTTAGGCTAACAACAAGGATCTTTTCAGTGTTTTATCGCAGACTTTATTTAGAAGTAGTGATATGGAATGTTGAAACTAAAGTGTAGACTTTTTTTTTAAGTCCTCTTCTCTCTTTTTACTTGTGGCAGTATAGGATAAGCACTGGACCAGAAGGTCGGTTTGAACTGCAAGGTTGTTGGTTCAAAACTCACCAGCTGCTCCTTAGAAACTCTATAGAGAATTGCTATGAGGGTCGCTATGACTCGGAACACACGCCACGTCGTCGCTTTAACAACAACAACGCTTGCATCTGGGGTAATAATTCTCTCCACCTTTGCAAGCAAAATGTACGTATTTTAATTCAGGAGAGGTCCTTTCCTTCTACAAAATGACACCAATTTCTACCTCACACGGTTGTGGTAAGAATTAAATGAGATATAATACCTATTATCACAAGTCCTGGTGTGGTGCTATGGGATAAAGCCCTGGACTGCAAGGTCGGTTTGAACCACAAGGTCGGCAGTTCAAACTCACCAGCTGCTCCTTGGAAACACCCTACACAGGATCACTATAAGTTGTAACCAACTCCATGGCACTTAGCAACAACAACAATAACAATACATATTAAATTATTTTGTAAATTCGAAAAGAACTTTATAGGTGTAAGATGCTCTTATGGATAGTGAATGAATCATGATAGTTTTAGTAAAATTTAAAACAAAATAAAATTTCTGATGCAAAGGTAAACACACTCAATTGATAAAATATAGGAAACATACAAACACACAAAGAAATTTAAAATGGCCTGTATTAGGTTTTTTAACATTATACTATGAAAGGGCTTCAAAAATTCATGGAAAACCATCTTTTTTTTTTTTCTTTTCTCTTCAACATGATCATTGTGATTCTTAGCTCGTACTAACTGAGGATCAAGAGAATCTAGAGTTGTTGAGGGAGCTTCCTAAAGCCACTCTAGACAGAACTGGAAGTACAGGAGAGAGAGGCACACTGTCAATGACATCATTTGAGGACCTGGATCTAGCTGTGCCTGAATGCAAGCCAACTTCCTAGAGTTTTTCAAGTACATGAGCCCATGAAGTTCTTGCTTATGCTCCTCTGATTAATATAGTCAACAAAGGGGCAATTTCACCCAACTTTGTCTCCAAAGTCACTGCTCATTCTGTTACATGGACAGACTTCCTGGAAGTACAGCAGCCTCCGCACCTGGATTTTTCTGAGGCCCGGACTCACAGCCTATCTGAGGCCCGGACTCACAGCCTACAGTTGGCAAGCTTCAGAGTGGAGAGCAGGTCTCTGCAGAAGTCCCCCAGCCTCCAACACCCCCCCCCCCCTCCGAACCGTCTTCTGGAGACTGGGGGCTAGAGAAATGTGGGTTTTGCTCTCCAGTCATATTATGGAATCTTGGACTGTTACAAGCTACCCAGCTTAGGTGATGCAGGACCCTGGAAGGTGTTGGGTTGATACGCAGATGGCGTGACATCAGGCACTCAGGCAGTTGGGCATGTGTCCCATAGCCAGGTTACGGCATTTAGCAGTGGGGTCAGATTAGGTGTTTTCTGGCCCAGGGCTTCTTTGCTGTCTGGGTACAGAGCAAAATGTCAAGCTTCCTTCTTAATGTCTTGCCAGCGCTATATGCTGGAACTTTCGGTCTCCAACATGGAAGGGCACCAGCGCTAGTCTCCATCTCTTTCATTGTGTCTATGCATAAGGAGCTCTAGTAGCGTAGTGGTTACGAGTCGGGCTGCCAGCCTCAGAGTCAGCAGTTCAAACCTCCTGCGGGAAAAAGATTAGGTGTTCTGCTCCTGTAAGGATTTACAGCCTCAGAAACCCTGTGCAGGGTCACTATGAGTCGGAACCGACTCCACGGCACTTAACAACAACAACAACACCATGCATACATGGGATCTTGTGAGAAAGCAGAGTCTAGGATAGCACCTCCAGGTGGTAGAACAAGAAAGAAGCTCCAAAGACCTCCTTCTTTAGAAAGCCTTTCATTATCTTTTAATTCCATTTTCCTACAGACTTTTTGAAGTCTCCTATTGCTGTGGGTTAATGCGCTGGACTGCAAGGTTGGTTTGAACTTCAAGGCTGGCGGTTCAAGCTCACCAGCCTCTCCTCAGAAACCCTATATAAGGTCGCTGAGTCGGAACCGACTCGAGGGCACTTAGCAACAACAACAACATTTTCTTGAAAAATCATGTTTGTGTAAGATTTATCTGTGTTCTGTGCATAAACACACAATGATATTGTTGTTGCTAAGTGCTGTTGAGTTGGTTCTGACTCATATCAACCCTGTATGGGGTTTCTGAGGCTTGTAAATCTTTGTTATGCAGAGTGGCTGGTGGGAACGGCCAGCCTTGTGGTTGCCAATCCAGTGCTTAGCCTATGGAGCCAGTGCATTCCCCAAACACATAATACATATATCCAAGTATCCCATCATATATGCATAGGAGCAAGGCTTTTACCATGACAGCAGATTTTGTTGTTAAATGTCCTCGAGTCAGTTCCAACTCATATCAACCTTGTATAGGGGTTCTGAGCTCGCCAGCTGCCCTTAGGAAACCCTATTACAGGATCGCTATGGGCCAGAACCGTCTCGATGACACTTAACAACAGCAACATCATTTATTTGGGTAAGATTTTGTTCTTTCTATATTTAGGTTGCCTCATCTATAAAATGGTCATAATATTACCTATTTCTTGGGCTATCCTGAATATCCAGGGGATAGTATGTGATATAGTCAAAGAGGCAATTATTTACTAAATTTTTGTACAATAATTAACTTTCTTATGAAGTCATATAATACATGGCATACAGTAATCACTCAAGGCAATAATATTAACAAATAATGTTTTAAAAATTTTAGTACAATAGATAACTATTTCTTATGAAGTTATTTTTCTTAAATTTTATTGTATTAATTGATTAATTTTAAATAAGAAATTTATTAATATACATTAATTCAATTCTACCTGTACAATTCAGTGACATTTTGAAGTTATTCTTAATGTGAACAATCTTAAATTATTTCATTTCCTTGCTATCTGTTGAGCTGTGTTTTTTTCCCCCTTTCTTTCATAATTTGAAAGAGCTCATGAAAGAACAAACAACTTTTTTGTGGGTTATCACTAAAAATTTTTTTTCTCAATTTTATCTTTTTGTTCAATTTCTTAAATAGGAAAATAGTTACTCTGCCTCTGTGAGATTGTTTTTACCTTTATAAGTTCCTTCCCTAGTTTAAAGTCAGTAAAGATTGACTTAATTGCAAAAACTGCGGCACCAGCAATCTCTCATACAGCCAACACTCTCTACTCAGCTGAGCCCAGAATTCATTGCAGGGGCCACACCCAACTCAGACACAGTTAGGGGGGTAATTAGGGGAGGTCACAGGTCACAGTTCTTTCAGTCAGGGTACCCTCTCCTCTGCCTACGGGGTACAGGCAAACCTCGGACGGCCCCAAGTCATGTTAGCAAAGCTCTCTTAGGACTGCTGACAAATGCCCACCTGACAGGCCACCCTACCTTAAGCCTCACTCGGCTGGCTCAGCTAAACTAGCCTCCACAGTTAAGGGCACCCCACTCTGCAAGCCAGCCTCCTGCCTAAACCACTCAGCTTTACTTGCTTAGTGGGCTGGGAAGTCCACTGGTCTGCCTCATGCTCTGGCTCTTGGTCCCGCTTCCTCCGCTCCTCTGCCATCCTCTGGCGTCACAACCCTCTGTGCCTGGGGCAAGGAGGTTCAATGTGTAAGGACTTCGAGTTCCAAATAAAATGCTCCACTCTTGGCTCTTCAGAGTTGATGATCGTGAGATCCCCCATTCCTGTTTCTCGGATGGCTCATTCTGTACTTTAGAATTCCAGGGTCGCTATGGGTCGGCTCCGACTCGAAGGCACTTAACAACAACAACAACAACAACAACAACAACCACAGTGAGCTCTGTTTATCATTCACAACTGAATCATATAATCCTATGAGCATCTTTCCTGACCCTCCTCTTACCCAGACCCAGCAAGACAGAAATGTTTGGGGGGAGTTACAGACTATGGTTAGAAGAGACACTAAGTAATTCACTACACCATACTTTTATTTCCTATTAATATTTGTTTGATTTAATATTTACTTTTATCTGAAATTTAATCCACAAATTCATTTGAAATTTATTTTGGGGATAAGGGAAAGCTTTAATGATATTCTCTAAGTAGCTAATTTTATTTTTTTAAAAATCGATAAATAATTATACATTGGTCAATATATGTCCTAAAAATACAAAAGTAAAGAACCCCCCATTGCTGTTGAGTCGTCTTTGAATTACAGTAGCCCTGTTGGCAGAGAAGAACTTCTCTGTAGGGTTTCCGATGGTGTAATCTGTAAGAAGGCAGTCTGCCACAATCTGCAGTCTGCAGATTCACTGGTAGGTTCCTGGTTAGCAGCCAAATGCTTAAACCACAGCACCACCAGGGATCCTTATATAGTTCCTACATCATATTTTAACTTTCAACATTTTTATGTTACTGTGTTGGTGTGAAGTACCATCGAGTCAGTTCTGACCCGTAGCAACCCTGTATAAGGTTTCCGAGGGTCAACTGGTGAGCTGTTCTTCTGGCACTAGCTAGAATTTAAGGGCAAAACCAATTCCATTGAGCCAATTCCAAATTATGGTAACCCTATGTGTGTCAGAAGGGAATTGTCCTTCATCGGGATTTCAATGATTGATTTTTTGGAAGTAGAAATCAAGGCCTTTCCTCCTAGGTAAATCTAAATGGATTCAAAGAACTAATCTTCTGGTTAACAGCCTAATGCGATAATTACATACAACACCCAGGGAGTGCTAGAATTTATATAACAGTGTTCAATAATAATGATAATTAGGCATTCTTATTCTCATTTTTTAATGAAATGCTTCAAGTATTTTGCTGGTATCTTGTCATTGGCTTGTCAGTTTAAGACAGTCTTCATGGTGTTAGGAAAATCTCTTCCTAATTTTATAGGTCTTTTTATTGGAAATTGATATTTGAGTTTTATTAAATACCTTTTTAGCAATTTAGAGATGTGGTGTGATGGATCACTTTCATATGATTTTTCTAGTAAGGTCTTATAACTACTGCTACAAGGTTGGGTGGGAATATGGAAGGAAGTAAGGTGTATGGAACCCTAACACGGGTATTGGTCAGTTTTGCTATCTGTCTTGACTTAAAATGAGTCATTTTAGAGGTATAAAGGGGGATCTTAGAACCATCAGGAAAGAAGAGCCAAGCATGCAGTGTGTCCTTTGGACCTGGGGTCTGAGCATCGGGAACCTCCAGGACTCTGGAGACAGAGAGAGAGCTGTCACACCTTAGTGAGATGCTGAGAGATGCTGAGAAGCAGGAATAATAGAACCAGAAGATGGCGCAGTGGGTATCTGAGCCCAGGAACAAGAAAGCTGAGTGCCTTCAGCTAAGAGCATTTGGGCTGAGGCTTACTGGCAGAGTGGGGTGCCTTTGGACATTTATCAGCAGAACCTACAGAGCTTTTTAACATTTACCCAAGCAGAACACACTCCATGCTGCTATGGGGCCAAGAGGCTGGGGGCCACAGGGAGGCCTGTAGGCACTGCTGAGAGGAGGCTGTTCTGATTCAAGAACTGTATTCTGAATGGTGTCTGATTCTGAATTGTAACCTGTTAACTTTCTTTATAAAACCTCAAAATTGTGGTCATTGTAATGCACAAAAGTAGAGTGCTAGGAGAAGGGACAGTTGGTGTCAGAAATGGTCAGAAGGTTGGAGATTCATGAGAATCAGCCTAGGACCTTGGAGCGTGATCCATTTCCTTCATTCTTGTACAGTTAGTGAAGGTTAGATGCCTCCTTCAAAGCATTCCTATAAGAAATAATGGTTTCTTTGTGTTGTTTTTTTTTTTTTTTAATTTCACTGGGCCTAGTATTCCACTATCCACTGTTGTTGGGTCAATTCTGACTCATAGTCAGAATCCAACTGTTCCACCGGCTTTCCAAGGCTGTACATCTTTTTTTCTTTAATGTTTTATTGTGAATATGTTATAGTTTACATGGGAAGGCTGTACATCTTTTTTTTTTATAATGTTTTATTGTGAATTATGTTATAGTTTACATGCGAAGGCTGTACATCTTTATGAAAGCAGACAGCTTCATGTTTTTTTTTCTATGGAGCTGGCTGGTAGCTTTGAACAGCTGACCTTGAGCAGCCCGACGCTTAACTCACTGTACCACCATGACTCCTAATGTCGTGCTGTGCTACATTATTAGGTCTCCTAATATTAAATCATTTTTACTTAGCGGAGATGAAGTGAAAAAAGGAAACGACATCTTTGGCAACCCTTGTGAGGTGAGGAATCTAAAGTGAACGTACTCAAAGATGAGGCTGCCACTCCTTTGTACGGTCCATCTTTGCTTCCCTGAGTAATATCTGTCACATACCTTCTTTTTTTGTAACTTTCCTTCAGTTACTGCCATAATGCTGACAGAGCTGGCTTCCTGCGAGTTGCTTCTGGACGTCACAGCCTCTGTGTAGACAGCAATGAAAGGCAATGGTCTCAGTGACATGTGGGGAATGGCATCCCAAGTGTGTAAACACAAGAGCCACATCATTTGAAGATAATGGTTTCATTTTCTGGTGTGTGCAGACATTTTCCTTTCGAACTAGGGGTCAAGACTGTGATGGGGGTGAAGAGTCAGCTTGAATCCCTATGATTTTACTGTTTTCACAGCAAAGATGGACTGCTGTTTCTGTACACTTCAAGAAATTCTTCCCAGATTCTAGAGTTCTTCTCCCTCATCTTCCCCTAATTCCACTCTCCAGCACTGGTCTTCCTGTCCTATTCTCAGTACACTCCAGGTCATTTAGAGGACACCAGAGTCCTGGTGTATCACTGTAGGATAAGCACTGCATTGCTTACTGCAAGGTTGATGGTTCAAACCCACCAACCACTCCTTTGGAAACCCTACACAGTGTGGCTATGAATTGGAACCCACTTGACTGCCCTCAACCACAACAACAGCCTATAGGGACGGTTTATCAGGTACCATTTAAAACAGAAAGCCCTTGTCAAAGCACTTCAGATGACATTCATTTTAATTCACCTCTTTGGCTTTGCATTAAAAACAACAGCCCAATGTGTAACAAAGACAAAACTGGAAAACTCTGTAAGAAATGTTGTTGTGTGTTGTCCAATAGGTTTGGACTCATAGCAACCCAGTATAGGGTTTCTGAGAGCAACTGATGGATTTGAACTGCCGAGATCTTCCCGTAGCAGCTTATTCTATAGAGCCACATCAGGGCTCATAAAAGAATATTCGTTTAGCAAATACCTAATTTCCATTTAAATTTTCATTTAGAGACCAAAAAGAATGATTTTTTTTCAAAGGTCATTGAAGGAAAGATTCAAAATGGGGTCCGGGGGTAGTTTGTTTCTAGAGAAGATGCCTAAATCAGGGGCTGAATTCAGCTGAGTTTGCAGAAATGGACACCCAGTACTTCCCAAGCTAGCTATCACTCATGCAATAAAGACAGAGCCATTTTCAAATAATCTTGGATCAGACCAGAATGGAGCACTGCTTTGTGATCAGACACTCCTCTGGGAGCCTCTTCATTGACAAAAGTAGTGCTGTGTTAAGTGGCAGCAGTATTTTCATGACAAGAAACTCATAAAGCAATAGATGATCGTTAGAAAGGGACAATATTTTACATAAAAAGCTACAGAACCATTCTTACAGCTTGCATCCTCCAGGATGTGGTTCAGGAGGAAAGAAGCTCCACTTAATTGTGAAGAAGGAATTAATAATTTGATAAGATGTTAAGTACATTCAAGGTCACTCCTCTGGTCACTGCCATTTACAGGCATCCGAGGAAAGGACGGGACGAGTTCAGTTCCTGTCTGGAATCATAGAAACGCATGAAGTCCCTGGCTTGTCCAGGGGGAAATAAATTCAGGATATGCATAGTGCATCCATTATAGATTAGAGTTGAGCCAGAGGGTGTACAAAGTAATTTAGTCTTTAGAGACCTACTTCCTTGCAGAGAGGGTGTTGGGAAGTTGGAGTTAGGCTGGTGACATTAACTTAGAGTTTTATTGCAGTGCCATTTGAAATTTTACATTTGAGATTTTACTGCCACTTCTTGGCATGGCAATTTGGGTCAGTCTATTTGTCTTTGTTAATATGATCCAGTGTATTTTTATACTTACCTTGAAAAGCCAAGTAAAATGAAATCCTTGATGACTTCATTATTTCCTGGTTATCATGATATTGTGTATTGGTCTGGTTGTGTGGGGTTTTGTTTTCTTTATGTTGAAGTGTAATCCATACTGAAGGCTGTGGACTTTGATCTTCCTAAGTAAGTGCTTCAAGCCCTCTGCTTTCAGCAAGGTTGTACCATCTGCTTATTGCAGATTGTTGGTGAGTCGTCCCCTATTCCTGATGCTTCATTCTTACTCATCTAGTTTCTCGGATTATTTGCGCAGCATACAGAGTGAGTACGTATGGTGAAAGGATACAACCTTGATACACACATTTCCTAAATTTAAACCACCCAGTATCTCCTTGTTTTGTTCACATAACTGCTGCTTGGTCTGTGTGCAGATTCCACATAGCACAGTTAAGTGTTTTGGAATACCCTTTCTTTGCAATGTTATCTATAGTTTGTTATGATCTATACAGCAGTGGAATCCTGGTGTGGCGCTGTGGGTTAATGCGCTAGACTGCAAAGTCAGTTTGAACTGCAAGGTTGGTGGTTCAAGCTCACCAGTCGCTCCTTGGAAACCCTCTAGAGGGTCGTTATGGGTCGGAACCAACTCGACGACACATAA
>NW_006408700.1:3073252-3079832 GCF_000296735.1 Chrysochloris asiatica
AAAGTGAACATTTTGTGGTATTTTCTGCTTTCAGTCAAGGTCCATCTGACGTCAGTAATGATATCCCTTGTTTCACATCCTCGTCTGAATCCAACTTGAATTTCTGTCAGCTCCCTCTTGATGTACTGCTACAGCTGTTACTGATTTCTCTTTAGCAAAACTTTACTTGCATGTGATTTAAATCATATTGTTTGATAATTTCTGCATTCCATTGGATTACCTTTCTTTGGAATGGGCACAAATATCGATGAGTTCCAGTAGGTTGGCCAGCTAGTTGTTTTCCAGATGTCTTGCCTTTGGTGCTCACTGTCAATCTCCATGGAAACAGCAGTCAAGAAATCAGACGATGTATTGCATTGGGCAAATATGTTGTAAAGGACCTCTTTAAAGTGTTAAAGAACAAAGATGTCACTTTGAAGATTAGGGTGCATCTGACTCAAGCCCCCTGATATTTTCATTCACCTCCTATGCATGTGAAAGCAGGACAAGGACTAAGGAAGACTATAGAAGAACTGATGCATTTGAATGGTGGCTTTGGAGAATAACATTGACTATACCATGGACTGTAAGCAGGAAGAGCAACTGTGCTTTGGAAGAAGTACAGCCCTAAATCTCTTTAGAAGCAAGGATGGTGAGATTTCGTTTCATGTAACTGGGGCCTGTTAACAGGAGGGACCAGACCCTGAAGAACATCGTGTGTGATAAAGTAGAGGCCTAGTGAAAGGGAGGAAGACCTCGATGGATGGATACAGTGACTGCAACCCGGGGTTCAGATATAGCAGTGCTTGCAGGGCTGATGTCTGACCAGGCAGAATTTTATTCTGCTGCATGTAGGGTCGATATTAGCCAGACCAACATGAGGGCATCTAACAAGAACCACCTTGAAAATGATGGTGTATCATCTCATATAAGGTATTAAAACAATGTGGCAGAAGCTTGTTTGGACAGCTGAGCTATTAGACCTGCTTTCTGACAGAAAGTATGATATCTGGCCTCCCGCCCTCCCCCAGTCTTGCTGTTTTGGATGGACGTGCTAAATTATATTAAAAGTGATTTGGGTGGCAAGGAGAAGTTTGATGGTATTCTTTTAGAAAGTAAGGAAACTGAAAAATCAAGAGCTCATCGCACTGTGAGCTTACTCTGTATTCTGAAAACCCTATAATTGTGCTTTGATTTCATTAATTGTGAAAATTAGGCTTAGTGTTAATTCAGCCATATGTTAATTAGTTATGGTTATGTTTGATTTTCTTCAACACATCTGGAGGGTACGTTTCTTCTTGCTTGACCCACTCCTCACCCTCTCCTGAAATCTGAAATATTATTTTTCATCCCCACCTTAAATTTACCTTTTTAATCAGACTTTTACTAGTTAGGTGATACTTCCTGCTGTCGGTGGCCTCTTCAAATACAGTATAAGGAAATGGCTTTGAAATTTCCATCAACATGGTGATAATGGTTTATATTTAGTATTGCCTTTTAGGATTGCTTTACAACATTATCTAATTCAGTTGTTCTGACCACTGTTACTTTTGCCCTTCTTGTTGTGCCATCGAGTGGGTTCTGACTCATGGGATTTCCCAGCAGAAAGCCTCATCTTTCTCCTGAAGAGCGACTAGTGGATTTGAACTGCTGATCTTGCAGATAGTAGTCTAATGTATAACCCATTGTGCTATTTGGGATGAGGAAAATGAGCTTCAGTGATGTGCAAGGTCCTTGGAAACCCAGGTGTGCTGACCTAGAGCCCAAGTTGTTAGCACTGTGTGACTCAGCCTGAAAACATTGTGTATGTAGAATATGTCAGTTGCCTCTTCTTCTGTTGGTGGAAAATAGGGAGTGGAAATGTTCCAAATATTTTAATTTATTTATTCTAATGTTGTTGTTGTTAAATGCTGTGCAGTTGGTTCCTACTCCTAGCAGGCCTTTATAGGGTCTCCAACGAGCCGCTAGTGGGTTTGAACTGCTGACCTTGTGATCCTACAGCACCACAAAATAGTATATATCAATTGCTTAAATTTTCAAAGATGATATGGTAGAATGATTCTATATCTTACGTTTGATTAAAGACAAGGAAACTTCCTTTGTCCTTTTAACATGTATTTTAAAGACATAAATTAGTGATCTACACAAGGTGACCAAAAAAGAAAATCATATATAAATTATATCACACCAATTTGGTGACAGAAATGTCTGTTACAACTTGAACATTCCACTCTCTGGTACCGTGTTTGATTATATGAGGATAAGTCAAAAAGTATTGCTATAGGAGGTTCCAGTTTATACATGTACAAATCTATGCCAACAAAATATATTTAAACATACACTGAAGTCAGTGGGTGGTGGATGATTGTAGACAAGATTTCACAGTAATATACTGGATAATAAACTCATGTTGTTGTTGTTAAGAGCCATCCAGTCAATTCCAACCCATAGTGACCCTGTATAGGGTTTCTGAGGAGCAGCTGGGGAGCTTGAACTGCCAACTTTGCGGTTCAAATGGCTTTGCAATCTGGCGCATTAACCCACAGTGCCACACCAGGACTCCATAGACTAGTACAAAGAATGCTTTTGGTCCTGTGGAAAAAATGATTTTGAGCTTAGGGCTAATATTAAATGTTTTACGACACTTGAGTAGACATCTTCCCACATCATTGACGCTCTGCACTAAATATGCAGGATGCTATCACTCATTAAACAACCAGTTTTAGATAGATTGAGCATTTTAAGGAAGTTTGGGAAGACCTTAAAGGTAAGCTATTCTGGCCTCTCAAGGTGCACTCAGGCTGCACTTCTTCCAACACAGATTGGTTTATTCTTTTAGAAGTCCGTGGTACTTTGAATATTCTCCTCCAACACCATAACTCAAATGCATCAATTCTTCTACAGTCTTCCTAATTCACTATCCAACTTTCATATGCATATGAGGTTATTGAAAATACCATGGCTTGGGTTAGGCACATATTAATCCTCAGCATATTTGCCCAATGCAATACGTCATTTAACTTCTTGGCTGCTGCTTCAATGAGTGCTGATACTTGATCTGAGCAAAATGAAGTCTTTGACAACTTCAATCTTTTCTCCATTTATCTGGATGTTGTTTATTCGTCCAGTGGTGAGGATTTTTGTCTTCTTTATATTGAGGTGCAACCCATACCGAAGGCTGTGTGGTCTTTGATCTTCATCAGTAAATATTTTAAGTCCTCTTTGCTTTCAGTAACCAAGTTGTATCATTTGCATACTACAGGTTGTTAATGAGTCTTCCTCCAATCCTGAATCCATGTTTTCCTTCATATAACCCAGCTTCTCAGATTAGTTGCTCAGCATACAGGTTGAATAAGTATAGTGAATGAATACAACCCTAGTACACACCTTTCCTAATTTTAAACCATTCGGTGTTCCCTTGTTCTGTTTGAACAACTGCCTCTTGGTCTATGTATAGCTTCCTCATGAGCACAATTAAGTATTCCAAGCTACTCATACTTCACAATGTTATCCACAGCTTGTTATGATCCACACAACTGCTGAAAGCCTTTGCATAGTCAGGAAAGCATAGTTAAACATCTTTCTGGTATTTCTCTGGTTCCATGCCCTCTTCTGAATCCAACTTAAACCTCTGGAAGTTCCCTGTCAGTGTATGGTTGCAGCTGCTTTTGTATTACCTTTAGTAAAACTTTACTTGCATGGGATATTCATGATACTTTCTGATTATTTCTGCGTCACTTCTCTTTGGAATGGGTACAAATATGGATCTCTTGCCCTCAGTTGGCCAGGTAGTTGTCTTCCAGATTTCTTGGCAGAGATGAGTGAGTGCCTCCAGTCAAAACAATGACTTCCAAGGGGGATATGTTGGGCCAGTTAAATTCAAGGTAGAGAGGATAGCTCAGATGGTTATGTGGACTGTTTTGTGGAATTCAAAGGGGTAAGCTTGGTGTATTTTCTTGAAGGACATAGGCTGATCATGGAGGTTTATTCGAAGAAGTTTTAAGAAAATTGAAAACTGTATTAGTCAGAAGAAGACCAGGAGAGTTATGGTGAGGAATTTTTTCCTATCACGACAATGCACCTGTTCATTCTTCAAGAGTAGCAAGTACGGATTGCCCTATGAGGTTTTCATTGGCAAACTTTACCCCATTCACCCTACATCCCTAGCCTTGCACCTTTATAATTTCTTTTTGTTTTCAAAACTCAAAAGACCATGACACTGTAGGATAAGCACTGGACTGCTAACCAGAAAGATACTGGTTCAAACCTGCCATCCACTCCTCAGAAACAATATACAGGTTTGCTATGAGTTGACAATACTAAACAAATACAGAATATGCCAGAATAGCCATTTTGATGTGATATGAATTGATATGAATTGAAGAGCATAGAATTCTTTGGAGTAGGATTGTTAAGTGCTATCAAATTAGTTCGGACTCTAAGTGAGCCTGTATTGAGTTTCTGAGGAGTGACTGATGAATTTGAAGAGAGATAGAAACACTGCCTTCAGGAATGTGTAGACCCCTATGGAGGAGGATATGTTGAAGGACAATAGCTTCACATTTCTATATTTTTAATAGGGGTTTCTGTGATTTTTCAGCAATACTGTTTGACTTACCCTCATATTCTAGCAGGATAAATATAGGGAAAAAAATGGACCTGGCACATCATAGCCAAACTGCTGAATATCAAAGATTAAGAGATAATCTGGGAGGCATCCATAAGAAAAAATAATATTACATCCAGAGGAACCACTGTAAGTATAACTATTAGTTGAGAAACTATGCAAGCTAGAAGACAATGGAACACTACACACTACCTTCTGAGTATTTAAGAAGAAAATGTAACAAAACCATAAAATACCTGTCTACTAAAAATGTTATAGCCAGGGAAAATATTTTCCATAATTATGGTGAGAAATATGTATCCAGACAAATGAAAGCTCATTGAAATGGTTGTGGGCAGATGGAAATTTGGAAAGCAGGTGGAAATTTGGATCTGTATACACACAAAAAGAGAACTGGGAGTGATAAAAATGTGGCTAAAGATAAACAAGTGCATATTTTCTTTTCTTTGATTAAATAATTGAATAAAGCAAAAATTATGTGTTTCCTGAGTTTTTTTAAAAACTTGTGATGAAGTAAAATGTCCTCAAACTGACATTTTTTGTTCCTTAACACTTTAAAGATGTGTTGTGCAGCAGATTTGCCTAATGCAATATGCCATTCAATTTCTTTACTACTGCTTTCATGAGTGTGGATTGTGGATCCAAGGAAAATAAAGATTGAAAATTTAAATCTTTTCTCCATTTATCATCTTGCTCTCTGTTGGTTCATATGTGAGAATTTTTGTTTTCTTTACACTGAGGTGCAATCCATACTGCAGGTTGTAGCCTTTGATTTTCAAAGTAAATATTTTAAGTCCTCTTAGCTTACAGTAAGAAAGATTGTGCCATCTGCACACACAGGTTGTTATTGAGCCTTCCTGCAATCCTGATGTCATGTTCTTGTTCATCTAATCTGGCTTCTCAGATGACTGGCTCAGCATACAGATTGAATCAGAATGGTGAAAGGGTACACCCCTAACACATACCTTTCCTAATTTCAAGCCATTCAGTATCCCCTTGGTGTGTTCTACTGACTGTCTCTTAGTACAGGTACAAGTTCCTCATGAGTACAATTAGGTGTTCTGGAATTCCCATTCTTCACAGTGTTACGATCCATATAGTCGAATACCTTTGCGTAGTCAATAAAGCCCAAGTAAACGTCTTTTTTGATAGCCTCTGCTTTCAGCCTACATCCATCAGATGACAACAGTAACATCCCTCATTCCACATCCTCTTACGAATACTACTTGAATTTATGGCAGCTCTCTGTCACTATATGCTGCAACTGTTTTTGAATCACCTTAAGCAAAATTTTACTTGCATGTGATATTAATGATATCGTTCGATTATGTTGTAACTCTGTCGGGTCACCTTTCTTTGGAATGGACATAAACCTGGATCTCTTCTAACTGATTGGCTAAATAGCTGTCTTCCAAATTTCTTGGCATAAATGAATGACGGTCTCCACCACCGCATCAGTGTGTCGAAACATTTCCATTTGCATCCTGTCAATTCTTGGAGGCTTGTTTTTTCACCAGTGCCTTCAGTGTACCTTGGACATCTTCCTTCAGTACCACCTGTTCTTGATCATATGCTATTTTTTGAAACGATTGAACATTGGCCACTTCTTTTTGGTACAATGATTCAGTGCATTCTTTCTGTCTTCTTTTGATGCTTCATACATCATCTAATATTTTGCCCATAGAATCCCTCAGTATTGCAATCTGAGGATTGATTTTTTTCCTTCAGTTCTTTCAGCTTGAGAAATGCTGAATGCATTCTTCCCTTTTAGTTATTTAACTCCAGGTCTTTGCACATTTCTTTATATTGCTTTATCTTTTCAAGCTGCCCTTTGAAATTTTCTGTTCATTCACATTACCTTCTCTACATTCAAGAGTTGTTGTTGTTGTTGTCAGGTGCCATCGAGTCGGAACCGACTCATAGCGACCCCATGCACAGCAGAACGAAACAATGCTCGATCCTGGGCCAACCTCA
>NW_006408700.1:3082461-3088066 GCF_000296735.1 Chrysochloris asiatica
TTTTCAATTTGTCATTCTCTGCATAGTAAACCATGTGGTTATCAGATTCAAAATGACCAATACCAGTCCATATTAACTCACTAATACCTAAGATATCAATGTTTATGCGTTCCATTTCATTTTTGACCACTTCCAATTTTCCCAAATTCATACTTCGTCCATTCCATGTTCCAAGAGTAAGTCTTAGAAATCTCTTCTGACATCCATTTTGGTAATTTTTTTCTTCCCTGTCATTTTAATGACTTTTGGTTTCTTATATGATGTTCTTGATGTTATCTCTCAACTTTCTGGTCTTCAGTCTTCAGTGGCTCATGCATCAACTCTTTTCTTAAAATGACCTGTAGATTCAAGTCAGATTCATTCAAGGTCATATTCTAGCATTTGTGAACTTGTCTTAATTTTCTTCATCTTCAGCCTGAATGTGCTTATGAGCAATTGATGATGTGTTCCACAGTAGGCTCCTGGCTTTATTTTGATTGATGATTTTGAGCTTTCCCACTGTTGCTTCCCACAGATGTAGTCAGTGTGATTCCTGTATATTTCACCTGGTGAAATATACAGGCCAAATTGCTGCTTAAAAAAGGTATTTGCAATGAAGAAGTGGTTGGTCTTGCAAAATTCTATGATACGATCTCCAGCATCATTTCTATAACCTAGATCATATTTTCCAACCATGGATCCTCCCTCTTTGTTTCCAGCTTTAACATTTCAATCACTGGTATTTATCAACACATCTTGATTGCATGTCTGATCAGTTTCAGACTGAAGATGTATAAGTCTTCAATTTTATTCTCACTGGCTTTAGTAGTTGGTGTGTAAATTTGAATAATAGTGGTATTAACTTATCTTCTTTGTAGACTTGTGGATATTATCATCTTACAGACAGCACTGTATTTCAAGACAGATCTTTAATGTTCTTTTTGACGATGAATGTAATGCTGTTCCACTTCAGTTTGTCTCCTGGCATCGTAAACCATATGGTTGTCAGATTCATAATGGCCAGTATATGTCCATTTCAGCTCACTAAAGCTTAGGATGTGAATGTGGTGGATCTATGGGATAAGTTGTTGTTGTTAAGTGCCATTGAGTTGTTCCAACTCATAGCAACCCTGTGTAGGATTTCCAAAGAGCAGCTGTCGAGCTTGAACCACCAACCTTGTGGTTCAAACTGACTTTATAGTCCAACACATTAACCCACAGCACCAGTACTGGCCTACAAACCACCAGGTCAGCGGTTCAAGGTCACTAGCTGGTCCATGGGAGAAAGTTAAGGCTTTTTACTCCCACAAAGATGTATAGCCTCAAAAACCCTATATAGGGTTGCTGTGAGTTGGAATCGACACCACGGCACTTAAAACAACAACATTGCCTAGGATATCGATTTTTATGTGTTCCATTCTAATTTTTTAAAAATTGTATTGTGAATTGAGTGAAGGTTTACAGTAGAGATTATCATTTCTACATTCAGCAAGCCATACAATGTCATTACAGTGGTTCAAATCTTTTTCATGTACTATTAGTTAATAATATTTACTTCTATTCACTTTACCTCTTGGATTCCACCCTGCACCTTCCGCTCCCTTTGCTTTTCTAGTGGTAAACCCCCTCTTATTGTGTATTGCCTTCCCCATTGCCCAAGTTAGCATGTGTCTACCCTCTACCCAGTGAATTATTTTCCCTTCCCTCACATCCCTGGTAACCATCATACTATGTTTCTTTTAGCAAGGAAACCTTGTGTTCGCTTTTTACAGCGGTGGTCTCATACAATACTTGTCCTTTTGTGATTGACTAATTTCACTGAATATAATGTCCTACAGGACTCCTAGTGTGGTGCTGTAGGATAAGCACTCGACCACAAGGTCGGTTTGAACCACTTGGTTGGCAGTTCAAATTCACCAGCTGCTCCTAGGAAACCCTATATAGAGTCACTATGGGTTGGAAGCAACTCAGTGGCACTTAACAACAACAACAACAACAATAACAACAACATCCTACAGGTTCATCCATGTTATGAGATATTTCTCAGATTCATCTTTATTCTTCAGTTTTGTGTAGCATACCATGTACCAAAAAGGAGCTCTGGTAGTGTAGTGGTTACGAATTGGGCTGCGAACCTTAAGGTCAGCAGTTCGAAACTACCAGCTGTTCCGTGGGAGAAAGATGAGGCTTTCTGCTCCCGTAAAGATTTACAGCCTCAGAAACCCTATACAGGGTCACTGTGAGTCGGAACCGACTCCATGGCACATAACATAGCAACCATGTACCAAAGTTTGTTGAACCATTCTTCTGTAGATGGACACTTAGGCTGTCTCCATGTTCTTGGTGTGTGACTAGTGTTGTTGTTAAGTGCTGTCAAGTCGATTCTGACCCATAGTGACCCTGTATAGGGTTTTCAAGGAGCAGCTGGTGAGCTTGAACCACTTACCTTGCAGTTAAAATGACTTTGCAGTTTGACACATTAGACCACACCACCACACCAGGGCTCCCAATTGTTAGACTAGGTTGATAAAAATCTGTAAAGGTATAAAATGCTTAAATAAGACTGTCAAGTAAATTGTGTTAATATTGATTTAAAGATTACTCCACTCAAGAGCAGTAGCATTCATATTTTCTTAAAGTGCATATGGAACACTCATCATGATAAACCATATCGTAGCCATCAAATTAGACTCAGTAAATGTAAAAGTATGAAAATAATGCAAACAATCCCAGTGAAATTAAATTATAAATAAGTAACAGAAAGATACCTGGAAAATTACCAAACTCTTGAAAACTAAATATCAAACACTGCTAAAATGTAACCCACTGCTATTGAATCCATTCCAACTCACAGAAACCCTGTACAGTGTTTTTGAGATGGTAACTTTATGGGAGTAGATAGCCACATCTTTCTTCCATGGAGCAGTTGTTAAGTTCAAACTGCCTCTTGTCTGTTGACAACTTCAAATTTTCCTAAATTTATACTTCACATTTTCCATATTCCAATTATTAATGGATGTTTACAGCTCTGGTAGAGTAGTGTTTACGAATCATGCTGTGAACCGCAAGGTCAGTAGTTCAAAACTACCAGCTGTTCCGCAAGAGAAAGATGAGGCTTTCTGCTCCCATAAAGGTTTACAGCCTCGGAAACCCTGTACAGGGTCGCTATGAGTCGGAACCGACTCTACGGCACATAACAACAACAACAACAACAACAACAACAACAACAGCTCATTAATGGATGTTCTTCCCATTTTGAGTTGTGCCCTATCAGCAAATGAAGGTCCCAAAAGCTTTACTCAGTTCGCATCTTCACGGTCAACTCAACATTGAGTAAACAGCTCTTCCCCAATCATATTTTGAGTGCCTTCCAACCTGAAGGGCTCATTTTCTGGTACTATATCTGAGAGTATTCTGGTGCTTTTCATCATTTCAATAATAAATATTCTGGTGCTTTCTGACAGTGTTCTACTGGTATTCATGTTTTCAGTGACTAAATATTAGGCAGTAGTCTGTTTCTTCTTCTTGCTAGTCTATCTTAGTCTGGAAGCTCGTCTGAAACCTGTCCACCATGGGTGACCCTGCTGGTATATAAAATACTGGTAGCATAGCTTCCAGAATCACAGCAACACACAAGCCACCACAGTATGGCAAATTAGAAGAAGGCTGATGGAAGAACACGCTCAGCATTTTTCAAGCTGAGGGAGCCAATGAAAAACTTCAATCCTTGACTTGCAAAATGTTGAATGATGCAGAAAGCATCAAAAGAAGATGGTCCAACCATTTCAAGAGGTAGCATATAATCACGAGCCAGTGACACTGAAGAAAAAAATCCAAGGTGCACTGAAGGCATTGGCATAGAAAAAGGCACCTGGAATTGATGGAATACAAATTGAAATCTTTCAACAAACTAAGATGGCACTGGAGGTACTCACTCATGATTGCCAAGTAATCTGGAAGATAGCTATGTGGCCAACTGACTGGAAGAGATCCATATTTGTGCCTATTCTGAGGAGCGGTGACCCAGCGGAATGTGGATATCATCAGACTATATCATTAATTTTACATACAGGTAAAATTTTATAGAGATCATTTAATATGGGCTGCAGCTGACGTTAACAAGGAACTGCAATGGAAATTAAGAAATATTTTTAGATGAATGTATAACAAACTCGTTATTTATGGTAGTTATGTTTTTTTTATGTGTTTAATATCTTTAATTATGTAAAGATTTGCTCATTCACATCACCTAGAGAACACTTCACCCACTGCTCTGCTTGGCAACCAGTCTCTCATCTCTCTTGGGAAGTCAGGTGGCAAAGCTGTTGCCATTGGCATCTTTCACATGAACCACATCAAAAGAGTCAGGATGACTCTCTCTGTTAGTGATCACACCAATTCTTCCCAGGTTGGCACCTCCAGTCACCATACACAGGTTACCAGTGTCAAATTTGGTGAAATCAATAATCTTTCTGGTCTCTAAATCAATCTGAATGGTATCATCCACCCTGATGAGGGGATCAGTATAGCGTATGGTGCGAGCATCATGGGTCACCAGATGGGGATTCCTTTTGTGCCCACAAAGATCTTTCTTACTTTGCACAACTTGTATTTCACCTCCTCAGGTGTAATACAATGAACAGCAAATCAACCCTTGGTGTCAGAGACCAGACGGAAATGTTCTTCGGTTTTGTCAATGCTTGATAATATCCGTAAAACCAGAAGGATAGGTTATATCAGTTCAGACCTTGCCATCAATCTTAATGAAGCGCTGCATACAGATCTTTTTAACTTTATCTCCTGTCAGAGCATATTTAAGTATGTTCCTTAAGAAAATGATCAGTGGGAGGCATTCTCTCAGTTTGTGGGGGCCAGTGGATGGGCGCAGAGCAGACACAACAGTCTCTTTGTCCAGCATCCAATGCTTTGGGGCAGCCACACGTTTGAGATGTTTCTTGGGACCATGAGCCATGGGTGCACTGAGCAGGAAAGAGCTATGGTAGGTTTGTTTTAAAAATTTGTCCTCAATACCAAATTAGTGATTATAGAATCATTGCTCCTAAAAGAAATAGAGGATTGGGTACCTACAGGCCTGTAATCACAACATTTTCATCATCTGATCAATATATAACTTTTTATATGTGTGTCTGTTTAAAGACACTAATATTTGTGTATATTATTTAATATGTGTTATTGATTCCTTAACACTAAACTCATGCCAACAGCACTATAACTCAGTACTCAAGCTTGACCATGGTCTAGTCATGAGAACAATAGAAGACAAATCTCAACTGAAGGATATTGTCCAATACTTGGTCAGTACTCCTCAAGGCAAGTAAAATCAAAATCAAGGAAAGGCTAGGAAACAGCACAGCCAAGACAATCCTTAAGATGTCTAGCTATGACATGGGATCCTAGAACAGAAAAAAAAAAGGGGCATTGGGTAAAACTAAGGAAATCTGAATAAAGTATGAATTTTAATTAACAATTATATAGCAGTATTGTTTTATTAATTATAACAAAGCTAGACGGTGAATAAGGAAGATCGTAGAAGAATTGATGCCTTTGAGTTGTGGTGTTGGAGGAGAATACTGAAAGTGCCACGGACTGCCAAAAGAACCAATAG
>NW_006408700.1:3090071-3092234 GCF_000296735.1 Chrysochloris asiatica
TCAAGTGTGGCCGCAGTAGTGAGGTTGGCCCAGGATCGGACATTGTTTCGTTCTGCTGTGCATGGCGTCGCTATGAGTCGGTTCCAACTTGATGGCACCCGACAACAACAACAACATAGTATAAATATACTATTTAGTATAGGTCAACAACTGGAAGATAGTATTCACAAAGCACATCTAAGGACTATCATCTAGATGTATGATAAGCAACTGTTTCATCCATTTGGCCTGTCTGGGAATGGGAATACTAATGCAATTTTTTATGGGAATACTAATGCAAGTTTTTAAAGTTCATGGAACACTAATACAATCGATAAAAACACCTTAAAAGAACTGATCTGCATTAGTTATATTTGGTCTTTTAGTAAACTCTCTAAATTGAGACTTCTTTCAAGCCTGATGCCACGCACTTCTTCATATAATCCAGTTTCTCAGATTGTTTGCTCAGCATGCAGATTGAGTAAATATGTGAAAGTATACAGCCCTGGCACACACTTTTCCTGATTTTAAACCATTGTTCTGTTCAAACAAGTACCTCTTAGTCTATGTACAGGTTCCCCATCTGTGATGTGCAGATGATACAATCTTGATTGCTGAAAGTGAAGAGGAGTTCAAACACTTACTGGTGAAGATCAAAGAGCACAGCCTTTAGTATGGATTGCACTTCAGTGTAAAGAGAACAAAATTCCTCACAACTGGACCAATAAATAGCATCACAATAAAAGAAGAAAAGATCGACAAAGACTTCATTTTGCTCAGATCTATTGTTGATGTTTATGGAAGCCAACAGTGAAGAAATCAACCAATGTATTGCAATGGGCACATCTGCTGTGCAGGACCTCTTAAAAGTATTCAGGAATAAAGATTTCAGTTTGAGGACTAAGATGTGCTAGAGCCAAGTCATAGTATTTTCAGTAGCCCTGTTTGCATGTGGAAGTTGGACAGTGAGTAAGGAAGACCATAGAAGAACTGATGCACTTGAGTTCTGGTGTTGGAGGAGAATACTGAAAGTACCATTTCTAGAAGAACTAAGAAATCTGTGTTGGAAGATGTACAGCCAGAGTGCTCCTTGAAGCAATGATGGCGAGATTTCGTCTGTCATACGTAGGACTATTATCAGGAGGAACCAGTCGGTGGAGAAGGACACCAGACTTGGTAAAGTGAAGGGTCAGCGAAAAAAACTAAGACCCCCCCAAAGAGATGGATTGACACAGTGGAAGCAGTAATTCTTCGACGTCCTATAGCGATCACACCTTGTGGCTTTTTGACATTTCAGGAGTGTCTCCTACACACTGTACTCCCCAGATGGCCTCCTGGAAATGAATTCCTGGGGTGGAGATCAGACAGGATGAATTAGCTAAAAGACATGAACATGTGCAGGGGAAGGGGGAATGGTTTGCAGGGATAAAACTGTAAAGTTTGGACTTTGTAGGCTTAGATTTAGTGAGTTTCATACTTTTGTTTACAATTGTGCCTTAGCATATTACAGTGTTGTTGTTAAATGTCATTTGAGTTGGTTCTGGCCCATAGCAACCCTGTATAGGGTTTCTGAGGAGCAGCTGGTGGGTTTGAACCACTGACCTTGTGGTTCAAGCTGACCTTATGGCCCAGTACATTACCCTGCAGAACCACACCAGGACTCCTAGCATATTCCTAATTATTTTGAATTCATATTATTAATTCATTCACAAAATATTTATTGAACACCAAGTATGTACAAAGCAGTGGTATATGAGGAATACAAAATAAATATACATTGTACCATTATGAATTGATTATTTGGAAGTTTGTACACGCATAGGAGTCCTGGTGTGGCACTGTGGGTTAATACACTTGACTGCAAAGTCAGTTTGGACTACAAAGTCAGAAGTTCAAGCTCACCAGCTACTCCTCAGAAATCCTACATATGGTCATTATGGATTGCTCTAGTAATAAGTAATTTACTTTCCTGCTGTTATTAACCAAAGATCCATAGCTCTTGAGAAGAGGAAAGCAGGCGGTACCAGACTAACTAGTATCCATTGCTGTGAAGTCAACTCCGACTCCTGGCGCCCCCTATGTGTGTCAGCGTAGAACTGTGATCCACAGGTTCTCAGCAGCGAGATTTTGGAAGTGAATCTTCAGGCCTTTTTTATTTGTGTGTGTGTGTGTGTGTGTGTGTGT
>NW_006408700.1:3092884-3103072 GCF_000296735.1 Chrysochloris asiatica
TAATCCCAGTAAACCTGTCCTTGTTCGTCCTCTGAGGAAGTTTTACTGCCTTGGTTCTAGGGGGAAAATCTTGACCTTAGAAACTTAGGGGAATATTGCATTTCTCTGTGGACATCCAGGGCTCATGTTTGGAATTAAATAAATATAACTCAACACTAAAATGAAAAACAATTTGCTATTAACTGCCAAGTGGCTAGATCTGATACACTCAGGCCTATAGGGCCTCGAACCTCTGCACAGTCTGCAACAAAGGTTTTTATTTGGGGTGCAAGGGGCGCACAGTGGACAGGGACCTGCTGAGTCCTTTTTGGCAGCCACTCTCCTCATGGTGGCCAGGATGTTGCTAAGCTCCTCTGGCTTCCTGTTGGTGAGGATGTGTGTCTCCACCCTTTTCTTGATGAGCGCCCGCTAGTCCTTGGAGAGCTTGAGCAGCTCCATGGCCCAGAGTTCATGAGGCGCAAAGCCACACACGTCCTGGATCATGTCCCCCACGAAGTTGGTGTGCTTGGTGAGGTGACCTTGGCGCCGGTGGCGGTGGCTGTGCCGCGGCTTGCTCACGTTCTTGGTTACTTTGTAGCCCTTGTTGAGGGCACCGGTCATAGGGGAGCATTCAGCCATGGCTGCTGTTCTTCAGTGGTTGCTGGTGTGGAAGATCATCAGGCCTTTCTTTTGAGGTGCCTCCAGGTAGACCCAAACCTCCAACTTTTGGCTTAGCAGCCTAGTACATGGTTTGTACCACTCATGGACTCTCATTAGCAAACTGAGGTTTATGTCACCTACGGGATCCCATCATCAGGAACATTCAAGAGCAGAGCATTCCTGCAAGGATTGGACATGTCCTTAAAATTGCTGACCTATGGAGTTCCTTGTATATCCATGCTTTCTCTACTGGCTGACTTAGAAAGTTGTGTCGTTGGCTATCAAGTCAACCCATGTCCAATGTGGTTGGAATTGGAGCTGGAGATTTTATTGTTCTATTGGAATTTAATTTGGTCTATTGGAATCTTGGTGTAGTACTATAATGTAATCACTGGACTACTAACCGCAAGGTCAGCAGTTCAAACTCATCAGTCGCTCCGCAGGTTGCTATGACTCAGAACCAACTCAATGGCACTTGACAACATAACAGTTGTTCAAAAGCTGATGAAGCTAGAACTATGCTTTCCAAAGAACTGAGTTTCTACCAAATCTTGGAGCTGCCCGTAGCTTTAAGAGTGGATCAGATCAACATGAATTCATGGCAATTTGTGTGCATTTACTAGAGAATAACCAGAGTCCTGCAAAGTTGGTTTGAACCACAAGGTCAGCAGCTCAAGCTCACCACCTATCCTTGGAAACCCTATACAGGGTTGCTGTGAGTCGGAACTGACTCCATGGCACTTAACAACAACAACAACAACAACAATCAGTTAAGCAAATGACAACTGATGCCATTGGACTCACAAGTTTGATGGCCCTGTCGGCGTGATTTGTGTGACCTCAGACAGAATGCAGGGCTCTTCTTTCTCCTCCACTGTTTCCATATCTATAACTTGATCATAATAATATTTTCTACCTCCTAGCATTCTTCAGAGGGTTAAATCAGAAAATGCATGTAAACTACTGACCACGCTACCTGGAACATAGTAAGCACTCAGCCAGTTTACTAATCAATTACATATTCAATGTCAGCTGGAATTAAAGATGAAAACGACATCTGTTTACAGGCATGTTAACAATAGAACTATTAGCAAAATACGTATTTGCACAGCTATATTTATGTAAATCAAGCACATCATTTCCTCTGGCTGACAATCATATGTTCCAAACATTTAAAATATATTGTAAATATTATCATTATAATCCTATAAAATAAAGTCAACTTTTTGTTCTTTTCTGTACTACAGGGTAATTCACAAATAACTTCTATGGGCCTTAGTCCAACAAATTGTCCAATAATGGTTTAAATGTAATGTGGATGTATTTATCATTTTATCATGGAACATTTTATATGTTAATTGTACAAGCTTTTATTGTCATACGAGGGATGTATGCAAATAAGAATTTTTTTTCCTGTTGTGAAGATAAAGAATGATTTGACATTGTTATCACTTCATTGTAGATTGTCTCATTGAAAGCCTTTCAGGAGATTTGTATAAAGGAAGTAGAGCACACCAAGAAAATACTGAATAAACTCATCAGCAATGACTTTCTAGGACCTTTGTACCTTCTGCCTAGTTCTCCTTCCACTCAAAGTCAACCAGTCAGTTTACGATGAATGCGTTTAACCTCATTTATCTGTTGTTATTCTTGTTAAGTGCTGTTTAGTTGGTACCAACCCATAGTGACCCTATATAGGGGTTCCGAGGAGTGGCTGGTGAGCTTGAACTGCTGATCTTGTGGTTCAAACCAACTTTGCAGTTCAGCACATTAACCCACATCACCATCTAATAAAATGGGGCCAGTAGTTATAATTTGTATCATAGGACTACTTTTGCATATTATAATTGATTCTTTCAGAATTTACATTTATATAATGCGAACAGTAACTAAGATACTTGTGTTTTGTACTGTGTTTCAAGGAATGGTTCCTGAAGAGGGTTTGTTAGTTTTAGAGATGATTTGAGAGGACATTTAAAAACATACATGCTTATGTGCTGTGGAGTCAGTTCCAACTCATAGTGACCCTGCACAGGGGTTCCGAGGCTGTAAATCTTTACGGGAGCAGAAAGCCTCATCTTTCTCCCGTGAAGTTTGTAGTTTTCAAACTGCTGTTCTGCTAAAGAATAACATGTTTGGCTAAGTGGAGGGTCAAAGACAAAGAGGAAGACCCCCAATGAGATGGATTGGCACAGTGAGCAGCATCAATGGGCTCAAACGTAGCAACGATTGTGAGGTTGGCACAGGACCAGCCAGCCAGTGTTTCCTTCTGCTGTGCACAGGGTCGCTGTGAGTCGGTACTGACTAGATGTCACCTAACAACAATAACAAAAAACAACAACACAACAAAAAGCAAGTGAAACTATAAAACTATTAGGAGAGTTTATTGCAGGAAGGGAGATACTTGTTGTTTGCATTTAAGATTTCTATTTAGTCATATTAACTGTAGATTTTTAACTATAAACAGGGATAACACGAGCAGGAATCACATTGGTATTTGTTGAGCAGCATTTTATTAGCAAGATGGTAATCTGTCCCCAAGCTCTGTGTGTGCTGAGCACGTGAAACACACACACACACACACACACACACACACACACACACACACACACTGGGTGCACTTCAGTGGAGTAGGGTCCCCGTGCAGTGTGCAGAAGGCAGATGCAGGCAGCTTTTTTTTAAAGTGGTGGGACATGTCAGTTCTAATTTCCTCTCTGCTGAGATGTACAATGCGGAGCATCCCACCGTGCCTTCTGGGACACAGAAGCTCTTTCCTCCTGCTTGCATCTTGGAGACCTGCCATCCAGCCCCGGCCACACTGGCTTACACTTGTGGGTTTGTTTTCGTCTTTATGGTCATTGTTGAGGTCTGTGTAATTATAGTTAATAAGCGGAGCAATCAGTGAGACACACACCTGGAAGACAGAGGATTTCCTGTCATTGCTGAGTTACCTGTACTGTCCAGTGGCTTGGGGTAGAGTTGAGGCTCAGTTGGGATGCTTGGCGATGCAACTGGTACCAGCCACAGGGAAGGAGGCGTGTTCTGACGCCAGAGTCCTGAGCCCAGGGTGTTTTTTATAATCAACCTCCTTTGCAGTTTTGACCGTTTGATGTCTTAATCTGTTTTTCTGAGAATGAAAAAATGTTGGTCCACAAATCCAAGTTAATCCAAGGTAACGTCTGAACCTGACCTACTTTCACTTAGGAAAGCCTCGTAAAATTGTGACGCTTTGCCTTGATTGTAGCACATTAGATTGTATCCTGTTGATAAAAGATGTGCCTTGTTTTTCTCTTATAGATTTTTCTGGATAAGAAGTTTATATAACAAAACCAGAATGTATATTTAAGTTATCCCAGGACATTTAACTTTTTAGGGATTTAAAATAATATTTCTATCCCTATTTAGAGATAAAAGACATTGCTTAGGTTATAAAGTCCTCAATTTTTATTCCAATGTTACAGAAGAACTTTTATCCTGCTTATGTTACTAAAGACCAGTCCTCATATGAAATTTATGTTGTTAATCTCATTCATAGAACTGCCCTGTAGAGTTTCCTGGGCTGTAACCTTTAAGGAGTCCTGGTGTAGCACTGTAGGATAAAGCACTCCGCTTCATGGTTGGTTTGAACCTCAAGGTCAGTGGTTCAAACTCACCAGCGGCGTCTTGTTGTTGTTAGGTGCCATCAAGTTGGTACCGACTCATAACAACCCTATGCACAACAGAACAAAACACTGTCCAGTCCCGGGCCAACCTCACAATCGTTGTTACGCCTGGTCTCATTGCTGCTGCCATTATGCCAGTCCATCTTGTTGGGGGTCTTCCACTTTTTCTCCAACCCTCCACTTTATAAACATGATGCCCTTCTCCAGTGACTGGTCCCTTCTGATAATACGTCTGACGTATGAGAGACAGTCTGGCCATAGTGGCTTCTAAGGAGCACTCTGGTTGTACTATAAGTCGGAACGAACTCGGTGGTATTTAACAACAACACTTGACAACAGCAACAACTTTTAAGGTAGCAGATCGCCAGGATTTTTCTCTCACAGAACTACTGATGGATTTGAACCCCCACCCGTTTTGTTAGCAGCCAAATCTATCATCAGAGCGTCTTATATAAAATTGATACTATAGTCAAAATAATCAATTATGCCTTTGTAAATTGTAGCGCTGAATTTGGCAAAACCTTTAGAACATCCTTCCTTGAAATGACAGTATTTATCATCCTAGATTATTAGCAGGACAGTGAATGTTTTAAGTCTTGTTATTTTTTTAATGTCTGAAGCTAGATGCATGTCTTACTCGACTTTATCCCCAAGGTTGGCATAAGGCCTGCTCTGGCAGATGCCTGGACCAGCATTATATTGGATGGAATGTTCCCTGAAGAACACTTTCCTCTACTTTTATCTTGTTTGTAAAGGTAAACAGCATTCATGTCAGATCTGTGCTCATGACTACAGAATTAGGTTAACTTTCCATCCAGGAGTTAAGCAAATAATCAACAAAAGCCTACTATGGGAATTCATTGAGCATATGGAATTTACAACAGTTTAGTATTTTATATTATAAGTTGTACACTACCCATCCACCGTCTCAGTAAAATTAAAGTAAGTGTAAAGTGTACTTTTTCCCCCCAGAAGAGTCTGTTGTTAAGCATTTAGCAGCCCACCACTGAGGATGCCTTTGTATTATAGTTACTTTTAGACCTCTTGGTAGGAATGGTAACTGATATTCTTTTGGGCTAAGATTGGAAAGAATGGTCCTAATTTACTTCCCATGCTGTAGTAGAGTCCCAGAAACCCCAAGCTGCGGTGGCCTGGGGAATCCCACCAGACCTTTGACAGGGAGGTTCCTGGCTCTGTGACCACAGGGAAGGTAAGCACATTCTGAACATAATCTCAGGGGGCGGAGCCCTGACAAATCCTCCAAGCCTGTGGGTCCGTGCAGGGGTCCGTGCAGGGGTTATGGGGATTGAAGCTTATGGAAGTTGTTGTTAAGTGTTGACCCATTGTGACCCTATATAGGGTTTCTTAGGAGCATCTGATGAGTTTGAACCACCAATCTTGTGACTCATAGTCCAGTGCTGAACCTACAGTGCCACACCAGGAGTCCTTATAAAAGTAGTTGTTATTAAGTCCCTGGAGTCAGTTCTGACTCATAATTACCCATGGGGTACAGGGTTTCCAAGGAGCAACTGGTGAGTTTGAACCACTGATCTTGTAGTTCAAACTGACTTTGAGATTGAGTGTGTATCCTACAGTGCCCCACAAGGACTCTTTTTTAAGGGAAATAATACGAATTTAGGTAAGAAGCTTAGGAAGAGCTCAGGCAAGAAAGTTAAGTAGTATTGAGTCAGTATGGCCAGAATGAGTAATGCGTCAGACTGCAAAGTTGTTTGAACTGCAAGGTCGGTGATTCAAGCTCATTGGAAACCCGACACAGGGTCGTTATGGGTCGGAATCGACTCGATGGCACTACACAACAACAACAACAAGAACTCTTTAGAAGGCGTCTATTGAGAAATGTAAGAGTCAGAAACAGCTGAAAGTAGCTTATCTGCATGATTGATTGGGGACAAGGACAGGACCCAGCGCTCCCGAGACCCGCTAGGCTTCTCTGAGGAGTGTGGTTAGAAAACGTCTGATCCCGGTCCTACTAATCCCTCTCCCCTTCGCATTTTTAAAAACTAAAGGCCAGGACCACAGAACAACACAATCAAGATTTGAAGTCACGTTTCCTTCTCATGGTCACGTTTCCTTCTCATGGTCACATTTTTTTTTTTTTTTTTTGTCTCTGTTGAAATGTGTAGTTTGGCCCAGGCTTGCATTGATTTTCTTAAAAAATGAACACCACTCGTTTAGACATCTAGAAATATTTTTACAATTTAAAGTGAGATCATCATCGCTGAAGAAAGTTCTATGACAGCAAGGTTGGAATGATAGACATTTTCATTTTAGAATTACAGACTTTCTCATTCATTCAATCTCATTTAAGAGAGAAAAAAAAATAATGGCAGTAACTATCTGAATTATTATATTGGTGTTTATATATTTGATTAGCTTGGAGTCATATTGGATATGGTTACCAGAATATAAAATATGTAGAGAACACTCTTGGAAACCTTAAGGATTTATTCTATTCTGACTTAAAAGTGAATGGTGAGTCAGAATCTACTCATCAGCAATGGGGGGTGTTGATGAATTTGAGAAAGAAAACCTGGTTTGGAAGTTATGCAGTTGTTGCTGTTGTTGTTAGGTGCAGTCAAGTAGGTTCCGACTCATAGTGACCCTATGCACAAAACGAAACACTGTTTGGTCCTTTGCCATCTCATAATCATTGTTAAGCTGGAGCCCATTGCTGCTGTCACTGTGCCAAGGAATGTGCAAGGGACATCTATAACTCTGTAACAGAAACATTTTTAATAGATATTTTTAAACAGCTATTTCTAAAATTAAGATACTCAAAGGAGATTAAAGCCCTTAAGAAGCCAGTTCTCTATGAATACAGTTATAATGTATACATTGAGTCCTGGTGTGGAACTGTTGGATAAGCACTGGACCCACAAAGTCAGTGGTTCAAACCCACCAGCTGCTCCTCGGAAACCCTATACAGGATTGCCATGAGTCAGAACTGACCCCATGGCACTTAACAACAACAAATGTGTATAAAGGCACAAGGAGCCATGGTGTCACAAACAGTGAAGTGCACAACTGCTAACTGAAAGATTGGCTGTTGGAACCCGCTCACTGGCTCCATTTGAGAAAGACCCAGGATCTGTTTCCCTAAAGATGACAGTCAAGAGCACCCTATGGGGCAGCACCACTCTGTGATATGAGGTCTATGAATTGGAATTGATTCAATGGTACCCAACAACAACATGATAGAAAAGAAAGTCCCTAGGCAGTGCAAGTATGGTGCTGTAGGATAAACATGGGACTGCTCACCATGAGGTCAACAGTTCAAACCCACCAGCTGCTCTCAGAAATCTTACAGGGTCACTATGAGTCAGAACTGACTGGAAAGCACACACAGCATCAACAACAAAAAGGCAGCCCAAGTGGTCTGTACTGGACTGCTGACCTATAGATTGATCTCTTGGACTCATTCACCGATGTTACGTAAGAATAGGCTGGCGGATCTGCTTCTGTAATGATTATAGCCAAGATAACCCTATAGATTATTAGTACTCTGTAACACATGGGCTCGTCCTAAGTTGGAATCTATTAGAAGGCAACTAACAACAACCACAAACATTGTGTCACAACCTTAATACTGGAGAATTGCTGATTTTGCAGGACCCCGATTGATTGTGGACATCAGGGAAGTGAGGGTCAATATATAAAAAATGTGATTTTAATAGAGTGACTGCATTGTATATTCAGTCATGTGATGTTAATAGTGAACATGCTTGTGTGAACTCCAGTATTTGTGGTATATTTATCTAACTTTTGGAAGATACACTATCACAGATTTTCACGCATAATCAGCAACTCTGTTCCTAGTAGCTCACATATAGACGTTTGTATGTATAGCAAAACAATTTGACCCATGATTATCGAAAGTACTGGCCAGAGAAGCATTAGGGATTTTTAAGAGGCAGTTATGATATCACTAGTCACTAATCCCATGCAGAAAGTTACCTTTAAAATATCACAGTCCCTCAAAACAGCTGGGTGCCTTATCCTTTGTTTTTCACATGCACCTGAATAAGGATGGTGTCATAGTAGCTTTAGTACCCCTTTGTTAATGCAATGACATACTTTTGTCATTTTCAGTTGGTTAAAGTCCTGGTGTGGCACTGTGGCACTGGACCTCAAGGTTGGTTTGAACCATAAAAAGTTGGTGGTCCTTATGATTCGGAACATACTCTCGATGGCATTTAACAACTTAGATGTTGCAGAGCCTGCTTAGTGGTGGATGGGTGTGTGTGTGTGTGGGGGGGGGTGGCAGTGATCTAAGATGGGATGTATTCTTTTATATCCCAAAACAGATGCTATTGATCCTATATTTTGAATGTCTTATTTGCTTTTAGAAATGTTAAATGCTGAGTGGATCAAGGAAAATTCAACATTTGGTCATGTAAAATGCTCTTACATACTGCATTCTGCATAGCTGAAATGCATCGGCACAAAATAATTCTGAATGCTAATAGAAAATTTATGGATTTCAATTAGACTTTGTAGTGTATCATAATTCCAGTTTTATATTCCATGCAGTTCAGTGTTGTGGATTTTTAATAGGGCCAGTGCAGTCATAATAAAAATGATCCAAAATGCACCCAGTAATTACAGAGATTTGCTGTTGCCTTTGCATTAAAAGTGACGATGATTTACGCTCAGTGGAATTGCGTTTGTGGCTCTATTTAGGATAGTCTTGCTATTAAACTGTTTATTAGTTATGGTCAGTGATTTAAAGCTTGAGAGCTACATTAGAGGGCAGTAAAATTATTTATTCTTTAATAGATAATAGTAAATTTGAAACAGACGTTAGGTTAATTATAATCTTGTACATTAAAGAATGCGTCTTAGCCCTTTGTCTCTTCTTAGGTCTTTTGAAATTCATTTCAAGTAAATGGAAAAATGGCTGATTGGATTAGAGTGCTCAGTGTATTCATTTCTGGTCTGTGAATAGTTAACACGTTTCCAAAATGTTTGTAAAAGTCATTTTTCTCATCATGAGTCCTTCCCCATGCTAAACAAATGCTAGTTTTCTTTCTAAACATGTTTTTGTTCCAGATTGAGATTGTTTAATTTAGGTTGACTAGATCAGAGATGTAGGCTCTTGTCCTGATTTGGGGGAGGGGGAATCGGGGGTGGTGGAGACACGGTTCAGGATAAATGCACTTTAATTTGGTGTTTTAAGATGGAGTGTGTTATTATCCCTGTTATTAGGAGCAGCTTGTGGGTTTGAACTGTCGACCTTGCAGTTCATAGTCCAGTGCTGATCCTACAGTGCCACACCGGGAGTCCATACATACATATATAAATATACATGTTGTTTCTGTAAAGTGCAATTAAGTCAATTCTGACCCATAGCAACCCTGTATAGGGTTTCCAAAGAGCAGCTGGTGAGCTTGAACCTTGCAGTTCAAATGACTTTGCTGTTTGATGCATTAGTCCATAGCACCACATCAGGACTCCATAAATATACGTACACATAAATGAGGAGGCTTTAACCGTTGGCAGAAAAATTCTAATATTTTTCTATTTCATTTTCCCACAACCTCATTGAAGCCCTCGTGTACATATATTTAAATTATATGTGTATAAACAAGACGGCTCTGACAAGTTGTGGAAAAATAAAATGAAAAGATAATGGAATTTGTCCATGAAATTTTTGTAGCCTCCCCCTTATGTATGTATACAGGCAGTCCTGGCGTGGCACTGTGTGATAAGCCATGGGATGCTAACCTCAAGGTTAGCTGTTCAAACCCATGAGCTGCTCCTTGGAAACCCTTTACAGTGTTGCTATGAGTGGGAACCAGGTTGACAGCACTTAACAACAACAACAATATATATACATGTATGGACCAATAAACAACATTCTTATCAA
>NW_006408700.1:3108270-3109675 GCF_000296735.1 Chrysochloris asiatica
AGGTTGGCCCAGGATCGGACATTGTTTCGTTCTGCTGTGCGTGGGGTCGCTATGAGTCGGTTCCGACTCGATGGCACCTGACAACAACAACAACACTAAAGTGTTGGCCAGCTCTCCTCTTGGAACCCACAGAGGCTGCTGTTTGCTTTGCCAGTGAGACAGTGCTCTTCTCATGAAACACCATTTTCTCTTGAAAGAGCAATCGAGGTACCAACCGTGGCTATTTACCCTTTGGTATTTGACAGACAATTTCTCAAAACTGAATAAATCGAATCTGACATTTTGTAAAAAAACCCCAGTGGACAGCATTTGTTGTTAATGATAACATTTGAATGTTCACTGGAAAATTAGAATTCTGGAAAACTTCTATCTGCCACAGAGAGCTTGACAGTTTCCTAATACTGTAAGACTTTTTTTTGATGAGATGAGTAGTGATATTTAAAAATGTGATTTTTTTTTTTTTTATTAAGAATAATGGTATGTGTCAACATTTGAAAGAGCTGCATAACTTAGGGACCCAATATTTCCCAAATGACCAATGCCTGGTATTACAAAATCATACTCTGGTAAGAGATCCATTGAATGTACAAGACAGACCAATAATTTAAATTGAGAGAAGGCAGGGTATGAAAAGTTCATTGATATGGTTTCAGATTTCACATTGCAACTGACCTTTAAGAGACTTCCATTTGTTGAGTGTTGGCATCAAAAAGAACATCCACAGTTTCCCATCTGAAAAGGCTATTAAAAGTTTCCTCCTTTTTTCTTATGCATACAAGCCTGGATATGCTTGATAGCCTGCTTCTAAAAAAAACATTGCAACAGACTAATTGTAGAAGCAGATGTGAGATTCCAGTTGTCTCTGAACAAAGCCAGACATTAAAACCAAAGTGAAATCTATTGCTGTGGACTCGGTTCTAACTCATCATGACTCTATAAGAGGTATGCAAAAATGTCCAATAAGTCCATTATTCTTGATAATAATTTTTAAAGTTATTTTAATAGAATGTAGTATGTTAATATATAATATGTTTACTATTGTTCCTTTTGAATGGATTAAACACATTAAAATTCTCAATTGTGATTTTGAATCTGGTCAGTACTGATCATTGTAACCCATCTAAACAAAAGCTCAGTGTTGGTTTTTTTTATATGATGCAGACAAAATGTATGTGAACTGCTTACATAGTCAGTGTTGTTGTTGTTGTTGTTCAATGCTGTTGAGTCAATCCCAATGCATAGCAACCCCATACAGGGTTTCCAAGGAGCAGCTTTTTATCTTCTTTTTTTTTCTTAAATGATTTATTGTGAATTATGTGACATTTTACATGGGAGAACATTAGTTTTACATTCATTCTATCGTATATCGTCTCATTGCCATGGTTACAATCCCCTCCATGCAATC
>NW_006408700.1:3109775-3122484 GCF_000296735.1 Chrysochloris asiatica
TCCGACCCATAGCGACCCTGTACAGGGTTTCCGAGGGTGTAAATCCTTACGGGAGTAGAAAGCCTCATCTTTCTCCCGCGGAGCGGCTGGTATTTTCGAACTGCTGACCTTAAGGTTCACAGCCCGATTCGTAACCCTGTACAGGGTCGCTGTGGGTCGGAACCGACTCGATGGCACTTAACAATAACAATAAACAGTATTAGGTAAGCATAAAGTGTCTTCCTCTGCTGCAGCACGTAGATGCTTATGAAGTCTATATTCACATTCGGGAAAATATGTAAAAGCATGCCATCTTGAAAACAATTTCATGATCTCCTGGTTCTTAACCTGTTCCCACTCTTTATACACTAAGAATGGGAAACAAAATCAATGGCTTGTACCCAAATTCAAATATCTTATGGCCTTTGCACATTTTTGTTTAGCCTAGTTGTTCTGCCTTGCATTGGGCAAATCTGCTGCACAAGACCTTTTTGAAGTGTTGAAGAGCAAAGATGTCAGCTAGAGGACTAAGGTGCGCCTGACCCAAGCCATGGTATTTTCAATAACCTCATATGCATGTGAAAGCTGGACAGTGAATAAGGAAGACTATAGAACAATTGATGCTTTTGAGTTATGGTGTTGGAGAAGAATATTGAAAGTGCCACGGGCTGCCAAAAGAACCAATAAATCCATTTTGGAAGAAGTGCAGCCAGAGTGCTCCTTGTAGGCCAGGATGGCCAAACTTCATCTCTCATACTTCGTACATATTGTCAGGCGGGACCAGTTACTGGAGAAGGATATCATGTTTTGTAAGATGGAGGGTCAGAGAAAAAGAAGTCTCCCAACGAGTTGGATTGGCCAAGTGGCAGCATCGATGGACTCAAGCGTGGCAACAGTAGTGAGGTTTGCCCAGGACCAAGCAGTGTTTCATTCTGCTGTGCATAAGATTGCTATGGGTTGGTACCGACTCGATGGCATCTAACAACAACAACAACAGTTACCTCTTTCTCCCAGTTAGAGTAGATGGTGGCCTAGCCTGAACATAAGACCACAGCTGGGGGTGGGGGTGAGGGGGGTGATGATACAGAAATGTTTCCCACATGTCTGTCCCACATCGTATCTTGGCCTCCCACCTGTCACTTGCCTCCACTCTCTTAGTGAGCCCTCTTCCTTTCATGAAAATGAATGGTTAACATTCTGAAGGTGGGAAAGAGTCATTATGTAGCTGTGTAACAGTACAATAGCTTACCTGATACAGCTAATTGAATGTTCTCTTATCTCCTATTTCTGCATAATGAATTATCACAAATTCTTTGGTTAAAAATATCACTCATTTATTATCTCCCAAGACCACAATACCAGAAGACCCAACTGTATTCCCTGCTCCGAGTTGCATACAGCTAAAATCCATGTATTGGTCATCAGGGATCTTATCTAGCAGTTCCAAGGAAGATCCACTTCCAAGCTCATTCAGGTTGTTGGAAGATTCCAGTTCTTCTCATGTGTCGATCTGAGCTCCCTATTCCTTTGCTGTTAGCCATTGGTCAATACCTGTATCAAAAGGCCTCCTGCATTCCTTCTTGTCATATAATGTAGCGTAGTCAGGGGAGTGTTAGCTCATCATATCCAATTGTCCCACCCAGCTCCAAGGGGAGGGCATTGTCTGAGGATGAGAATCATAGCCGTCATTCTCAGGACTCTGCTTTCCACATGTGTTTCTGCTCATGGTGGTCTAGAAAGGAAGCTTTTGTTTAATGGAACCTGAATTTGCCCACATACACATTTAAAAGATTAGACATCTGTCAACAACTAGAATTAGATATGGGAGGTGGAGGTAGCTGGAGTTGCTGGGTAGAGAGCATGCATTTTCTTTCAAAGGCTTCTTGAAATACAGAACATACTTTTAAAACAACTTAATTTATGTAATAGGCATATAAAATTGTTTGCTTGCTTGATCTTTTAATTAAGAACACTAATAATAGCACTTCATCTAATAGACATAATAAAAATATATCATTTTGGCAGTTCTATAGTAAAGCCGATTAAAAGAGTTAGATCTAGTGGAGAGTGGGAAATCTACAGTGGGTAGAAGCCTTTCAAAGATCGTAATAGAATAACAATATCCCTTATAGGATAATGATGCTAAATATAATTTATACCCCTAGACATAAATGATTCTATGACTTTCTTAAATGTTGCCTCATCAGATAGATAGTCTTTTATAAATTGTTTTCTCATGAAAAAAAAAAAAAGTGCTGACAAACATTTGTATTCTGTGATTGGGTCTTTATATTTTTAACTATTAGACTGCCATTTGCTCAAAACAAGAAATGTACACTGAAAGAATTTGCACAAGGTTTCTTAAAGTCACTTGTTCCATCTGTCCTAGCTGTCCCCCATGGAAAGTGAAGACACTGTGTGATAGATTGCATTTGTTGTTGTTGTAAGTGCTTTCCAGTTGGCTTGGACTTGCACCATACAACAGAATGAGATGTTGAGCGGTCTTGCACTGTCTTCATGCTCATTGGTACATTTCAGTCACTTGTTGTGGGTGTTGTGTCGTGCCTTTTAACCTAAGGGGCTCATCTTCCAGCATTATATAGACATTACTCTGTTGTGTTCCATAATTTTTACAGTAATTAATTTTCTAGTGTCTTAGTCTGGAAGCTCCACTGAAACCTATCCACCATTGATGACGCTGATTATATCTGAAATACCAATGACTTAGCTCCCAGCATTATAACAACACACAATCTGTCACAATATGACCAAGTGACAGACAGGTGGTGGACATAAGGGTGTAAATGACCCTCCCTGCATTGTTCATACCTGTATGACGAGAGTGTATTCCTCCTTTTGAACTAAGAGTAGACCTGTGGCATGCATCTGGTCAGTGAAAGGTGAGTAGAAGTGATGTGGATCTTTGTCAGATAGAATTCAAAATTGTGCGTGGTGCAGTGCCTGACAGTGGTGGAGATAAATTCGTCTGCCATCTTTGGTCTTAGAGTGAAGTAAATGTGGCACAGAATCATAACTGTGGCCCAACTTGAATTTTCAACACGAACAAGAGATAAACTTTTGTTGTAAACCACTTGCAGTTTGATGGCTGTTCGTTGCTGGACATATTTACCCATCCTGACAGATACACATGGTCTGAAACTGGTGTGTACTAGGTCAAATCCTGTTGGTTTTAATCCTTATTCCAGCCACTGCAGAGCAACCAATTCATCACAAGCTTCAGCCAGCCTTGTGTAGGTGGAACCTGTCAGCTTACAGGCGTCTGCCTCAATCTTCTGTCACTTGCTTTAGGTTCGGGGGCATCTCTCATTTTGTTGTGCTTTCCTGTGGAAACTGACTAGTAATAGGAAGTGCAGGAAAATGCATACATATGGGAAACACCTTGACAAAAGGGTAATGGAAGCTGATGGATTCATGTTTTCCTCCCTTTCCTCTTACATGAGTGGATCTGAGATGCATTTCATATAGTGTCTGGGAAGTCCATGCAGAATTCAAGAACCACGTGCCCGAGTGGTCTACTCGATGATAAGCTCTGCTGTTGACTTTTATGCCTTTACTCACTCCCCTTGTCCCTTGCTTTTTATCTCTGGGTTCACATTTCCAGATGCTCTTGTTGTAAATGCCGTTGAATTGGTTGTGACCCATAGCCACCCTGAAAAGGGTTTCTGAGGCGTGGCTAACTGGTGGGTTTGAACCACCAACCTTGCATTTCAAACTGACCTTGCAGCCCAGTGCATTATCCTGCAGTGCCACACCCAGGTATCCTGTTGTTGGTGAGTGCTGTCAAGTCGCTTCTGCCTCATAGTGACCCTGAAGAGGGTTTCTGAAGAACAGGTGGCAGATTTTAACTGCTAACCCTGTGATTTGCAGTCCAGTGCTGAACCTACAGCGCCACACCAGGAGTCCAGCTGTAAGTCATTCTTTGTCTCAGGCTCTGTTTGCTGAGGGGACATGACTAATCACTAGTTAGATTCATGTCCAGTGTAACAGATCAGAAAATTATCCACCATCAACAAAAGAAAACAAAAGCAAACCCCACTACCATTAAGCCGATTCTGATCCACAGCAACCCTATAGGACAGAGTAGGGTTTCCCATAAAGGCTGTCAGACAGCCCAATGTCTAACCATCTGTGCCCCAGGACTCCCTGTTATTCGCCACCAGAGGGGATTATTTAAGTAAGTCTAATGATTTTACTGTACATTTATAGTCACTTGTAAAGCAGAAACACTTGCTAATTAGCCAGGAAGCTATTTTTAGCTTAGAAATTAAAAATAGACCTTTCTTTTCTTTTCTTTTTATGCTTTAATTAATTTCCCTGTATTAATTTAAGTCCAGCATAATACCATGACTCACAAGTCTTGACTGGGAGGAATCAATATTTAGAAATTGTCATTTATTTGTCGAATAGTGTATTGTCAGGCAAATGTAAAAAGAGGACAACCACCAATGACTTGGATTGGCACAGTGGCAGCAGCAATGGGCTCAAGCATAGCCATGGTTGTAAGAATGGCACTTTTGTTCTACTATTAAGGTCACTATGAGTCAGTACCCACTTGAAGGCACCTAGTAACAACAGGTATATGCTTAGGCGTTAAAGTGCAATTTAGGTTTTGCTAGCAATGTGGTTCTAAAATACCATTGCTCTTCAGCTAGAATTTCCCAGTCCGCGGATGGTAGGTATCATGTGGGATAGTCATCTGGCATTATGGGAAATGCTGCATTGTTTAGGAATTGAGTTGTTCAGAATCCTAGTGTCTTCATCCTGCTCCCTCTCTGCATGTCTGTGTGTATATTTACTAGAAATTTACAATCGCATCATGACAGAACTGAGTAGATCTTCCAGTTGCCAGTATCCTTGTCCCAGAGGTCAGAAAGCAGGTGCCATAGAGGTTAAGGGAAAATAGCCACTGTGTGGGAGAAGGCACGGGACTAGGAGGAGAATGTAATCTTGGCTATTAAGAAAATACCATTCTTTTTTGACATAATTAAATTCCTGATTGTGGTGCTCTTAAATGAACCATAAAATGCTAAGCACTTATTGTGCAAGTGTGATTTTTAACTAAGACTTTTTTCCTCTCCAGTCTGAATGTTGAGGTGGCAGATGCATAACTAATCTTAGATGAATCTATATTAAGAAATCAGCAAGGTGTCTTTGTTTAACTTGCATGATCCGTGAATATAATGTAGTGTTAAATAGCATGATTTTGCACATTCGCCCCTAAAATAAAAACAACTCCTTCATTAAAGTGATGGGGGTGGTGTGCCATGGAGTCGGTACCGATTCATCGCAACCTGGATTAGAGTTTCCAAGGCTATAAATATTAACAGGAGCAGAAATCCTTGTCTTTCTCCTGCGGAACATCTGGTAGGAACATCGAATTGCTGACCTTGAGGTTAGCAACCTGACTTGTAACCGCTAGGCTACCAGAGCTCCTTTTTAATTTATTTTTTAATTGTGAACTGAGTGATAGTTTCCATGAGAGAACATGAGTTTTACACTTAAATCAATCTCCTGTGTGCATCACCATTCAATAGTATTTGCTTCCATTCCCTCTGTTTTTGTTGTGTGTGTTTTTTGGTGGGGGGGTGTACACAAAAACACTCAGGAATGTATAATAATTTAAATGACCAAAGGGCATTCCTGCAAGCCGGCATCCTAGCCTCCAGCACTCAGTCTTTCTCTTTCCATGAATCAGTTGCTCCCTCTCTCCATGTCCCCATCTCTGTCTTCATCTCTGGTGTAGCTGCTTCTCTGGATAGGGTCCCACATTCCACTTGTGCTCTTCTCCCTTAATGGTCTTAGCGTCCTCTGTTTCTGCCTTGAAAGATTAACTACTCCCTCATTTTTGTTACAAAACTTCTACCTTTACAGTTGTGACAGTCTCAATTAGTCATGATAACAATTACTCACTATTGAATCATAAGAATCTTACCCCCATCTCCTTTCACCAGACTCATCTAGACAAGATGAAAACTACTCAGTGGGGACTCTATCTCCCCCCTCACACTCTTAAACTAAACTCCCTCTTGAAACCTTGTAAGCCAGTCACTTTATGCCTTTATCACCCCCTCCTTTTAGGTAGCCAATGTGGAAGTTGCCCGTCCCTATCTACCCTGTGTACAGAGGGGGTAGTTAATGTGAAGACTCCTTCCTTCCCAGTTGGTATTTTGAGCTACTACATCCATAAGTATAGGTCCAGTTCATCAAATTGTAGCAATTTACCTTCATTTCCTTTATCAAACATTGTTTTTTTTAAATTTTCCTTTAGTCAAGTTCTGATTATCAAGCCATTGAGGCTAGGTCAAATGGGTACTATATACAAGTTTGGGCATTCTTATACATCTCCCCTCACTTCATATCAGCTGGGCGCTTCACTCTCAGCTCTAGCCCTCCATGACTATGTCCTTGTCCATGGGCTTGGGAGTCCTCAGGTCTCACCACAATTTGGACCAACCACCCCTTCCTCTTCTCTCTCTCATCTCCTGGTCAGTGGGAATCTATGGAACATGGTTGACCTCAGCCCATTTCTTCATTGCTGCCTTTCCCCTTCTTCCACTCACTGTTAGACCAATGTGGTCACCAGCAAGCTTACATGCCTATTCATGTGTTCCCTTTGAGTTTCAGTCTTGGAGGGGGGTTGTCCTGAAGGGACTTGATTGCTTGCCTTGATGGCTTCCCGGTGAACAACTTGCTGGTTATTGTAGTAGCCAATCATAGGGCCATGTCTGTTTTGGGTTTTTCCTGCTGTTCTTTCTTTGAAAATGTATCTTCTGTTGCAGAGCTCCTTCTTTAATGTGATAGTAAGATGCAAAAATATGTGAGATAATCTTACTTTGGACCTCAAAAGAAATGAGAAACACAGAAAAATTAAAGAACTTGTTCCTAAACATGATCTCCTCAGATGTATCTATTTTAAATTGTAGTCACTAAAGCCGTTGTTGGAGTTCTAGTGTGGTGCTGCAGGTTAATGTTCTAGACTGCAAGGTTGATTTGAATCACAAGGTCGGCAGTTTAAGCACTACAGTTGCTCCTGGGAAACCCTATACAAGGTCATTATGACTTGGAACTGACTCAGTGTCACTTAATAACAACAACAAAGCCACTGTGAGAACAGAACAGTTGTTAGAACAGAACTAGGAGATACTGCATGGTTTAAAATTAGGAAAAGTCTGTGTCTGGGGCGTATCCTTTTACCATACTTATTCAATCTGTATACTGAGCATATAATCTAAGAAGCTTGATTGTATGAAGAAGAACGTAGCATCAGGATTGGAAGAAAACTCTTCAGGAACCTGTGTTATGCAGTTGATACAACCTTGCTTTCCGGAAGCGAAGAGGATTTGAAGAACTTATTGATGACAATCAAAAATGACAGCCTTCAGTTTGGATTACACCTCAACGTAAAGAAAACAAAAATCCTCACCACTTAACCAGTAAATAACATCGTGATAAATGGAGCCTAGATGAAGTTGTCAAAGACTTCATCTTGCTTGAATCCACAGGCAGCACTCAGGAAAGCAGCAGTCAAGAAATCAAAGGACATATTGCATTAGGGAAATCTTTACAAATGACCCCTTTAAAATGTTAAAGAGCAAAGGTGTCACTTTGAGGACTGAGGTGTGGTGGGTCCACACAATGGAATTTTCAGTCACCTCGTATGTATGTAAAAGTTGGACAATGAATACGTAAAAGTAGTACTATCGAAGAATGGATGCATTTGAATTAAGGTGTTGGTGAAGAATATTGAAAGTACTATGGTCTGCCAAAAGAACAAACAAATCTGTTTTGGAAGAAGTACACCCAGAATGCTCCTTGGAAGCCACAATGGCGAGATTTCATATTTCATATTTTAAACATGTTATCAGGAGAGATCAGTTCCTCAAAAAGGACAACATGCTTGGCAAAGTAGAGGGTCAGTGAAAAAGAGGAAGACCTTTAATAAGATGGACTGACATTGTGACTGCAGCAATACACTCACACATGACACAGTTGTGAGGAGGACACAGGCCAGACTGTCGCCTTCTGTTGTGCATAGAGTTGCTATGAATTGGAACCAAGAAAAGCAGCAACAAAGCCGCTTTATCCACGGGACAAACATCTCCCTTTGGGATTGTGTTAAGTTTCATACAGGGGAATTTCCTATCAGCAGAAGGGAGTTCTAAAAGCTTTAGTTATCCTGGATTTTGAATCTTCTGAAAATTACCCAACCAACGAGTCTTAAGTGTTTTTGCTTTGGTGTGTTGCTATGGATATGTAAGATTCCAGGAATCTCGGCTCCTTTCAGTTGTCTCCAGAACAACAAGTTCTGCAGAAATAACATGAAATTACCTGTGTTTCTCTGGTTAATGTCCTTGGTGCATGAGTCAAATTCCCAACAAGAGTAAACAATGAACATTTCTAGGACCCAATAGTGGGAGGTTGTATGGGGAGACGGCATATTCTTCTCATTTAAGACTTAAAAAAAATTACCCTTTAGTTTCCTGAAACACTGGTTTGAGTTCTTCTTTCCTGCCCTATAGTAACCAGTGCAAGCATATAGAAATCCCAAATGAAACTAAACCATACCCAAAAATGTTAGGTCCACCCTAACTCACAGCGACCCTATAGGATAAAGGAGAACTGCCCTTAGGGTTTCCAAGATTTAAGCTTTATAGAAGCAGACATCTTACTCTTTCTTGCAGAGCGGCTGGTGGATTCAAACTGCTAACCTTTGGGTTAGCTGCCTACTGCTTTCACCAGTGGTCTGCCAAGACACCTATGATGAGACCATTTAGTTATCATGTTTGAAGTTAGAGGTTTAGTAGAGATTCTTAAAGATAGAGATTGATGTTTTCCTCAGTTAACTAATTCTTATTTTAATGCATTTTAATTTCTTCAGAAGGAACTCAGGTAGCATAGTGGTTACGAATCAGGCTATGAGCCACAAGGTCAGCAGTTCAAAACTACCAGCTGATACGTAGGAGAAAAATGAGGTTTTCTGCTCCCGTAAAGATTTACAGCCTCGGAAACCCTGTACAGACAGGGTCGCTATGAGTCAGAACCAACTCCACAGCACATAACAACAACAACAACAATTTCTTCAGGGATACAGTTTTAGCTTCAGATGATTATATTCCCCTAGTAAAGTGGTTCCCAAGACAAAGAACACAGACCCTTCAGAGAATTAATATGAGAAATTCCAGAACCTACTTGAGCATCTCTAGATAAACATGTTCTAGAAATCTATTTGAAGGTGTTCTTAAATTCATGGTTACTTTTAAAGTAATTTTTTTTTTTTCTGCCAATGGGTATGAGCAAAGCAGAAAAAAGTTAAAAAGGTTCCTCTTTGTGTATGTGTGAGAGAGCGAGAGAGCGAGTGTGTGCACATGAGCGAGCTGTGAGGAATCTTAACGTTTCTAAAACAATTCAAGAGTTCTTTCTGCTTGACCAAGCTAAGAACTAGGACTGTGGGAGTTGCATTCTACATGGCATGCATCACAACGCTAAATGAAAATATTTGAAGGCAATGTCTTGACAACCCTTCCAGCTCACACGTTAGTCACCATTTATTCTAATAACATTTGTGGATTGCTAACTTAATAATGGTATCGAACAACCATTATGTGTTTGTTCAGAAGCTGTGTCTACATATCTGTGCCTCCTTGGGGGTGCGTTGATATCACTTAGTGATTGAACTAAGAAATGTAATTCCACGCCTCTGAGCGGGACAGATTGCTGAGACAACCATCTGCACACATAAAGGCTTACTTTGTGCTAGGTACAAGGAGTCTTGGTGGTGCTGTAGGGTAAGCAATGGACTGTTGACTACAAGGTCAGCAGTTCAAATTCACTGGCAGCTCCCATAGAGACAACCTTAAAAGCCCTATATCGGGTTACTGTGAGTCAGAATACACTTGATGGCAGTGAATACAGGAGTGTTCGAGGAACTATTCTAGACAGTTGTACAAATAATATCTTGTTTAAACCCCAAAAGAGGAACTGAACTCTGAGTGGGAAGTTTACGGGATATATTCTGGAAGAGGCAGAGCTGGGGTTGGAGGCCATAGTCAGCCCCCAGAGTCCGAGCTGCCCTGTTAGGAGATTTCACCTTCTGTCCTGGAAGATGGGGTTGTGAGGGGGTGCTCAGGAATACCCAGGAAGCTACTTTGGTTTGAGGAGGTACTTCTGATGGACTCTGGACCTTTTCTGGACACATTAGACATTAGATTGCCTTGTCCTGGAACTAAGAAACCCTTTGATACAAGTTTTGCTCCCAAATTAACTCCTAGGAATTGCCAATGGAAAACAGCAAGTGTGTCCAGGGCAGGTGCCCACTGCCCATCAAAATCACACTGTTCACACTTTTTAGGATTTCACCTAACCCATCTTGTTGTTGTTGTTAGGTGCCATCGAGTTGGTACTGACTCACAGCGACCCAAACTATGAACAAAACACTGCCCAGTCCTGTGCCAGCCTCACAATTATTGCTACATTTGAGCCCATTGATGCTGCCACTTTGCCAATCCGTGTCACTGGGGGTTTTCCTCTTTTTCTCTGACCCTCCACCTTACCAAACATGATATCCTTCTCCAGCCACTGGTCCATCCTGACAATATGTCCCAAGTATGAGAGATGAAGTTTGGCCATCCTGGCTTCCAAGGAGCACCCTGGCTGCATTTCCTTAAAAACATATCCTGAAAGTTTATCTATTTGCCCCAGCCCAGTGTTGTGAGCCTTTTTCAGGTGACTTTTGCAATGCTGGCCCTTAGAACCCAGAAAGATGGCTTAAAAGCCCATGACTTTTGTGAGGCATTGGAAGTAGCTCTGGTTACCCTGCCAACACCAGAGACAATGCTTTCTTGTTGCTAAGTGCTGCAGTTGGTTCCAATTCATAATGACCCTGTATATGAGTTGGCTGGTGAGTTTGAACCACCAACCTTGCAGCTGAAACCAACCTTATGACTGAGTGCTTATCCAACAGCGCCACACCAGGACTGCAATGACACGGTAGAGCAATAGCAAATGACATTGATTCTCTAGCTTCTGCTTATTAGCCCCAGTTACCAAAGGACGTGCAAATGTACTCTCCAAGAAGTCTCAGAAGAGAACTAGGAGAGTTGTGTTTTTCCTCTTACCCATTCCATTGTGGCAGGGGAGGTTGGAACTCAGGGCAGGTTATGCCTCAGGTTTTGGGAAGCCTGGGCTGGATGCCAGGAAATAGCAGGTTATTTCCATGTGGCAGGCTAACTGTGCTCCGAATTGCCCGAGTCACTTCAAGACCTCTTCTTTTCATCAAGATTGGTGAGTACAGTCCCCTTAACAAAAACATCCTAGCTCAATGCCACAGAATACATTCCTACTCATTAGTGACCCTACATAGAGTTTCTGAGACTAATCTTTTTTAAATCTTTGTGGGTGTAGACAGCCTCCTCTTTCTTCCATGAAGTGGCTGGTGAGTTTGAACTCCAAACTGCCATTAGAAGCCCAGCAAAATGCACAGAACCATCAGGGCTTCTTACAGTCCCCTTGTTATTATTAGATGCCTTCAAGTCGGCTACGACTCATAGCGACCCTATGCACAACAGAGCAAAACACTTCTTGGTCCTGCACTGCTCTTAGAATCTTTGTTACACTTCAGTCCGTTGCCGCTGGAACTGTGCTAATCTGTCTCATTGGGAGGTCTTCCACTTTTTTGCTGATGCTCCACTTTACAAAGCATGGTGTTATTCTCCAGGGACTGATTTCTCCTGATAATATATCTGAAGTATGAGAGACGATGTCTCACCATCCTGGCTTCTAAGGATCATCCTGATTGTACTTCTTCCAACACAGATTTGTTTGTTTTTCTGACAAACAAAAATACCACAAGCTCATCTTACTCCTAAGGAGTGGCTGGCGGTCTCAAACCATGGTCCTTTATTAGTCTTCTCTAACACCATAACTCAAATGCATGACATCTTCTACAGTCTTCCTTATTCACTCTCCAACTTTCACACGCATATGAGTCTATTGAAAATACCATGGCAAAAAAAAAAAAATGTAAAACCGATGTTCTCCCATGTAAACTATCACTCAGTTCATAATAAAAACTAAAAAAAAAAAAAAAAAGAAAATGAAAATACCATGGCTTGGATCAGACACACCTTAGTCCTCAAACTGACATCTTTGCTCTTCAACACTTTAAAAGGTCTTGTGCAGCAGATTAGCCTAATGCAATATGTCGTCTGATTTCTTGACTGCTACTTCCATGAGTGTTGATAGTTGATCCAAGAAGAATGAAGTCCTTGACAACTTCAATCTTTTATCCATTGATAAGAATGTTGTTTATTGGTCCAGCGGTGAGAGGATTTTTGTTTTCTTTACATTGAGATGCAATCCATACTGAAGGCTGTGCTCTTTCATCTTCATCAGTAAATATTTCAAGTTCCCGTCACTTTCAGCAAGCAAAGGTTGTATTGTCTACATAGCACAGGTTGTTGTTGTTATTGTTAAGTACCATCAAGTCAGTTCCAACCCATAATGATCTTGTATAGGGTTTCCAAGGATCAGCTGGTGAGCTTGAACTGCTGACCTTGCAGTTCAAACGGCTTGGCAGTCTGGTTCCTTAACCCACAGCGCCACACCAGGACTCCATATCACAGGTTGTTTTTATTGTTATTAAGTGCCGTCGATTCGATTCTGACCCATAGCGACCCTGTATAGGGTTTCCAAGGAGCAACTGGTGAGCTTG
>NW_006408700.1:3126230-3132962 GCF_000296735.1 Chrysochloris asiatica
CCCCCCCTTTTGGCCAAGGAGCAGCTTTTGCAGTTCAAACTGACTTTGCAGTCTGATGCATTAGCCCACAGTGCCACACCAGGACTCTGTAGTCAGTGTGGTATTTTCCAACTGGAGATTTTTTGAGCTACCAGAGCGTCCAGAGAGGTTTCGCAGGGTGAGAATGGTGTCTGTTTCATTATATATCTCTAAATACTTTATTGTGGCTGTGTGTTCTTGGGTCAGAATTCACACATCTCACAGAGCAGAACCGTCCCATAATAGTTCCTAGGCTAAAATATTTAAGGGTTCGCATCACCAGGTCATGTCTCCTGCTGAGTGACTGGTGGGTTTGAACTGCTCACCTTTTGCTTAGCAGTTAGGTGCTTAACCAGTATGCCACTTTATTGAAATATTTTTCTCTTTAAAAAATGAAAACGTCATGAAACTCAGTTGTTATTGTTGTTGTTGTTGTTATTGTTAAGTGCCATTGAGCCAGTTGTGACTCATAGCAGACGCTGTATAGGGCTTTCCTAGGAGTTACTGGTGAGTTTAAGCCTCCAACCTTGCACTTCCAACCAACCTAGTGGTCAAGTACTTGTCCTCCAGCACCACACCAGGAGTGGTGGTGGTAGTTATGTGCTGTGGAGTTGGTTCCACAAATTTTTAAGGGAGTAGAAAATCTCATCTTTCTCAGTTGGAACAGCTGGTAGTCTCAAACTGCTGTCCTTGAGGTTAGCAGCCTGCCTTGAAACCACTATGTAGGTGCACATAGTACATTACACTCTTTCATGTTCTTTAGCACCTTACATCAAAACAGAAAAAGACTGGCAATTATGTTACATTTATAAATTTTTATTTTGTTGGTGTTAAGGTGCAGAGTTGTAGAAGAAACACTGGGACATAAGGTATTCAAACTCGCAGGCCGCTCCTTGGAAACGCTACACAGGGTCAGTATGAGTCGGAACCAACTCAACAGCACTTAACAACAACAACAGCAAGAATATACACAGCATCACATATATCAGTTCAACAATTTGTGTTGTCAGGGACATTGACTACATATTTTCAAGTTATCCAATCCTTCTCAACCTCTTTTTCTTAACTGAATTCTATTACATTTTAATTTATTGGAAATATATCCACATCTGTAGTGTGTTATTTGCAGTTAAATTTTTGGAAATAGTCTCTGAATTATCTCCTGTCTTGTCATTTAAAACAAATCTTAAACATTCAAATAAATAAACGAACCAACCAGTGGGCATTTTAAGCAAAAGAAAAATAATAGTTCCAGATTCTGGTTCTTTTCCATTTCTGATGTTGTAACAATATAGTTAAAGTCTCAGTTCAGATTTTAACACACATGTTGTACACATAAACATGATTTGTAATTTGTTTTATAAGCCCTGCTTTTTTGCTCACATAAATAAAAAAGTTGTCATTTATTGAATAAGATGAAGTCAAAATTTTTCTTATGTATTATGAATGACATTAAATATAAACTCTAAACAAACATTATACATAATATTTTAAATTCTGAATAAAAATGAAGTGCCTTATTGCCTAAAATAGCATTTCCTTGTACTACAGAAAATAATGAAGTGATTCAAAATATTCCTAAGAGCACTGAGTAATTGCATATTTCCTTGAGGTTTCCCAGTCAAAAGTGATTAGGAAGTGCAATAATAATTTTCCAAGGCTGGGCTTTGCTACAGTTTGTAAGCCTCAGATTCCTTATCTATCAAAGTGGGTCCAGCATACCCATCATATTGGCTTGTGGTGAGTAATAAAAAGTATGGATCGTTATGCAGATTCTTAGCACAATACCTGGTTCAGAGGAAATGACTTAGTAAATGGTGCTGTATGCCTTTAGGTCAGTTCTGACTCCTAGTGACCAGGTAGGACAGCGAACTGCCCCACCGGGTTTCCAAGGCTGTCATCTTCATGAGACGGGCCATGCTGGTGCTGTAGGATAAGTACTGGACTACTAAACTGCAAGGTTGGCAGTTCAAACCCATTAGTCGCTCCACAGGAGAAAGATGAGGCTTTCTGTTCTCATAAAGATTTACAGCCTTGTAAACTGTATACTGGAGTCCTGGTGTGGCGCTGTGGGTTCATGAGCCGAACTGCAAAGCCATTTGAACATCAAGGTCGGTGGTTCAAGCTCACCAGCTACTTCTCGGAAACCCTATACAGGGTTGGAACTATGGGTTGGAACCAACTCAATGGCACTTAAAAACAACAACAACAAAATTGTATGCTGCAAAGCCAATTTGAACTGTAAGGTCGGCAGATGAAACTCACCAGATGCTGCTCCCTGGAAACCCTATACAGGGTCGCTATGGGTCAAAACCAATTTGACGGCACTTAACAACTGTATGAAGTATCACTATGAGACTCATAATAACCCTGAATAGGGTTTTTGAGGAGCAGCTGGTGATTTTGCACCATCTACCTTGTGGTTCAAACCAACCTTGCAGTTGTGATAGCATTGGGGTAATCTTTATGAGAGGAGGTTGCCAGGTCTTTTGTTCTGCAGTAAGTGTTGTTGTTGGTACTAAGTGCAGCTGAGTCGGTTCTGACTCATAGTGACCCTGTATAGGTTTTCCAAGAAGCAGCTGGTGGATTTGAACCACTGACTTTGAGGTTACCAGTCCAGTACTTACCCACACCAGGACTTGGCTCCCTGTTAACTGAGAAGTTGAAGTCCAGTACCTAAGAGCTTCCTCCCTCTGTCTTGCACCTCAAGATGTGGTGGCATTTTTGCCCATGTGTTTTTCTATTTGTGAGGAGGAATTACTCCTCTTCCCCTCTAACACTAATCCTTCTCCTGAATCTCTACTCCTTGCCCAGGAATAACTATGGTCTGTAATTCTCTTTTTGTTTTTCGCATTGAATCTCTTTCCATGGAATCTTTCCACATAGTCTATAACCGTTTATACGCCTTCTTTGTCCTAAAAACACTGTCCCCTCTGGCTGCTGTTTTGGTATGACCACACATGACCAACCTGTTAATCATCATGGCATTATTGGAGGACAAATACAAAATTCCTAACGGTTAAATTCCTGGTGAAGCTAAAACATGCTGTTGTTTCGGTGTGTATCTGAGTCAATTCCAACTCAAGGTTACCCTAGAGGAGAGTTGGACAGCCTTATAGAGTTTCCAAGGCTGGGGTCTTAGTGGAAGGATCCCTGGTAGCACAGTAGGTAAGCACTTAAATGCCAGTTGAAAGTTCAGTTCAAACCCATCAGCCACTCCTTGGGAGGAAACTGTGGCAATTTGCTTCCTTAGAGATTACAGCCTTGGACACCACATAAGCTGTGTCTACACTGTCCTATAACGTCAATGTGAGCTGGAATCGACAGAACAGCAATGAGTTTGATTTTGAGGAATCTTATTGGAACAGAGCTTTTCTCCTTCAGAGTGGCTGCTGTCTTGGTTAGCAGCTAAGGACTTACCCATTGCTGTTTGTTGTTGTTAAGTGTTAAGTCAGTTTCAATTCATAGAGATCTGGTATAGGGTTTCTGAGGAGCAACTGGTGAGCTTGAACAGCTGACCTTGAAGTTTAAATCAACCTTGCTGTCTAGCGCATTAACCCACAGAGCTACACCAGGTCTCCTTGGGGATAGGGAATTGTTGTTAAGTGTCCTCCGGTTGGTTCCTACTCATAGCGACCCTGTATAGGTTTTTCAGAGGAGGAGCAGCTGGTGAGCTTGAACAGCTGACCTTGAAGTTTAAATCAACCTTGCTGTCTAGCGCATTAACCCACAGAGCTACACCAGGTCTCCTTGGGAATAAGGAATTGTGGTTAAGTGTCCTCCGGTTGGTTCCTGTTCATAGCGACCCTGTATAGGTTTTTCGGAGGAGGAGCAGCTGGTGAGTTTAAACTGCTGATTTTCAGTTCAAACAGACCTTGCACTCCAGGGTAATAACCTGTGGGACCACACCAGGACTCCATAAGGATAGGGAATAGACCCTAGAAAATGAATTCCTGGACCTCCGCAAACATTGTCCTCTTGGACCACCTGCTAAAATTCCCAGACCACAAATGTGTGACTTGTTTTCATTTGTGTAGAACTTTAGTCTATTTGGGATACTCAGTGGTGAGTACAGCCAAGTGTTTTGAAGAAATTAGAAATTTACATAACTATTCAGTTGGAAAAATGACGAAATTGGTGAATGCCCTGAGGATAGCCTAAACCGAGATGCTTTTGTTTTTTAACCTCTGAATTCTTTCCTGAGAGTTTTCTGAATATCAAGTGAGTAGGAAATTTCCAATCTCTCCAGTCTAGTTTACAATTGCTGAAAATCTGCAGATATGTCCTTAGGGAAAATTAGAACCTCTGCAGGTTGAGGCAAAAAGGGGAGAAACAGTGCAGTTAATTAGAGCTCATTTAATGTGTAGCAGGGACTATATAACAGCAAATCAGCATTTATCAAGGATGCACCATGGATGAGTATAGACAGGAGGTTGTTGTTGTTGTTAAGTGCTGTCCAGTCAGTTCTGACGCATAATGATCCTGTATAGGGTTTCAGAGGCTGTAAAACTTTGTGGGAACACAAAGGCTTATCTTTCCCCTGTGGAGCAGCTGGGTGGCCTTAAACCTCCAGTCTTGTGGTTAGCAGTCCAGTGCTCATCCTACAGAGCCACAGTGCTCCTGTTACTTTTAGGGGTGGGGTGGGGATGAACACCATCAACTATATACCCTATCTGACTTTCTAGTTTCAAAATTTCCAATAGAAACTTGATTCCTATAATTAGGAAATTATAAGTAAAAACTTCAGTGTGAAGATTTAATCGTCAGATAGTAGTGAATGACAGTTGATGTATAGTACTCTCATAATGGAGTCCTGGTGTGGCGCTGTGGGTTAACGCACCAGACTGCAAAGCTGTTTGAACTTCAAGGTCAATGGTTCAAGTTCACCAGCTGCTTCTCAGAAACCCTATACAGGGTCGTTATGGGTCAGAACTGACTCCACAGCACTGAAAAACAACAACAACTCTCATAGAGATGTGGTTGTTAGGGGTGCCACTGAGACATTTCCAACTCGCAGCACCTCTGTGTGGTATTCTGTGGGCAGCACCAGTCTCATACTAGTGCTGTGTTTGAGATCATTGTTGCAGCCACGGTGTCAGCCCTTCTTCTTGAGGATCTTCCTCTTTTTCTGACCCTTTACCGAGCATGATCTTGTTCTCCAAGGACTGGCCCCTCCTGAGACCCTGTCCAAAGTATGCGGACAAAGTCTGGCCATCCTTGCTTGTAAGGAACATTCTGGTTGTACTTCTTCCAGGACGTTTTTTGTTTCTTTTTCTGGCAGTCCATGGTACTTTCCATATTCTTCACCAGCAGTATGAGATCAAGGGAAGTGTAACATGACGTTTCCGCCCTTGGAGAAGTTCACATTTAAAATGAGGCTGAGTTTAAGCGCCCATTTCTTACTCAGAAAACTTCCAACATTCATTGGTCCCATAAACGTAGACAATATGCCATCCATGGTGAATGTTGGAAAATTTAGCATGAGTAAGTCACAAAGTAAAAATGTCTTAGGTTTCTCCACCAATTACACAGAGGTTCAGCTTTGTGATTCTTGTCTTGTTCTGGAGGAGAGAAAGCAAGACTGGTACAGTCAACCTTAATTTTTTTTTTTCTCCTGAAAGACAGGTGCTTACCCAAATTGTTCAGAAATAGTGAGTAGTATTGATAGAATTTAATGTTTATTCTGGCAACAAAGCTTGTTATGTCTGTTGGTTGTACATCTGCATTGACCTATATCCTTTTGGGTAATATATCCCAACAAAGAAATAGCACCTGAATGATTTAGCATGCATATGACTGATCACTTTTAATGAAGTGGAAAAAAACATAAGCTAAGAAAAGAAAGCGACTTAAAGTCCATTAAAAATCAGAAGAATCCATGATCAGCAATAGAAAAAGATACACAAATTAGACTTCATCAAAATACAACTTTTTTTTTTTTGCATCAAAGGACATTGTTAAGGGAAAAACAAAACAAAACAAAAACAACATACAGAATGGAAGGAAATATTTGGTAGACATAAATTTCATAAGGACTTAATTCCATTCTTCTAAAAAAAGTTCTTGGAAGAATGGAATTAAAACATATTGAATTTGGTTTTGAATGTTTGGTTTATTTTAATACAGTAAAAAGGAGCTTAAGGATAATCAGATTAATCAACTAATATAATGGGATTGTTCCTTGAACTCTTTGAAGACTCTTCATATATAAAGAACTCTTACAACTCATCAACAGAAACATAAAGAACTCAATGAAAAAATGGGCAAAGGACTTGAGTAGACATTTCTTAAAAAAAGATACACAAATGGCCAATAAGTCAACACATGAAAAGATGGTGTGTTGTTGGAGGCTAAGTACAAGACTGCAGTATCCGTTTCAACTGCACGGTCGGCAGTTCAAGCTCACCGGCTGCTCCTAAGAAACCCTATACAGGCTTGCTAAGGGTCAAAACCAACTCGACGGTACTTAACAACAACATTAATACACACACACACACACACATACACATGTATGTATGGTGATGGTGTGTATTAAAATAGACCAAAAATTCAAAACTCATAGTGATCCTGTATAGGGTTTCTAAGACTAAATGTTTAGGGGAGCAGAAAGCCTCATCTACTCCTGAGGAACAGCTGGTAGTTGTTTTTTTGTTTTTGTTTTCAATGTTTTATTGTGAATTATGTGATAGTTTACATGGGAGAACATTATCTTTA
>NW_006408700.1:3133062-3133664 GCF_000296735.1 Chrysochloris asiatica
TTTTATTGTTATTAAGTGCCGTCGATTCGATTCTGACCCATAGCGACCCTGTATAGGGTTTCCAAGGAGCAACTGGTGAGCTTGAACCACCAATGTTGCAGCTCAAATGACTTTGCAGTCTGACGCACTAGCCCACAGTGCCATATCACAGGTTGTTGTTGTTGTTAAGTACCATGGAGTCGGTTCTGACTCATAGTGACCCTGCACAGTGTTTATAAATCTTTATGTGAGCCGAAAGCCTCATCTTTTTCCTGCGGAACAGCTGGTAGTTTCAAATTGCAAACCTTGAGGTTAGCAGCCCAATTCGTAACCACTGTGCTACCAGAGCTCCTTACATCACAGGTTGTTATTGTTGTTAAGTGCCGTCGAGTCGATTCTGACCCATAATGACCCTGTATAGGGTTTCAAGAAGCAGCTGATGAGCTTGAACCGCTGACCTTGCAGGTCAAATGGCTTTGCAGTCTGGCGCATTAACCCACAGTGCCACACCAGGACTCCTATATCACAGGTTGTTGTTGTCAGGTGCCATCGAGTTGGAACCGACTCATAGCGACCCCATGCACAGCAGAAGGAAACAATGTCCGATCCTGGGCCAACCTCAC
>NW_006408700.1:3145695-3157258 GCF_000296735.1 Chrysochloris asiatica
CTTGCCTTGATGTCTCCTGGGCAAGCAACTTGCTTGTTCTTGTAGTAATCAGGCGGTCTGCCTATATTGTTTTGCATTTTTCCTGTAGGTCTTTCTTTCAAGAAGTGTCTTTTGTTCTTCTAGCCACTCCAGGTTGGTCTGCTTGTTCTGTGAAGTGGAAATTTCCCATCTCAGAAGATTCTGGATGTGGTTCAGGATCTCCCACCTGTGGTCTTATGTAATGCAGAGGCTCCACAGGAAGCCTCCCTCACTGGGCACCTTGTAGCCCCATTTTAGGTGTCCCAATCAGTTACATAACAACAACAACAATCCTTAATAGGCAGAAGACGGACTTACAAGCTTTCTATGGTGATATTTCGGCTATTCTTTTCTCTCCCCCTCAAGTGTCTATTTTATAATGGTATTCCAGCGAAACCAAGATTCAAAAGAAAGCCAAACATGTTAACATTATTTCCCCACAGCTGGTAGTTTTGAACTTCTGACCTTTGAGGTTAGCAGCCCAACTCATAACCACTATGGTACCTGAGAGCTCTCTCTCTATATAATAACCATCCAATTGGGGTGAAGTCCTTTATGTGCATTAACATAACAATGAAAACAAACAGATATTAACAATGTTGGTGAGGCTGTGGAGAAATTGAAACCCTCATGCTTGTTGGTGGGATTATAAAGTGATGAAGTCACTGAGGAAAATAGTTTGGTGGTTCCTTGAAATGTTGACCCTAGAATAACCATGTAAACCCTAGGAACAGTTCCACTCCTATGTGTATACCCCAAAGAATTAAAAAAGCCGGGACTCAAACAGATACTTGTATACCAGTGTCCATTTCAACATTATTCACAATAACCAAAAGATGAAGACCACCCAAGGGTCCATCAGTAGGTGAATGGACTCACCAACTGTGGTTCATATGTATGTTGTTGTTGTTAAGTGCCATCGTGTCGGGTCCGACCCATAGCGACCCTGTACAGGGTTTCCGAGGGTGTAAATCTTTACGGGAGTAGAAAACCTCATCTTTCTCCCGCGGAGCGGCTGGTAGTTAATGGAAGATTATTTAGTCCTCAAGAAGAATAAACTTCTGACACATGCGGTAACATACATGAACCTTGGACTTCAGTGACATAAAAACAGACACAGAAAGACAAACATTTTATGATTTCCCCTGTGGAAATGTCTAGAATGGAGAAATGCGCAGAGTCAGAAAGTAGATTAGTGGTTCCTATAGGCTGGGGATTGGGGTGGGAGGAGAGAATGGGGAACTATTCCTCAGTGAGTGCCGAGTTTCTCTGTTTGGGGTGATGAATCAAATTGTGGTGGTGGTTGTACAAATTTGTATGATTAATGTTAGTATATTATACCACTGAAGATGGTTAAAATGGCAAATTCTACATTATTTACATTGTATTTTAGCACAGGTAATTCTGATGGTGCTGTGAGTCTGATAGATATTGGACTGTTCACCACAAAGTCAGCTGTTCAAATCTACCAGCCACTCCAAAAGAGAGACCCATGAGGCTGTCTGCGCCTGTAAGGCTTTGAAGTCTCAGAAACCCTGTGAATCAGAATCAACTTGGGAGCAGTGGGTGGATTTTTGGATTTGGGGTGTTTTTTAATACAGTAAAAAGTGACTTAATCAAAATAATCAATTAAGAAAGCACATAATCTTAATAAATCTTCATTTTTTTGACCCACAAGATGATAGTTTTTTTATAAAATAGCATTTTAGGACCCTACAATTTCTCAGATTCTAACTTTGTCACAGAGGAGGCGACCAGCCCCATTTCTCTGACCCCACTCCCCTATAGTGATGGTTGTGTGCCTTGAAGTCAGTTCCAACTCATAGCATCCCTGTATGGGGTTTCCAAGGCTACAGATCTTTATGGGAGCAGACAGCTTCATTTGTCTCCCTTAGGGTGACTGATAGAGTCAAACTTCCCACCTTGTGGTTAGCAGCCTGTACAGGGGTTCTGAAGACTAGCTGGTGGGTTTGAACTGTCAACCTGGTGGCTCGAACTGACCTTTTTGTTGTTGTTCTTGTTATGTGCCGTGGAGTTGGTTCTGACTCATAGCGACCCTATGCAGGGTTTCCAAGGGTGTAAATCTTAACGGGAGCAGAAAGCCTCATCTTTCTCCCGCGGAACGGCTGGTAGTTTCGAACTACTGACCTTGCGGTTCACAGCCCGATTTGTAACCACTACACTACCAGTCCAGTGCATTATAATCAAGCCAGGACTCCTATAATAGCCTTTGTCGTTGTAAGTGCCGTTGAGTTGGTTTGATTCAATAGCGAACCTGTATAGGGCTTCCAAGGAAGGATTGATGAGTTTCAACCACCGACCTTGTGGTCCAGTGCTTTATCCTACAGTGCCAAACTGCTCTCCTAGCTCAGAATTCCGTCTGCGAGGCTCTGATTCAAGAACTGTTTGATTGACAGATAAGAGGAAAACGAAACCAAGTTTGGTAGTAATGTTCTATCAATTTCTTTTCCTAGAAATGGAAAAAGAGTAGTTTCACACTATACAAAAAATATGCTAATCTTTTATTAATTTTTTAAAACAAACTCTGTCTTTAAAAATAGCAAAACTTAAAAACATTTGCTGCTGGTGGTGGTGGTGGTTATGTGCTGTGGAGTCAGTTCCGACTCACAGCGACCCTGTATAGGGTTTCCGAGGCTGTAAATCTGTATAGAAATGGAAAGCCTCATCTTTCTCCCACGGAACAGCTTTGTGGTTTGAACTACTGCCCTTTAGGTTAACAGCCTTACCCGTAACCATTAACGCTACCAGAAGTCTAAAAATAACTTGGTATATTGTTCCAGAGGCTTTCTACTCCCGTAAAGATTTACACCCTCGGAAACCCTGGACAGGGTCGCTATGGGTCGGACCCGACTCGACGGCACTTAACAACAACAACAACAACAATTGTTCCAGACTTTGGATTTCATGGATTTTAAGAAAAGGGCCAGGTTATTTGAGGTAATTGTTTTTAGGAGTTTTAAACCAACCGAGTGCTATATCTGAGGAGCCCTGGTGGCACAGTGTATTAAGCACAGGGCTTCTAACCATACAGTCTGTGGCTTGAACCCACCAATTGCTCCTTGGAGAAAGATGAGGCGGTCTACTTCCTTAAAAATGGATGCCTTAGAAACGCTGAGTCAAAATGGACTGAATTGTAGGGAGTTTGGTTTGGTTTGGTTTTCCTGGATCTGAGGAAGAAGACCCTGCCCATGCATGAACAGATTATTAATTTAACTTGGTATGCTGAAGAATGAATCTTTTTCCTTGTAGAAGTATGCTAGTTTAGTTGTTGTTGTTAAGTGCCATCAAGTCGGTTCCAACCCATAGCGACCCTCTATAGGGTTTCCAAGGAGCATCTGGTGAGCTTGAACTGCCAACCTTGCAGTTCAAACGGCTTGCAGTCTGGCACATTAACCCACAGCACCACACCAGGACTCCGTTAGTTAGGGGGAGTGAAATATGAAAATGTATGATGTGGGAGCAGCTGGGTAAAGCTGATGATTGACCATGGGTATTTGCCCCTAAGGGTTATTTTCAGTAGTTGTCAGGATTTTAAAACATGCTTATTTGTATTCCACTTGTAGAGTGGGATCCATCAAGGGCAGGATCAGGAATGTCACATTATGTATCTGGCTCCAGAGCATGAAGAAACGTCTGAAGAGAGAAATTGCTGACGTTTCCTGTGCCCACGAAGCAGCATTTCCTTGCCTAATTACTTCTCTGTGACTGCTCTCACATCTTGAAACTCTTCTTGACCCAACTGCAGAAATCCTGTTTGTCTGCCTCTCTCCCCCAAAGAATGAAGAACAGCATGACAAGGCTGGACTTGTTAATGAATGTGATTTGTTTTTGTTCAACCAAAGACACAAGAGGTTTTGGATGCTGTTAGTTTGATTCTAGATTTGTACGATAAACATCTTTAGACACGTTTCATATGGAGGGTGGATACGATGGCTAGAGGATAACCCATCCAAAGATATTTTCTTTATTTCCCTATTTTCCTCCAGTGACCTTTCTAAGCTGTCGAGACAGTGTTCCTGACATCTGAGGATCTTTCGTTTTAATAAGAATGCCGTTCAGAGGCCACGACTCCCTTTGTGACCCTTTACCTTTCTGAGCCCTAGTCTTCTTCCACTGGACTCCTAAATTGCCTTAGAGCTGATTCTGACCCACGGTGACCCCATCAGTGTCAGAGTAGGACTGTGCTCTATAGGGTTGCCTGTGGCTGATTTTTCAGAAGTAGATCACCAAGCCTTTCTTCTGAGGTGCCTTTGGGTAGACCGAAACCTTCGTCCTTTCAGTTGACAGTGAAGTACATTAACTGTAGTACCTGTGGACTCCAGGGACTCCAAGCTTTCTAGCCCTTAGTGCTGTAACTGAAGTCACTTTCTTACTTTTTTTAACCCCAAGAGGTAACCCTGTACTACTCAAATGTAGTAAATATAAATGTCAGTGTAATGCCTTTTCATTTATTCATTTACTAGATCATTAGAAAGGAAATAGCTTTTGTCTTCTTCTTATCTAAGTGACTTTTGTCCTTTATAGAATTTTTCTTCATGCCTCCTACCCCCAACCCCAAATACTAAAAAATATAAAACCAAAGCCAACAGTCTTGGCCTGTCAAGACAGATTTCACTTTCTTATATACAGTTCACAACAAGGTAAGGTGATTTTAATAGCAGCATTGGCTGGGGCATGGGTGTCTTGTAGTGATTCTGGACATACAAGGGACTTTCAAAAGTTCATGGAGATAAGGAATTATAGGGTAATGATAGTTTTTCACAAACTTTTTGAAGCCCCCTCATATTAATTAGTAACAAGCTGTTATTAGTATTATAGGGAAATAAGTGGGGGAAATCAGGTCTGACAACAGTTTGGTTCTCTGGAGAAGGAACTTTCCTGAACATGGAGAGTAATACTTTCTATCCATTTAGATGTGATTGCCTGATGTTATTACCCAAACTAATTAATAATGACATGTTTGTTAACATATTGCCATCAGCAGGTGGCTATTTCAGCCAGGGTGAAAATAGCATGTGCTAAAACAAATTGTTGTACCCCAGAGATACACAGGATTTTATTTTAGTCTTTTAATGATGTTAATGATGTCTGCCCTATGATTTTTTTTGTTTTGTTTTTTTGGGGAAACTTATCTTAGAAGCCTTCATTGAGAGAAAAACCAGGGGTGGGGTAGGAATCGGAAAGATAGAGACTTGAAAAACAAAACGCAACAAAATTGATTTAGCCTTTTCCAAAAGCTTCCCTAATTAAACCCACATAGCACATTTTGTGCCTCATATCAGAAATCATGGACACCCATCCCGCATCTTCATTCTACCTTTCGATCTCTTTTTCTTCCTCCTCTTTGTCTATTCTAGATTCGTCAAGGGAGTCCCAGCGCAAGGCAGAGGCATGACAGATGGGCAGTGAATTGTAATCTGCCCACTTCTTAGAGTTTTGGAAAAGTCATTGCAATAGTGCATGGGTTAAAACTGTCAACACCTACCCGAGTGTGGAGATAATTAGTGTCATATAAATCTGAGAGCCTCCCCATTGCTGACCACACAGCTAATGATCCCTGCTAGGTTTCTGCTTTTTAAGAAATCCTTATTAATCTCTTCCCATTTCCTGCGCAACTATGCTTTTTAAATGTTTATGTGGCAAAGATTACTATTTATGCATGCAAAGAATTGTGATCAAAGATGATTGTGAATTTTACTGTTTTGAAAGATGCATTTTGAATTAGCTCTTGCAGATATAAGTTGAATAGTTATGTACCTGCGAGCCATAGGATTGGTAACCTATAATAGTTCTCACTGTGTTGGCAGTTGCTTTGTTATTTTGTTTGCTAAAATGCACTGTTGATATGATTGAGAAGCACAAACTTATTACAAGGTACACCTGATGTAATAGGTTCATTCGATGCCCTTTTCTTACAAGAAATATAAAAGTAGTCCTTTTTAAACATAGGCTTAAAGAAGAATGAAATACAGTTTTCATGTGGTATGTTTTAATGCAAATAATGTACGTGTTTTATGATTTTTGCTAAACGTGCAATCCCCCTTGCACAGTATTTGCTTAGGCACGCTATGTGTATTATACGTGTGGGCGCCCTATTTGTGGAAAATACAGTATTAGCTTGAAAGGGAAAATGAGTAGATGAAAAGCAGGACTCTAAAAGCTGTGGTCAAAAGTCCACGTAATAGCCAGAAAAGAACATGTATGCTTAAAAAAAAAAAAAATGGAGCAAGAATCTGTGATGGACTAGGGGAAGAATGGGTAAAGGAGAATTTAAATAACCCAGATATGTTCAAATCCACAGGTCCCAATGGCTGGCATCCTAGAGTACTTTATGAATTGGCTGAAGTCATCACAGAACTGCTAGATATCATTTTTGAAAACTCGTGGAGAACTGATGAGGTGCCTGAAGACTGGAGAAGGGTTTATTTAGAACCTTCTTTCAAAAAGGGAAATGGATGATGACCCTGGAAATACTCATCAGCTTAACTTTTTGCTTGGAAAAATGCTGGCATAATCACCTTAGTAAACTGGGTAACTAACTTATCATAGCTAGAAGTAAGGCAGTGAAGTATCACACTTACAGAACCGAGTCCACATTTAGAAGACATACTATAAGGAGATATAGTCGTACATATTTTGGGATATCTTCCTCTGAGCTATGGAATTTTTGATGAAAATGGATGGTGTTGGTTAAGAGGTTCAGGTAATAGCTAATTTTAAATATAGTATAAAACAATAAGTAGGTTTCTGGCGTTAACTGCTAATTATCGTATGCCATTTCTAAATTAGCTTTTAATTTGAGAATAGTAGTTTTAATTGTGTATGTTAAGATACTTTTCCCGCATCTTCCATATAAGACCGTGTATTCATAAGTTAAGATATTTTGTATAAGTCTATATAGAATAGTTTTGTGAGGGAATTCTCATTTTAAGGTGCTTCCTATAGTTGTTTTATATATGGTGGTGGTGGTGGTGGTTATGTGCCATGGAGTCGGTTCCGACTCATAGTGACCCTGTACAGGGTTTCCGAGGCTGTAAATCTTTATGGGAGCAGAAAGCCTCATCTTTCTCGCGTGGAACAGCTGGTAGTTTCGAACTGCTGACCCTGAGGTTCGCAGCCCCATTCGTAACCACTATGCTATCAGAGCTCCTTTGTTTTATATATGGGTACAATATACATTAACAAAGCTGGCAAATTAAGGAACATCATCAAGTAAAGCAAGTTCCTTACAAATTATTTTTCAGATTTAAGCTGACTAAGATGAGTGTGGTAGGAGAACAGTGTCTTGCTTTGACATATAAGAAGCAAGATCTAGACATTATCACTTGTTTTCCTCACGCTGTGGAGACAGAGTCTGCTTTGGCTTCAGACATATCCAGTGAGTGTTCTAGTACCTCTTTCCCAGCATTCTAACTTCATACCAATTGGAAGGGAGTTAGATTGGCTGTGAGTATTATGAGCCAAAAAAAGAGAGTAAATTGAGGTAGAGGGTAGCCATGGAGACAAGTCTAGAATTTTTCTAATTGCTACTGTGCTTGCCTTTGGATGTTGGTGGTTTTATTTTCTGCTTAGCAAATGCAACTAGATGGATGGAACAAAAAACCTGGTTGAGTGGAGGCCACGGAGTACATGTAGATACTTAGCAAGTTCGCAAGTCTGGCAGATTGAAAAATATAAGAGACAATGGAAATTTGCATCAGCATGGACATCAACACAAGTTGTTATCAACAGAAATTGTGGTCAACTCTCAAAGGGAAATCATTTGACGTTAATTTCTTCCTAGTCCATCTTGGTCCCTATGAATGGTTAGACACATGAGGAATGCATTAGCTGTCCCAAGAGGATTTCAACACACTACTGCTTTTTAAAAATTTAAGGATTTAAAGGGCCCCTGGTGTGATGCTTAGAATAAGCTGGACTGCTAACCGCAAGGCTGGCAGTTCAAACCCACTTGTTGCCCTTGGAAACCCTATACAGGGTCCTATATAGGGTCACTATTGTGATTCAGAACTGGCTCCCTGGCACAGAACAACTGCTTAAAAAATCTAAGTATTTAAATAATTTAGATAATTCGAGAGATTATTTTAGGCACTAGTAAACTCAGTCTGATTCTTAAATAATAAATGTAAAGAAACTAAGTTCTTAAAGCCTGCATAGATTGTCCTTTAAACGAAACATAGCTTACAGTTTCATAAGAATCACACCCCAATCAACCCTTCATCATTGTTTTTTTTTAAGTGAACTAGTCTTTAAAATACCCAGTCTACCTTTTTTAAAGGGTGAGCTGTGTGTCTAGATTGGAGATGTAATTTATTGTACAATAAGTGGCTTCCTGTTGAAGATCTCATTTCCAGGCGTCTGTGGCAGATTTAGTCTGCACATGTACATTTGCATGCATTGGTTGAACTGTGGCTCACAAGAACCCAGTTTCTGAAAAATATATTATTTTCACTTGCCATTTGGATGCAGACTTCTGCAACCAAAAAAGGAAAAAAAAAAAAAAAAAGGACTCTTTGGTCATTTAACATTTATGCTCTATTTGAGTAATGTCTAATTTTAATTATCTTGTCAAACTTATAGCTTCTGTTTGCTGCTGCTATTGGCATTTGAAAATAGCTGATGCTCAATCTAAAAGAAGAGTCTTGAAAGGCAAAACAGCTGATGGATTTTAAAGACATTGTAGTTCAAGGTAAAGGAAGAGAATTTTAAAATAAACAGTGGGATTGAAGGAAACACATTTCTTTGCATTAAATTGAGATGAGGCAAGAGTTAGAATGTAGAAGGGAGTTAATCCTGCTGTGAATTGTATCTGGATATGATTATTCTTAAGCAGAGTCGTTTTGTTTTGTTTTTAATCGAAACACCAATGATACTCTTTAAGCTTTTAATGTAAAGGAAATAGCATTTGACTGAGGGACAGATGTGTCATCAAAACTAGAGGATTATCTTGACTTCCATTTCTTAGAACATCAAGAGAGACAAATTGTAGATATTTACATCAAAATATTGAGGAATTCAGAGAATGATAGCAACATTTTCTTTAGTTCATCTTAAAAGCAATTTTGAGGGGTGCTGAAAAATGATTTTCTTCACATTAAGTATTTTTTGGCTTAATTTTCAGGCCTCTTTCTTTACCAGCGGGGAGAAGTCCTTAGGTTACTCTTCAGGTCTGGAGATGAATTCACCCCCACGGTTCAATTTTCAGCCAAACCATAGACAGATCTAGAAGGGGAAAATAATACTAGGGGTACACACACCTTAAATCAACAACCATTTGAGATGACAAGGGCAAAGTTCAGAAGGGGGACTGGCAACAGGACTCCCAGGGAGGAAGTGGGATAACTGGTTTTATGTTGAAGGAATTGCAATCAATGAGATGGACCAAAATGTGTGTGAATTATTAAATAGAAAACGGATGTGCTCTGTAAACCATCACTCAAATTTTCAATAAAAAGTTAAAAACAAAAATCTTGTGAAAAACTGAATTTACAATAATAGAGGAAAACTATACTCACAAATTCCTGACTTCAGGGACATTTACAGCAACTTGATGCTGTGAACTGTCTTAAACAATGAGCTTTTACTTTCGAGTTAGTTGGATCTTACTTCAAATTTTTAAATTATTCTAATAGTTATTTTTTTCCTGTGGTGAATTTACTAAGACCATACACTGTATTATAGCATGGAGGATGATCATGAATAAGTATTAAACTCATCCAAGCTTTTTATCCTTGTCTGTGGCATGGGAAAAGCAATACTCCTTATAGGTTCTCATATAGTTCTTATAGGAGTCCCTGGGTAGCACAAATAGTTAAATGCTGAGCTACTAACTGAAAGGTTGGTGGTTTGAATCCACCCAGAGGCAAGAAATACCTTGTTGGTGATCAGCTTCTAAAAGATCACAACTGTGAAGACCCCTGGAGCGCCCTTCTGCTATGAAACGCGTGGGATTACCATGAGTCAGAATCGACTTGAAGACACCTGATTCTAAGAGTCTTAAATAGGTTTTATGACATAGTCCCCACACAGTGCCTGGTCCAGTGCTGGAAACTGCTGACTTCGTCTCTCTCTTCCCATCTTTCCATTCTGTACTTTCCTTATATCCTTTTCTGAAGGAAGAGATGATGTTAAAACTGACTAGAAAACTCAAGCGTACAGTGGTGGCTATGTGCCCGTGGACTCGGTTCCAACTCATAGTGACCCTGTATAGGGTTTCTGAGGCTGTAAATCTTTATGGGGACAGAAAGCTTCATCTTTTTCCTGTGGAGCAGCTGGTAGATTCGAACTGCTGACCTTGTGGTTAGCAGGCTAGTTCATAATTCATTACGCTACCAGAGCATCTTGCCACACCCTTACTGCTGCCTCAAAGCCAAAAGTGGAAGTGTCTGCTCATTCAAAAACAAAAACAAAAATGAACAATAACACGCACAGAGGTGAATAGTTACATACACAGATGCAAAGGTATTTCTTTACTTTCCCCCTTCTTATAAAAGCTTTAGATTTAGAAATTTGTTATACAGATTAGTGGGTGGCATACAAGGGAGGCTTCAAAAAGTTTGTGGAAAATACCACTGTCTTTTTGTTACATATTTTCATGTACTTTTTCAAGCCCTCTCTTTTGTTCATTGTCCTCTGATTTTAAGAAGGCACTTTGCAAATTAGGCATCCCAAATGGGCAATCTGCCCTCATAGTTTCTTCTGGAATGAATTCAGCCAAGAGATGAAGTGGGTGATGGTGGATTGGCAAATTCTGTTCTCTTTGAAGAAAACACAGATGTTCTAGTGACTGGAAGACGCTGGCTTGAAATTTGAAATGAGCCCACCTAGAATTTTCTCTGTTGTTGAAGAACAAGCAGAGGGGTGAAAGACCATAGCGTCGTTTGGAAAAATGCTTGAGTTCAATGCATTTTCAATTGTAATATTTCAGTGAAGGACGGTTTACCTTTGAACTTTTAGTTTTTGGTTCATCCTGCGTGCTCTGAGTGTCCAGAGGGTACTAAGAGGACATCAGCTGACAACTTGTCCTTCAAATAAAGTCCCTCTGGCTCACTCATCAACACTTGATTAAATACAAGAGTTCTGCAGAGCCAAGCAATTCAGCTGAGCTTGCTCTTTTAGAATTCTCATTTATTCTTAGCATCCTCCATAGTCCTCGATTAGATATTCCTGCATCAAATATTTTATATGGTCAGAGTCTTTGACTTAAAAAATTCTCATCAGCTTTATGTTATTCTTTATATTCTCTAGTGAGAGAAAATCCAGTAACTGTCTAATTCATCATCATCTTTCCATAAAAGGCAAAAAGCAAAACAAATAAATAAAGTATGCTAGTTCAGAACAAATTCACTGAAAAAAAGAGAAAAAGATCTGAATAGATCTTTCCTGTTAAGTTTTTTAAATTCCTGGAAATGAACTTTTAAGTTTTTATTGTTGCTGTTAAAAGCTACCTTTTAAACAAAGAGGTTCCCTGGAAACAAATTCGATTCCACAGTAAACACTGGGTGGTATTTTATTATTATTGTTT
>NW_006408700.1:3157433-3171841 GCF_000296735.1 Chrysochloris asiatica
TTAAGGTTCGCAGCCCGATTCGTAACCACTACGCTACGAGATGTCTTTTATACATGTATTTTGTATCATGCCGTTTTTTAGATGAATTTCCCCTTATTCCAAAAATAAGATGTTGTACTGCTGATTATCTTGAGAGCAAAGTGATCTATTGATCGGGGCAAATATTACAAATTCTATTGTTCATTGAAGTTGTTGCCTTATTCCCTCAGCGTGACAATATTCTGAAATCCTCAGTGGTTCCCTAAAGCGCTTACTCCGTGATAAGTTCTGTCTGTACAGAGGTGCGTGCACTGAAAATCAACTCGCCTATCTATAAGGCCACACACACATTCATTCTCACTAATAGCTGACTTTTGTGTTTGGAAACTTCCTTCCAATTGACCCCTGTTTTCTTTTCAGTTATTATTATTTTTTAAGGGAATCTATGAGGAAGGACGGTGGCAAGCCTAATTGGAACAGCATTATGATTTCTGTAGTAGAGTTCTGTGCAGCCCTAGGGTTTGTAAACCTGCGCCTGCTCTCAGTAAATGAGGCTTTTAAGGCGGACCCACCTTGGCATCTTTTATCATGTTTTACATTTTGATGACTGTGATAGAGGATGTATGTTGTTTAAATTGAGATTATATGCATGTTTATGGTACTGTAGCATTATGGGAAATCAGAATTATAACTGGAAAGAAAGGAAAAATCCGGTCTCCCCACACTTCATACAAAATTCCAATAAATCTATCTTATGTACTTGGATGCTTTTGAATGATTTTTATTATGAATGTTGCAGTTTTCTAACTCTTTCCCTCTTCCCACTTATGACTAAAATGGAACCCGTAGGGTGTTCGAGGGGTCCTGATTTGGTGCTGTAGCATAAAGCACTGAACCATAAGGTTGGTTGAAACTACAAAGTTCAAACTCACACAACCGCTCCTTGGAAACCCTATACAGGGTTGCTATGGGCCAGAACCGCCTCAACGGCACTGTTTAACAAGAAGAGTGATAGAGGAAGCCTGGTGGCACAGTAGTTAAGCTCATCTGCTAACTGAAAGATCAGTAGTTCGAACCCCTCCAGCAGCTTCATAGAAGGGCTTAGCAGTCTGTCCCCATAAGCATCATAGTCTAGAAAACTCAATGAGGGCAGTTCTGCTCCGTCAGCCAGGGTCGCTGTAAGTTGAAAATCAGCTTGCCAGCGCCAACCACAAGGCTGAGAGAATGCAGTCTGTGTCGGTAGCCGTGGTTCACCATAAGGGAGGTCTTCTTCTTGGAGTTTCTCCATGATGATGCCACCTCCTCCCATGCCCAGCCTGGAATCTCCACCACCCTAAGATCTTTGTGATTCACTTATACGCCTAAGCAGCCTCTCAGAGTTGATTGGTCCCAGGGTCCTAGATTCAAATCTCAAACTTAACACTTGCTGTCTGGAGGGCCATGGGCAAATGGGATAATTATTGTAACGGTGTCTTCACCCAGTGATTGGCATACGATAAACAGTCCAAAACTTAAATTCAAAGATGTTTTGTCATAGTGTTTTGGGTTGTGTATTAATGGTCTCATGTGTTCTGTTTGCATGATGGTGAATGTATGTATATTTTGATTCCCACTGAATATAAGATGAGAGGAAAGTAGATTTAATGCAGAGAAAATGTAGAGCAGTTATTAGAAAGAAATCTATAAGAAGTTGGATTTTAGAGAAATAAAGGGGACCTTAAGGATGATCTAATCTGATTCAGAAGTTGTGTAGTTAAGACACAAAGCAGCTGGGAATTTGTGACACTCCTGTGAGGCTGCACAGGTGTGTGGCAGATCTCTCCCAGGCCCCCAGTCCCGAGTTTCTGTCTGGAACCAGAACCTGGAGTGGTCTGTGGCATCTCCAAAAGCACTCATTTCTAGAACAGCCCTGGTTTCAACTTAGATCCACTGGTTTTCAAGATGGTGCCTCCAATGTTGTCAGCGGATATTCCTATCAGCGCCTTAGCCCCAGGACCAGCATTGTAGTTTGAACACTGAAGCCTTCAGCTCTCCACAATGTAGTGCTTGGAGTCCTTGGTCTAAGAAGCATTGTAGAAAAAGAAGTGATACTGTTGGGCATCACCAAAATGAATTAAAAAAAAAAAAAAAATAGGTAACTGCGTGTAGGCAGTAAAGTTCCCAAATACAATGTTTTATAAACACTTTTTATTTATGTGACTTTTGTTAATGGCTTATGTCTTTAATGAAATCACACAAGGCATGCTTTTTAAAATGTTTCATCTGAATTTTATAACGAATGCCTTCTTGTCTCATTCCTCACCAGATGTTGCCCCACTGAGAATTTTTTAAGTTAAAAGAGGAATCTTAAATAATTTGTAAATGAAGAACTCACCTTTTTGCACTCCTAGAGGAGCTCTGGTAGCATAGTAAGGAGCTCTGGTAGCATAGTGGTTACGAATCGGGTCGCTATCCTCAAGGTCCGCAGTTTGAAACTACCAGCAGTTCCGTGGGAGAACAATGAGGCGTTCTGCTCCCGTAAAGATTTACAGCCTCGGAAACCCTGTACACAGGGTCGCTATGGGTTGGAACTGACTCCACGGTACTTAACAACAACAACAGAGGAGTCCTGGCATGGTGCTGCAGGTTAATGGGCTGGACTGCAAGGTCAGTTTCAAAGTTCACCAGCCGCTCCTCAGAAACCCTATACAGGGTCTCTGAGTTACAACCAACTCCACGGCACCCATGAGCAACATCACCAAGAGCTACCCTGAGAACAGAATGCTTTCATGTAACTGAGGACACGTTTTTGACCAATCTTTACTTTCAAAACCATCTATGTACCGCTAACAGGACCTCTATAGAATCTCCTCTGTTTCTTGGTTAACTAATGGGACGTCTATAGAATCTCCTCTGTTTCTTGGTTAACTAATGAGAACCTATTGGGAATGGTCTCTATTCAGTGTGCACTCTCTTACATCATTTAGTGCCACAATTTCCTTTCAGCTTCATTTTGGGAAGAACTCAGTCTGTAGAAAAGTGTTTACAAAAACAGTTGTTTGGGGTGGTGAATATACATTTAAATTTTATTATTATTATTTTTTCTGATCCTTGGCTGTAAATCAGAAGCCCCATAGCCAGTCTTGGTTTCATGGTGAGTAGCTGTCTAAGTCATTTCCTTTTACGCCCTCACTCGCCATCTGAAAAGCGTCTGTCAACAGTATTGCCTAAACATGCCCCATGAAAGTTTAGAGAAACAGATAGCATCTGTGAATAAGATCATACTCGGTAGAAGAAGTCATTGAATGACAAAGTCTATCTAATTTTTAACTTTGACACATTCATGAGGCCCAGAGCACTCTTGGCCTACCCACTGCTGGTGCTCTTCTCCGACTTGCTGCCTCCTTGGTGCCTTTCCTGGCACCTGGTAGGTGCTAAATTAATGTTGTTGAATGAAGGAAGTCCTAAATGACCTTTATCACATGCCTAAGGAAACTGAACCCTGAAGTTGTAGAAATTGACTTTACCAGGATGGTCCCAGTTTTCAGGGAACTTGGATTGGTATCAACACTTTTGTGTTGGAAAGATGGCATGTTCCTCATCCCCAGGGCCAGGAAACCAAGTTTTCCACATCAGAATTGTCCTGTTGTCTTTTTAATAGCACCACAAATCCAAATCATTTCTAAAACACAATTCTATACTCATTTAGGTTTTCTGTTACAGAAATGCATTAAACTCTATACTTTGTGATGGTGGTGTGCCGTGGAGTTGGTTCTGATTTATAGCGACCCTGTATGGGGTTTCCGAAGCTGTAAATCTTTACAGGAGCAGAAAGCCTCATCTTTCACCTGTAGAACCATTGGTAGTTTCAAACCGCTGACTGTGAGAATACTCACCACTACGGTACCAGAGCTCCTTTGTGAAGGCCCATGAAAATACTGAAAAGACACCCTATTTGAATTAGAAATGACGTTTGATCATATCTTCTTTAATCTTAAATGTGAGAGGAAAGCTATCATTTAATTCCTTCAAAGAGAATGAATCCAACAATGATACAGGTACTTTTCATTGTTGGCTTATGGTGTGCTGCTAGGCACAATACAAAGGGATTGTGATAATCTATTCTACCCAAATGCTTACTTCCCCTGTAGAGTGCGTTTTGGACACACCCCCTTTGAGGTAGATATCATAAAAATGTATGACCCATGATTTCATCCCTGGAAAGAAGTAAGTCTTCTTACTGTTTGTTGTTATTAGAAAGGTAAACAAAAGTGGGGTTGTTGAGAGCTGTCAGGACCTGTTCAGGCCTGAGTTTGAATCTCACGAAGCTGCTGAGAATCTCTTGGCCTAAGAGGAAGCACACAACTGTGCAGGGACCACACACATTGTCTTTGTTGTATTCTGAGCTGTATCCATTACCTGGAAGGGTGAGAACACCATGAACACTTTGGAGTCCCCCCAAACTTGGATGTAATCTCAGCTCCCAAATCTAGCTATGTGACTGTAGACAAGTTACTAAATCCCGGCCCATTTTTTTCTTCATCTGGAAAGTGAGGTTAATAATACTTACTCCCTTGGAGATTCTGTGGAGATTTAACAAAGTTAGTTAACAGATAAATAGAGAGCCTGTGTTGCTACTTGTTGGTGGTGCCGTCCGTCCGTCCAGTTTGTTCTGTCTCATGGTGATGCTCTGCACAGCAGAACGGAACACTGTCCAGTTCTGTGCCACCATAATTGTTGTAAAGTTTGAGCCTGTTGCGGCCCATTATGTTGGTATGGAACTTATATATCAATTAAGCAGTATTAGTATGTAGGCAGTGGAGAGGTGGGGGCCATAAAAGAGATTTGTCACTCCTGAATCAAAATTAAAACACATCCTTTTTGTGTAGTGGGTTACAAATTGGGTTGCTAACCACAAGGTGCAAGGTCAGCAGTTCAAGTCTTGTAGCCACTCGGAGGGAGAAAGATAAAGATTTACAGCTTTGGAAACTGTAACTAGGGTTTCTCCAAGACATATTAGGAGGACGCTTACATCCTTGAATTGACTACAAAGTAATGACCTTAAAGATATGGTTTCCAATATTTAAAGGACATTTCTTTGCACCTGAGAAAATGTCAAGTGCTTTACATGTAGCCGTGTAGTGCTGTGGAATAAGCACTGGACTGCTAACCACAAGGTTGGCGTTGTAGTCCACCAAATGCTCCTAGGCAGAAAGATGAGTCTCTCTGCTTCTGTAAAGATTTACAGTCTTAAAAACCTTATACTGCGTCACTGTGCGTCTGAACTGACGTTGTAGCACCTAACAACAGCAGTAACGTTATCCAATTTTATTCTCACAACCACCCAGGGAAGTAGGTGATATCATTATTCTCATCCTACAAATGAGGAAATTGAGGCAAAGACAGGATTTGGGTAATTTACCCAAGACCACACATCTAATAATTGGCAATACTGGGATTTAAATCTATGGCCTACCTATATTCTTAAGCATTTAAAATATTTCATGGACCCAAATGTAATAAGTGGCCAAACATAAGGACCATAAATCAGGATGTAAAAGAGGTTGATGGGAGTTATCATAAACTCAGGGGTGCTGTCCGGATTTGGAGCCTGTATGAAGAAGGCATCTGATACACTGCATTTCATCAAGTCTAAGATGGAGCTCTGGTAGCGTAGTGGTTAAGAATCGGGCTGCTAATCTCAGGGTCAGCAGTTTGAAACTACCAGCTGTTCTGCTGGAGAAAGATGAGGCTTTCTGCTCCCGTAAAGATTTACAGCCTCAGAAACCCTGTACAGGGTCGTTATGAGTGGGCACCAACTCCAAGGCACACAACAACAACAAGATGACATAGATGGGAAGCCAACCAGTAAGTACCACTAAGAAAGAAAGGTCCTGTCATTCAACTATTACACAATACTGGTTTTCAACTATGATGCTGGTTTTCAGCTATGATGCTGGTTTTCAGCTATGATGCTGGTTTTCAGCTATGATGCTGGTTTTCAACATGCTGCTATGTGGAGTTCTGGTGTGGCACTGTTGAATAAGCACTGGACTGCTATTTGTAAGGTTGGTGGTTCAGGCCCACCAGTTGCTTCTCAGAAACTCTATGCAGGTCGCTATGAGTCTGACCTTTCTCAATGGCGCTGAATAACAATAACAGGGTTACTGTGTGGTGCTGTAGAATAAAGCACTGGAGTGCTCCTTGGAAGCCATATACAGGGTTGCAATGAATCAGAATTGACTCGACAGCACTTAACAACAACTGTTGTAATAAATAAAATACCACAAAGTGATAGTGTAAATGAGAAATCTATTGTCTCATGGTTTGAGGGGCTAGAAGTCTGAATTCCGTCCTGTTTCCAAAGGCTTTAGGGAAAGACCCTTTCTTGCTTCTTTTGGCTTTGGGGAGACCCCTGTGTCCCTTGGATTGCAGTTGAAGGAATTGCTGCTCACCTGGGGTTCTTCCCCTGTGTGTCTTAATCTCTTTCATAGGACGCTGCTCGTATGGGAATATGATGTCACATTAACTAAAAACTTCAAAGACCCTATAGTCAAACAAGTGCTTATTCACAAGAATGGGGGTGGAAGTTAGGACTTGAACATACCTTTTGTGGGGACACAATTCAATTGGATGACACCATTTCATTTTACTTTCTGTCCATCTACTTGGTTGGTGATTGTATGTTAGTAATTTGCCTGTAACTTGATCTTAAAATAAGAATGCGTTTTGATTCTTTTGTTGTAGTTGAGTGTGTTAATATTATTCACCAGTGGGTCTTCGATCTGATTTGCACATACACATGTTACGATGAACATATGTTTATGTTCACTGCCATTGTTTGCTACTCCATGGAGATTCTTGGCTCATGAAGTCTTCTAAACAATGCTTTGAATATTATGTTACAGAATTTAGCAGCTTCTACATGGAGTTGTGCAAAGTTGGTTTGAACCATAAGGTTGGTGGTTCAAGCTCATCAGCTACTCCTTGGAAACCCTGTACAGGGTCGCTATGGGTCAGAACCGACATAATGTCACAACAACAACACATGGGATGCTGAGCATTTTTTAGTTGGGTAGAAATTTTAATTGTGAAGCTTAATGACAGAGTTCCCTCTTCCAGTACCAACACACCTGCCTGCTGTTAGAAGCAAGAGTTTGTTCTATAATCTTTGCAGAATAAGTAATAATATGTATTGTAATTAGACTTTTAAATGACAGCATTTGGCTTTTAAATATTGTTCTTAAGTGCTGTCAAGTCGATTCCAACTCATAGAGACCATGTAAGTAAGGATAATGAAGAGTGGATGGTGGGTTTGAACCGCCAACCTTGTGGTTCATTTTCAACCTTGCAATTCACCACTGACCTTGTGGTTCACTACTGACCTTGCAGTCCAGTGCATTATCCTGCAGTGCCACACCAGGACTCTGTTAAATAGTGTTGTTGTTGTTGTGAAGTGCCATCGAGTGAGTTCCAACCTATTGTTGTTGTTAAGTGCCGTCGAGTCGGTTCCGACCCATAGCGACCCTGTACAGGGTTTCCGAGGGTGTAAATCTTTACGGGAGTAGAAAGCCTCATCTTTCTCCCGCGGAGCGACTGGTAGTTTCGAACCGCTGACCTTAAGGTTCGCAACCCGATTCGTAACCACTACGCTACCAGAGCTCCAACCTATAGCGACCCTATATAGGGTTTCCGAGGAGCAGCTGGTGAGCTTGAACCACTGACCTTGCAGTTCAAACGGCTTTGCAGTCTGGCACACTAACACACAGTGCCGCACCAGGACTGTTAAATATTAGGACCCTGTTAAAGTATTGAAGTCCTCAAATGTCTTCTAGAAGTTTTAAGTGTACATTCTCTGTGCTCTCAGTGAGTCTGGTGTGGTAGAGGGAGGGCAGAGCCTTGACCTGGGAAAATTGGGCTTCCAACTTCACTGCTATGTGCTCTTGGTAAAAAACAAACAAATGCCATGTTACATACAGATTCCATTTAATCCATGTAGTCATGCAATGAAAAAATCGCTATCAGTGCATCCATTTTACAAGGGGAAAGCAGAGTTTAAGAACCTTAGGAAGTCACTTACCCTCTGTTATTCTTGGTGTCTTTAAGTTTTCAAAAAGCAAATTTCACTTTGTTAGTGATAACGTGTATGGAGCACATTCAAGTTAGGTGTCCTCAGTGGCAAACCCTTTTATTATACTGCCTTATAACTGCTTTCGTAGTCTTTTGTCCCCTAAGGTGTATTTGATTGCCTTGTGAAATCTAACAGATTCTGCGAGGGAAATAAACATTTTGGAATTTTAAAACCCAAATAAAAATCATTTTTTCTGCTACAATTTGTGTCTCCCTGTTTTGTCTGAAGTGATTCATCACCTTTTTTGTTTCAGTTTTATACTGAAAACCTAGTAGACAGCATCATCTCCATGCCCAGGATTTCCACTTGTTTGAACATTCTCCAGAATGGCCAAAATGAAAGGATGTGTACTTGTAACAACCTAATGCTTTTCTCAGTGGACTTTTGGACAAATTAGTATTTGCTGTGTTCTGAATGAACCCATAAACCATCCAAATAGGTACATAATTGACAATGACTTCCAATAGTTCTCAATTTTACAAATTTCCAATGTCTGCATTAGAAAAAAATTTCCCTAGAAAAGCATTTTATTCCTGCCAGCAAATACCAAGCGGGGTAGTTTTTATATACATGTTAAGATGTGGCCCTGTGCGTAAGTATGCTCAAGTGCAAAGTCGGTTTGGACCGCAAGGTTGGCCGTTCAAGCTCACCAACTGTTCCTTGGAAACAGGATTGCTATAGGTCAGAACCAACTCAATGGCACTTAGCAACAAGACAAGTTAATACAATAATTTCATAGATATAATTGGCATAGATATTGTTTTTAAAAAAAACATTAAAATAATTGCTTCAAATGTTTGAATCTGGTTTCTGCACTAACCTCCTCCTCCTTTTTCTTGGTCTGTTGATTGTCGTCCTTCCTCTCTCCCTCTTTCTCCTATCCCTACCCTGGCCTTCTTCCTGCTTCCTCACTTTATTTATTGGAACTGACAACTAAATGAACATATTCCTTTTGGCCCATAAATCCTATTCTTCTGCCTTTGTTTTTCCATTCTTTAATCTCCTTCCAAGTACATTTGAAGAATAAGTGAATACATTTTTCTGAAAATCTTGGCCTATTCCCTGGGTTTTGGATGTATGAGGAGAGGGTTGGTAAAAAGTGAGTTTTGAATGAAAACTAATTCTATACTTAAATTGGAAATCACCAGACACCTCATTGATTAAAACCATAGTAGCCATTTTCCATAAAGAAAATAACTAGGTTGCATGTGATTTTTGATAGTCAAGTTGAAAAAAACACCAACCATGTAGTAACATAATGTACCAGCAAACCTAGTGCTTAGTGTATTTATAAAGCAAACCACAGAGCAACTTCAACCAATAATTGGAAAAGAATAAATCTAGGAGTTCAATTCTGTCATCAAGTACACTCGGGTAAAAGTCTAATCTATCAAAATAATAGCCCATCCACTGCCTTTGAGTCAATTTCAACTCATGGAGACCCCAAAGGACAGAGTGGAACAGCTCCATGGGGTTTCTAAGACTAAATCTTTTAGGCTTCATCTTTCTACCACAGAGCTACTGGCGGGTTTGAACTAAACCTAGATGTATTCAAAGCAAATTTAGAAATAAGACAAGTCCTCTCACTGTGGTCAACAATAGAAGTTGAAACCCATTTACAAAACTTTGTGGAGTTACAGACCGAGAAAAAGAAAGGAAAAAAGGTGCTGTGTTTTCAGTGATCTGTCAGTCAGAAGAGGTAATTCTCTCTGCTCTATACATTTTAAAAAATCTTCCCTTGGAATATTTCAACTCTAATAGCTTCTTAAGGTTTAATTATTTTGAGATCATGGTGCCTAATTGTGATGCTCGTAAAAATTTTTGGTTCTGTTAATATATAATACACCTGGTTTTATGCACTGTAAATAACACAGAACAACGGAACTATTGTTACGCATTTGAAATCCCACCTTCCTGAAGAAGAAGTTACGATCCTGGGTAATCTTTCTGCTCGCCAGATAGTGAGGGAGCTTTTAAATTGCACCCATTATCAAAATATTCCACGAAAATAAATATATCTTCCTAACAAAGGACATGTTTATTCTTTGTATGATAAAAAAATAATTCTGAGGCATCATCTAATTATGGAAAAAAATTTAACCTAATTTTCCCTTTGATGGTGAAGTTGATTATCCTAGACAGAAAATTATAAATCTTAATAGTTTGTGGCCCACAGTAGATACTAAAAATGCTTCCAAAACAATTAGGAATTAATAATCATAGGAAAACATATGGCAGAGGTTGGAAGTTATTTGTTCATAATAATCATTTAAATTTTATGTATAGTATCAAGAATAATATCTGCTAAATGAAGAAAGTAGACCAATATACATTTATTACAGATGATGAGAGTCGGTGAATCAGTGGAGAGAGTAGAAGAGTTTGACATGTGTTTGAATTCAGTTTGTCCCCTCAGTTCATGGGGCAAGTTACCAAGACCTTTGGAAGGATTGCATGAGCTATGAGGATCCTGCTGTAGGTGCCCAGTAATCATCACAGTTTATTTTCATAGTTGGAAAACATGTTATTAAGACTGTATGATGAGTCACCAAGGCCCTAGGCTATTGCATTGGGTTCTGTGGGAACACAGAATGAATAAAGTGTTTACCAGCTGGAGGAGGAGCTGGACATGCAGAGAACTCAGTCTCTATCAAAACAAAGTGGCACTCGTGCCAAATGAATTCTGAGTACATGCTGGGGAAATGAAGAGAAGATTATAAAATTTAGATGAACTGTCTTAAAAAAGAAATGAGTAGGATGTTGATGATTGAGGAGTGGGAGTAGAGTCAGGGGAGAGGAGCTTCATGGTGGGGGAGCCACACGAAACATAGAGTCATGAACATGAATGTGCATGGTGTTTTGTAGAAGAAAGGAGATTGACCAGTGGCTCTGAAGCCCAGGTAAGTAGGAAAATAAGAAAGAAGCTGAAGTCTGTCTTGGCTGAGAAGCAAACCATGGATTTTAAATGTTCTATTTTTGAAGACACCTTTTCTTTTATAGGTTGGGTATTGTCAAACATTTTTCTTTCTTTACATATGTGATGGATGGTATTCACATACTCAACATATTTTCATGCAACATATTATTTGTTGAAACCTTACACTACAAAGCACTATTTTAAGTGTAAGGGAAAACTAGACATAAATCCACCCAGCCATCATGGTGATTGCGTGTCTTGAGAAAAAGATCCCAGGTGTGGATAATGGAGTGCCTGCTACCACTTTCTCTGTCACTTAAGAAAGCATATCAAAATGCCAGCCCAGGAAAATCTGCTTACTAAAAGAATAGCCAAATGCATAGAAAGACAAACCATGCACAAACTACCACTTGAAATCTATTTTCTAGCAGATTACTGGTGTCCTAACAACAAAAGTTAGGACTAAGGTGCACCTGATGGAACCCATGGTATTTTCAATAGCCTCCTTTGCACGCAAAAGTTGGATAGTGTATAAGGAAGACAGTAAAAGAATTGATGCAATTGAGTTATGGTACTAGAGAATACCTTTAGTAAAACTTAATTTGTATGGGTAAAGTTTTGTAAAGTTTTAATAAAGGTAATACAGAAACGGCTGCAAGTATACATTGACAGAGAACTTCCAGAGGTTCAAGCCGGATTCAGAAGAGGCTGTGGACGAGGGATATCATTGCTAATGTCCGATGGATCTTGGCTGAAAGCAGAGAATATCAGAAAGATGTTTACCTGTGCTTTATTGACTACGTAAAGGCTTTTGATTGTGAGAATCAAAACAAGCTATGGACAACATTGCGAAGTATGAGTATTCCATAGTACTTAATTGTGCTCATGAGGAATTTGTACCTGGACCAAGAGGCAGTAGTTCGAACAGAACATGGGAACACTGAATGGTTTAAAATTAATAAAGGTGTATGACAAGGTTGTATTCTTTCACCATACTTATTCAACCTGTATGCTGAGCAAATAATATGAGAAGCTGGGTTATACGAAGAAAAATGTGGCATCAGAATTAGATGAAGACTCATGAACAACCTGCTATATGCAGACAACACAACCTTGCTTGCTGAAAGTGAAGAGGACTTGAAACATTTACTGATGAAGATCAGAGAGCACAGCCTTTGGTATGGATTGCATCTCAATGTAAAGAAAACAAAAATCCTCACCACTGGACCAATAAACAACATTCTTATCAATGGAGAAAAGATTGAAATTGTCAAGGACTTCATTCTTCTTGGATCAACTATCAACACTAATGGAAACAGCAGTCAAGAAATCAAACGACGTATTGTATTAGGCAAATCTGCTGCACAAGTCCTTTTTAAAGTGTTGAAGAGCAAAGACGTCAGCTTGAGGACTAAGGTGCTCCTAACCCAAGCCATGGTATTTTCAGTAACCTCGTATGCATGCGAAAGCTGGACAGTGAATAAGGAAGACCTAGAAGAATTGATACCTTTGAGTTGTGGTGTTGGAGGAGAATACTGAAAGTGCCGTGAACTTCCAAAAGAACCAATAGATCTGTTGTGGAAGAAGTGCAGCCAGAGTGCTCCTTGGAGGCCAGGATGGCCAGACTTTGTCTCTCATACTTTGGACATATTGTCAGGAGGAACCAGTCACTTGGAGAAGGATGTCATGTTTGGTAAAATGGAAGGTTGGAGATAAAGAGGAAGACCTCCAACGAGATGGATTAGCCAAATGGCAGCATCAATGGGCCCAAATGTAGCCAAGATTATGAGGTTGCCCCAGGATCGGACACTGTTTCATTCTGTTGTGCACAGGGTTGCTATGAATTGGTACTGACTCGATGGCACCTAACAACAACAACAAAAACACAACAAAAGCTGATAACTGGACCACAGTGCTGATAACTGCTGTGCTGGTCTTTGAGAAGGGAAGAGAGGACAACTGAGAAGCAATCAGAGATTGCTGATATAAAAATCATTCTCCTTGTTTCCCTGAATGCTGTTGCCCCAGGAATTCCCAGGAAAACCCTTCCCTGAGTTTACCCTGAGACCATTTCCTACTTATTTGTCAGAACCTCCTGTTATCCATCAAGGGCAAATGTACAGCTCTTTCTACTATAATTCTACACCTTGCCTTTTCCTCTCTTCATGTCCTATCTCCTTTTGTTTTATTTACCATACTCTTCTGTGTAATTATATTTGCCTAGACAAGCACTGTCAAATAGGATAGTAAACAGGATTCTGTGATAGAAGTAATGCTGGATTCTGCACTGTTCCCTACAGTAGCCACTAGACATATGTAACTCTTGAGCACTTAAAATGTGACTAGTGTCACTGAGAATACAATTTTATATTTAACTTAATTTTAATTGTAAATAAACATGTGGCTAGCATTAGCATATCGGACAACACAGGTTTCGATGCTCATTAAAAATATCTAATTTGTAGTCCATTTTCTTGATGAGATCTTCCATTGAACTTTGTGGCAAGGATGTCAGCGAGCCCCTTGAAGATGTCTGAGTGGGAATACCGTCAGGGCTTTGCATGATGATGGGTAGGGTAGTGAGGAAAGGAAGGTGGTGTTCTGAGACAGCATCTTAGAAAAAATGTTTGGTTGGAAGAACAGCAATAGCTGGAGGGGGGTGAAAGGTGCTGGAATGGTGTGGAACTTTGTTTTGTTTTCTTTGTTTTAAAGATATTGTGTTGTTAGGTGCCATCAAATCGGTACCAACTCATAGCAACCCTATGCACAACAGAATGAAACACTGCCAGGTCCTGGGCCAACCTCACAGTTGTTTCCATGCTTGAGCCCATTGATGATGCCACTTTGCCAATCCATCTTGCTGGGGGTCTTCCTTTTTAGCTCTGATCCTCTACCTTACCAAACATGATATCCTTTTCCAGCAACTGGTCCCTCCTGACAATGTATCCGAAGTATGAGAGTTGAAGTTTGGTCATCCTGGCCTCTAAGCAGCACTGTGGCTGCACTTCTTCCAACACAGATCTGTTGGTTCTTTTGGCAGCCCATGGGACTTTCAATATTCTCTTCCAACACCATCACACAAAGCATAAACCATGTGGTTGCCAGATTCAAAATGGCCAGTACAGTAGTCCATTTCAGCTCACTAATGCCTAAGACATCGATGTTTATGCATTCCATTTCATTTTTGACAATCCCCAATTTTCCTAGACTCATACTTTGTACATTACATGTTCTGTTTATTAATGGATGTTGACAACTGTTTCTCTTCGTTTTGAGTTGTGCCCCATCAGCAAATGAAGGTCCTGCGGGCTTCACTCCATTAACATCATCATGGTCAACTCTACTTTGAGGAGGCAGCTCTTCCCCAGTAGCATTTTGAGTGCCTTCCAACCTGAGGGGCTC
>NW_006408700.1:3171941-3186922 GCF_000296735.1 Chrysochloris asiatica
TGGCTGCACTTCTTCCAACACAGATCTGTTGGTTCTTTTGGCAGCCCATGGGACTTTCAATATTCTCTTCCAACACCATCACACAAAGCATAAACCATGTGGTTGCCAGATTCAAAATGGCTGGTACAGTAGTCCATTTCAGCTCACTAATGCCTAAGACATCGATGTATATGCATTCCATTTCATTTTTGACAATCCCCAATTTTCCTAGACTCATACTTTGTACATTACATGTTCTATTTATTAATGGATGTTGACAGCTGTTTCTCTTCGTTTTGAGTTGTGCCCCATCAGCAAATGAAGGTCCTGCAGGCTTCACTCCATTAACATCATCATGGTCAACTCTACTTTGAGGAGGCAGCTCTTCCCCAGTAGCATTTTGAGTGCCTTCCAACCTGAGGGGCTCATTTTCTGGCACTATACCGGACAGTGTTTCTCTGCTATCATCAGGTTTCAGTGACTAAATATTCAGAAGTAGTTCGTCATGCCGTCTTCCTAATCTGTTTTCATCTGAAAGCTCAGCTGAAACCTGTCCACCATGGGTGACCCTGTTGGTACTTAAAATACTAGTGGCATAGCTTCCATAATCATAGCAACTCACAAGCCACCACAGTACAACAGTCTGACAGATGACTGGTGCTTTTAAAGATGTTGTTGTTGTTAGGCGTCATGGAGTTGGTACCGACTCATAGTGACCTTAAGCACTGCAGAACAAAACACTGCCCGATTCAGGGCCAGCCTCACTACTGTTGCCATGTTTGACTCCATCGATGCTGCCACTTGGCCAATCCATCTCACTGGGGTCTTCCTCTTTTTCTCTGAGCCTCCACCTTACCAAACATGATATCCTTCTCCAGTAACTGGTTCCTCCTGACAATATGTCCGAAGTATGAGAAACGAAGTTTGGCCATCCTGGCCTCCAAGGAGCACTCTGGCTGCACTTCTTCCGAAATGGATCTGTTGGTTCTTTTGACAGCCCATGGCACTTCCAATATTCTCCTCCAACACCATAACTCAAATGCGTCAATTCTTTTACGGTCTTCCTTATTCACTGTCCAGCTTTCGCATGCATATGAGGTTATTGAAAATTCCATGGCTTACTTAGGTCAGGAGCACGTTAGTCTTCAAGCTGATATCTTTGCTCTTCAACACTTTAAAAAGGTCTTGTGAAGTAGATTTGCCTAATGCAATAAGTTGTTTGATTTCTTGGATGCTTCTGTGAGTGTTGATAGTTGTTAAGAGTTAAATATGTTTTTGCTGATGGCAAGGGAAGGGGCCCCTTGGGCATGGCTGAAGATGCCAGAGAGTAATCATCACAATCTATTTCACCTGCATGAAAATTTTAACACGCATGACTGCTACCTGAAAGCTTGGACGTTCAAGTCCATCCACAGTTGCTTTGAAACGAAGGTCTGACAATCTACTTTTGAATGCTCAGCCGTACACTTTACAGAGCACAGTTCTTCTCCGACACATGTGGGGTCGTCATGAGTTAGAACTGACAGAATCATCAAGAGAGCTGTCTCCTGAGGCTGAGACCCAGGGCACAAAGAGGAAGGACATTCACCCAGGCAGAGGGAGGACAACACTTAGCTTAAGGTGGAAAAGGCAGGGGTGGTCACAGATAAATGATAGGCTTCACAGATGGTGGATACAAGATTCTGTGCAGTGCTAGTGTTGCAAAGTCAATTTTATGTTGTTGTTGTGAGGTACCATAGAGTCAGTACCGACTCATAGCAACCTTATGCACAGCAGAACGAAACACTGCCAAATCCTGGGCCAACCTCACTGTTGTTGCCATGCTTGAGCCCATTGATGTTGCCACTTGGCCAATCCACCTTGCTGGGGGTCCACTATAGATTCCTAAAATGATGTGTATATTTGAGTAAAGCTACTAGAAATAGTGCCATAAATTAGTCCCATCCCTATCTGGTATGCTTCTGAAGTTGGGATGTTGTTGTTAAGTGCCGTCGAGTTGGTTCTGACTCATAGAAACCCTGTATACGATTTCCAAAGAGCAGCTGGTGAGTTTGACCCTCTGACCTTGTTGTGCAGACCTACCTGAAAGTCCAGTGTTTTATCCCACAGTACCACACCAGGACTCTGAAGTTGGGATAGGGCTTCAGAAGGAGCTATGTTGTTGGCACCATCTGTAGCAGTCCTTTGCAGGGAGCAGGGCTGAAGCTCTAACTCTAAGAGGGACTCTAGGAGTCCCCTTTGCTTGAATTAAAACCAGGAAGCAAGCACAAGAATTGTTTTGGTGTTTCCTTTCTGTAATTAGCATTGGAAGTTGGTGGTTTGAAAGATTATGGAAACTTGAATTTCTAAGGTATAGAGGATTGAGCTGCAAATGAGATTCAGAGTTATATGAGCACTGTGTTTAGAATCTCCATACTTCTGGCTAGCAACAGGAATCTATTTGTAGGGAACAGGGCTATGTAGTCCTTGCCTACCACAGTTTGCAACCTAGCCCCTAGCTTTGCAGGTGCTAGGGAGCACAGTTGCTCCAGGCATGTGGGGTGTGTTGGGATCTGGGTGGTGTTGACTTCTGAGAACATCTCGTTATGCAAAGTGAAAAGATAACTAAACATTAAAATGCTTAATGGTTTCTCAAAGTGCCATACCCCTTCATTAAATACAAACAGGATGTATAAAATCTGTATCTAGTTTTAAACATAAACATTTCATTACAGAAATATTTCCTTGATAGGAAACGTGGCAGCTGCTTTTGCAGATACCACGCCAGTTCTCAGAAGAGACTGTTGCTGAATGGAATACCATCGTTAGGTAGATATTAAGAGAACTACTGACTGATGTATCTGATCTTGTCCCTAAGCCTCCGTGAACGAGGATTTAAACACACAGCCTGGAATTATTGTGAGGACTTGGTTCACATTCTAAACAAGGCAAATGTAATCACTATGCTTTAGAGCTGCTCCCATTTTAATTAATATTATTTCAAACCTATTAAAGATCCATCACAAGAAAACCTTGTCTGTTTTTCATACAATCAGTGTCCTTGTGGCTGCCAATTGTTTTTAGAAGGAAAGTACAATATTATAATTCATGAGACAGAGCTGACACACACGATGTATATACTTAGCTGAGTCTTGTATGCCTGGCCTGGCATACTAAATGATATGTACAATGACTTGAAAGATTGATCTAGAAGGTTATAGACTGATTTTGTGCTGGAACCATCAGCACTATTGTGAAATGAAAGACTGTTCATAGCTAGTTTATGACCTATTGCCCCTTTTTTTGCACATGTTGTTGTGTGCTGTAGAGTCGGTTCTGATTCATAGCGACCCTGTATAGGATTTCTAAGGAGTGGTTGGTGGGCTTGAACCACCAGCCTTTCAGTTAACAGCCCAATACTTATCCTACAGCACCACACCATAGTCAGGTAAAATAAAAAGTAAGGAAAATCTGTGGAAGGTTTCCACAGTTCATAAATGAGTTCTCTGATATTTTGCACAAAATTGTATTTTTAAAACTAAAAGCCAAACCCAAAGTTGGTAATTAATTTGGAGAAAGTATTATATTTTAAAAAGTTTCTTGAGAATTCTTTCAATTATAAAAAATGTATAAATAAAAATATGTTTATTTATATTGACAAGTTAAAAAAAAAAACAGACTTTAAAAAACTGTAAAATCTTTCAAAGGACATGCCTAACTTTAATCAAAATGTATGTAGTTGACACATACATGAAAAAGACTGGGAGGTCAAATGACAATATGTGAGCAGTTTTTAACTTGGATTGGTACCAGTTGCAGGCATTTCTGTGTTTTTTTCCCTTATCATTGTTGTTGTATAACTTCCATGCTATTTCCACCAAACAAGCAAACCCCTTAGCTTTGGGTGGTTCATAAACATCATTAAAATATTCTTAACCAAAGTCTACCCTTCTTTTTCCCAGAGTTGTCTTTTGTTTTAACATTGTTGTTGTTGTTGTCAAGTGCTGTCAAGTCGATTCCGACCCATAGCTACCCTGTATAGGGTTGCCGAGGAGCGACTGGTGAGCTTGAACTGCCGACCTTGCAGTTCAAATGGCTTTGCAATCTGGCGCATTAACCCACAGCGCCACACCAGGACTCCTTTTAACATTATACTTGAAGAGGACTTGAGTCACTGCTTCTGCAACTCTTTGCCATGTAAGCCCCTTGTCCTAAGACAGCCCCTGACGCTGAGGTCCTGGATGGTGGTCATTCAGCTTGCAGCTGCCCATACCAGCCTTACTGCCTCTACCCTTGCCTGACCCTGGCCCTGGCCCATAGCCCTTCTCCTTATTACCAGAGGACCCAGCAAATTGGAAACATGGCTCTGGTGGCCCCCACTTCCCTGACTCTACGGTGTCACCTCTGGTGGATTAATATATGCATTCTGAATGTCTATATATTTTGTTAGACCATATGGCTTCTTGGAATGCATAGATGAACACCCATATTTTTCTTTAGGCTCTTTGGGCCACTAATTAGATTCTTTCTTCAAATGCCTATCAGAAATGTAACTTGTGAGTCATCCTTGGCAGTCAGGGTACCAGTTATAAAATCCTTATTAAAAATGGAAAAAAAGGAAAGAAAGGTCATGAGAGAAAAATTATTTTTGACTTCACGTAAGTAGTTGCTGGCAGAAATAGATGTAACAAATAAGTGGTTTTTAATACATTAAAAAAGTGAAACCCGTTGCTGATAAGTTCATCTGACTCATGGAAACCCTCATGTATTGCAAAGTAGAGCTGCTCCGCGGAGTCTTCTTGGCTGCAATCTTTACGGAAGCAGGTTGCCAAGCTGCTGAGTGGGCATTTTTAAACTGCCTACATTTAGCTTGCTTGTTGTTGTTGTTAAGTACCGTCAAGTCAGTTCTGACCCATAGTGACTCTATATAGGGTTTCTGAGGAGTGGCTGGTGAGTTTGACCCCCTGACCTTGAGGTTCAACTGACCTTTCAGTAGAGTGCTTATTGCTACAGTCCCACATCAGGACTCCTTTAGATTGGCATTGAGTGTAAACTTTGTGCAACTCCCCGCCCACTGCCCCTGAGTCATTTCTGACCCATAGTGAGGAAAGCTGCCTAAATTTTTATGGGAGCAGAAAGTCTCATCTTTCTCCAGAGGAGCAACTGGTGGATTTGAACTGTCAACCTTGTGGTTAGCTGCCTGATGCTTATCTTAAAGCACCACTAGGGGTCCTTGGGTGCACCACTCAGAGACTTAAAAAACACACAAACAGATCACATCAGTGGTGTATAAATGTGTGGTATGCTAGAGATTTGGGGTGACTCTTGGAAGGCATTTAAATATTGCACCTGTCACACTATATGTGCCTTAACCGCCCCGCTGGTCACTTGGGTGAGTCACTCTTATTTACGGGAAGTGTGTGGGGACAGATGAACAGCTGAGAATCACTGACAGTGATGTTAGTGAACATAGTGAACACAATAGTGAAGCTGGAGAATCTCATGACAAGATGGAGAATCTGCCATGGGGAGAGAGGGAGGTTAGTGGAGGAGTTTCAAATGAAAAGCTACAGAAATAACTCCAAATGCCACTGCAAAGACAGGGAATAGTGGTGGGTGGCACCAAAGACGGGCTGACTAGGAGCTCTTATAAACTTTACATAATGGGTAAGAATTCTTAATGAGAAATCTAGGAAGTGCTACTGTTTTTAGTAGGTGCATTAACACCCTCAGGCAACAGAGGAATTCACTTAACAAATTACTCCAGGCAGTTCCCAATTATAACTTACACACAACTTATAGTTATGAACCAACCCCTGTAAAGCCAATTGTATTAAAAATCCAAGGTACATTTAATCGTAAAGTCCTGGTATGGTACTGTAGGATAAGCACTGGACTGCTAACCACAGGTCTGTGGCTCAAACCCACTTATTGATCCTTAGAAACCCTACACGGGATCTCGGTGAGTCCTAACTGGGGTTGATGGCACTTAACAACAACAATGACAAACATATGCTATTTTGCTATGGTAATCAAAACATTACTATTATTATCAGTATGTTAAAGATGTTAAAGCTCTGGAAGTGGTTTTTTTTGTTTTTTGTTTTTTTTTAATATGTTTTCTTATGCAGAGAAAGGTATATGCTATACTTTATAATAGGATAAACACTTGACTGCTAATGAGGTTGGCAGTTCAAACCCATCAGCTGTTCCTTGGAAACCCTATATAGGGTCACTATGAGTTTGAATTGACAAGATGGCACTTAACAACAACAACAACCTACTATATACTAAGACAAACATTTGTCTAAGTGACTTAAGATATGAACCATACCTAATGGTTCCAATTTATGTACAAATTCGATGTACAAACAGATTTGGGGACAGAACTTGTACATAATTTGAGGACTGCCTATACTCTAGCCAAAGAAATGGCTTCTTAATGGTCTGCAAAAAATGCTCCCAGAATAGCAATTTACTCCCTTCATTGCAGGAGAAACAAATCCCATAAAAAGTATTAAGAATCTGCCATTTCTTTGTCGTTTTAAAGAAATACTCTTATTTAGGGCCTTTTATTAATTGTACACAAATTACAATGTATGAAGAGCTTCAAATTTTTGATTTTCTGATACCCTTATGCCATTTCACGCTGAGACAGAAAACACATACGCATGTTCACACAGTGAATGCTAAAAACAGCTCGTGGAAAAGTAAAAATTCAGTGTTGACATAAATCTTGTGGAAAGGACCCTAAAAAAAAATTTTAAATCACATTTTCTTAATGTCCCAGTTCTGAACAATGTGGTCGTGACAAGAAGTCATGGGTCACATCAGAGAATAGGGTGGGGGTGAACATTCGCTCTGAGCCCAGATAGCAGTCCTCCTAACGGAAGACCGTCACTTGCCGCCATGATTAATTAAGGTATCTGCCAGTCCTGTGGGCTGGAATCAGCGCTTCAGAAAGGGCAGAAAGCCTGGATATTTACATAGGGATCATCCATTCAGTTTCAGAGCGTTGTCACTGCTTCTCTTGGCAGCATATGACTTGTTGGCAAAATGTCTTCAATTACGGGCAAACTGCCTCGTCTCATATCATCACAAACCAATTTGTCAGGATGTCTGTATCTGGAAGCAACAGAATCAGAAATATTTTTTAAGTGTGGAGAAAAATCCCATACATTCAAAAATACCAAGCCTTATGAAATTTCACTCTTAGATAAATATTTAATACAAATGTCTATGCTTTACACAAGGGAATCACACTGAAAAGAAGAAATATGCATGTTAACGTTCATATTAAATAGCACTATGGGTGTTTGCAGAGAAATGACTGAAGGGAAAAAACAAAACAAAAAAAAAAAAAAACCACCCAAAAACTATTTCTACCTGAGCTCTATATTTAAACTAATCAACATAATCATGGTTTTCTTTAAATAAGTCCTCATACTCTATTTTATCATCATTTCCGCCAAGGTCTGTGATAATCGTGGGGGCTAAAGTATTAGCTATTATAATTTATGTAAATACACAGTGCATGGAAAAAAGCCTAAGGCAACAAAAATAAAATAAAGGCCAATTAATGAAATAAAAGCTGAAATGAAGAAATACATTAGCATTCTTCCATTTTTTTCTTGTACTCGCCTTTCTCTTTCCCCAATTATGCTGCAAGAAAAGGTCTCAAAATCGTGGGCACCAATAAACAATTATTAGTGCATGAATTACGTTAGCACTAATTCTGTTGTTTTGTATCTAAGGTTTTATCTGTTATTTTAAGCTTTGAAGAATAGCTGTTTTCTTGCAAAGCTGACTGTAAAGTTAAGGCTGATAGAATAAATGCAATTTTCCTATTAGATTTTACTATGGAGTTTTAGATCATTTATTTGCATGTTTACTTGTTTAACCCCTGTCTTCCCTGCTATCTGGTAAACTTTCAGAAGGTAAAGACCATGTTGTTATCTCCAGTGCATTTCCAGCACCTAAAACAACTGTAATTCTTGCTAACAAATATTTTTTTGAATGACTGTTAGAGATAATGTTGTTCTGGTAAACTATCATCCAGTGCAATTAATATGAAATTTTGTAAAATAAATAGTGTTACGATATCATCCTCTCTTTTGTCATAATGGACACTATTAATATGCCACGGAGTCTTGGTGTGGCACTGTGGGTTCATGAACTAGACTGCAGTCAATTTGAACCACATGTCTAGTTCACCATTTAGTATTTTCCAGACTTGACTGCATTATCTCCTCTGGGTTCTCCCTTTGACTGCCTGTCATACTTGGCTCTTCTCTTCCAACCAGACCAATTGCTGTTTTTGCTTCTTGAGCTCTTAGAATTCAACTCTCCTCCTCCAAGTTAACAGTAACATATTGAATTGGACTGTGAGGCTTCACTTCCCTGGTGGATGTTCTACAATTTGAAAACTTGTGTAGAAAGGTCTGCGTTTTCCAAAGTGAATTTGGGATCTGCTTTTCCATTCTTTACGTTTGAACTTTAATATATAGATTTCTTAGAACGAGAGATGTCTCCCTTTACAGTGACTAAAAAGCTGAAGCAAGGAGTTAAGATGAAATGTAATAATGTAAGGTAATAGAAGGATGAAGGACAAAGTCCAGGATAAAAGTTTTACCTTACCTGAAGAGGAATCATCATGTGTACAAATTAAACATCGAATGTGTTTTTGTGAGGTTGGCCCAGGATTGGGCAGTGTTTCGTTCTGCTGTGCATAAGGTTGCTATGAGTCGGTACCAACTTGATGGCACCTAACAACAACAACAACAACAACAACAAAATGTGTTTTTAAATACTTTAGATAAACAATATGAATAACCTTATTTGATTTTAATAATCATTTTCGTTCCCTGAATAAAATGCCATCTTTTCTTATTTTGTGATGCTATTTTGAAAGATATTTTGGAGAACTACTGGATGTAGTTTGCTTTTTAAGAGACTGTTCTACTTTTGTTTTATGTAAGGGTCATTTAACCTAGGTAATGTGGCATAATCTTTATACTCATATCAACAAGTAAGTTGATTATTGCAAATATGGGCATGAATTTATGCATGAGTCCTATTGGACCACCCTACTTCCTGGTTTATGCCTAGTGTTCTGATGTGATTATTAACAATGCCTCACTCACTCTCAAAAGTGTTCTCGTTTGGACCATCCTTACATGGTCAGTGGATCTGTGCCCCCTAGTGCTGCCATAAGCAAAAAGGCAATAGGTGGGTGGCTTGAAAGAACAGAAATTCATTTTCTGTTCAGGAATCTAAAAGTAGTTCAGGAATCTAAAAGTCCAAATTGGGGTCTTGGCCATGTCGATTCCTTTGACGAGCCTGTCTTCTGGCATCTGGCAGCTGCTCCTTGGTCTTTCTTTGCTTCTTTGAGATTCATCTGCCTTCATCATCCCGTGGGTCTCCTCTTGAGTATCTGCATGTCCAGTTTCCTTTTTATTAGCCACCACTTAGAAGGGATTGGGTTTAGGACCCACCCACCTTTGTCAGTCACACAACAACAACAACAAAAAAACAAAACCCTTATTTCTAAACAGGATCACATTTATAGGTACAGGAGGTGAGAACTTCAACATGTGACTTTAGGAGGATACAATTCAATCCACAACACTGGATAAGGGCTTCTGGAATGCCTGCTTCATACTTTGGGCATTTTCCACTGGTCTTTGCCTCTCACAGTGCAAGTTTGCCTTTCTCATATATGCCATGGAGACAAATCTAGGGTGCTACTATGCATAGTGGTCACAGAGGCTCCAAGTCCAACAGCCTGATTCTAGGTTCATTTTGGCCACTTGTTGGCTGTGTCTCCAAGCCCTAGTGTCCTTATCTTTACTTGATGAGTAACACTTAGAGAGTTCTTCTAGAAAAGAGTGTTGCGCAGTAGTTATGAGCCCAGATGTTGGTGTCTAATTGCTGGGTATGAATCCCGACTCTACCACAGCTTAGGCAATGAGAGCATTCACTGAGTGCAAAGATACCTACAAAGGCTCATGGGGAAAGCCTGCCACAGAGAACATGCTTAGTAAATGTAAGCAATTGCTATTCGTGCTGTGCCTATAAACGCTAGTGCCTAGCTCATAGTCAAGGGCAGTGGTGGTTCAGTGGGAGAATTCTCAGCTTCCATGTGCAGCCACCATCATTCACCATCATTCCGTCAGTGCTTGGATTCTGAGTAGTTGTCAGAAGTGCTTCTCAATTAAGATGGACTAGAAGAAAGACCGGGAGCTATGCTTCCAAAATCAGCCAATCACAAGGGTTTGAATCACAACCAATCAAAAGACTGGGAAGCCTTTTGTTCTGTTGTGGGTGAGTTCACCGTGATTCAGTGGCTCCCTCTACAGCAGGAAAGAGCACTCACACATAATTCCCCATAAAGGAAATCTAGGCATATTACTGGGGACTGACCTGGTGTAGCTGTTTTTTCTTCCTACCTAATGCCAGCAATAAGGAGCTCTGGTAGCATAGTGGGTTATGAGTTGGGCTGCTAACTCTAAGGTCAGAAGTTTTAATCTATCAGCTACTCCTTGAGAGAAAGATGAGGCTTTCTGTTCTCATAAAGATTTACAGCCTCAGAACCTCTACACAGGGTCGCTATGATTCAGAACCGCAGACTCAACAGCACACAACCATCAACCACCATCAGTCTCAGGAAAAATATATTCATCATGTTGTTGGTTTTAAGTGCCGTCAAGTTGGTTCCAACCCATAATGATCCTGTATAGGGTTTCTGAGGAGAGATTGGTGAGCTTGAACCACCGACCTTGTGGTTCAAACCAACTTTGCAATTCAGCTCCTTAAACCACAGTGCCACACCAGGGCTCCAGATGTTCATCAAAGAGATTCTAAATAGGTGCTTGCATATATATGTGGAGATTGCTCTAGAATTAGAAACTTTGGCCAGATACTATTTTATATGTCCAAATAGACTGTTCAGGGTTGCCAAAATTCTGTTTAAAATCCAGCAAAATGCAAACACATTTGAATAAGATGCAGATAGGGGATCTACTTGCTCTCGATGGTGTAGAAAGGCTTTGCTAAATTAGAAATGCATGGAAGGGAGGATTTATTTATCCTGTTTATTTGAAGTTAGAGCTAGACTTAGGATGGTTTAATGGTTTAAAATCTTTTCTTGGGTTCCACGCTCCTTCCCCCCTGAGGAGATCGATTGTGTTCATCAATTAAAAGTCCTAGGGCCGTTTTCCTATATGAACTGGGATAACTAGTATTTACTTACTGTTATTCATAGAGGGTTTAACTCCAGTGGAATAGACGCTCCCTGAGCAGAATGCGGGGCTGAGTCTCATGTGCCTTGTGCTGAGTCTATACCTGTTGGAGCCCAGTGAGAGTCTGCTGAAGTAGACGTTGCCCCCCACCCAGGGGTGGTCAATCCTGGTATGCTTTCACAATCATTTTTCTTTTCTTCTGGATTGTACTGTGTCCTCCCAAAGGCTATGGTGACTTTCTAACTCCTGTACCTGTGAATGTGAGCTTGTTTGGGAATAGGATTTTGAAGGTTAACCCAAGCTCTACTGAAGTCCAGTGAGTCCTAGTCGTTATAAAAAAGCAGAGCAGACACAGAGAGATAGCGATGAGGAAGTCTCTGTGTGAAGATGCATCTCCCAGCCAAGAAATACCAAGGATTGCTGTGAGCCACTGGAAGCTTGGAGAAAGCCCCCTAAGGAAGCAAGATGGCCAATGCTGTGATTTACAATTGTATTGTCCAGAACTTTGAAATAATAAATTTATGATCTTCATACTCACCCACTTTGTGGTATTTTGTTATTGTAGCCCTCGAAAACAAAGACAGAAACAAAGTTCATTAATAAGCAGTCTACTTGACCTCACTAACTGTCAATGTACTCAGAGCTTAGAACATCTCTTTCTGGCCAACTTACATATTGCAACTTGCACTGTAAGGATAGGTACTCTAGCACAAATTCAATTCAATAATGTATCTGGATAACTTGATGTTCTGTTTTCCACTAAAATGAGGATCTTATGATTTTAAGAACAGAACATTACTAGCAATTTGATTTACTTTCCTTAAAATAGGGATACCAGGATCAGTGCAACGTTTTTGGAAAATGACTTAAGCTATTACAAGCAATCATTTGTAAGTCACTTCCCTAAGTGCCAGGCAGTATGTGCCCCAGGAGCACGAAGCTCAGAGCTCCTGGGCCACCTCTGAAGGACACTGAGTGGGGTGTGACCCTTCGGAAAGCAGCACTTCTGCCTTCAGAGGCCTCACTCATTCCTCCCAGCGCCGTGGAGAGGGCAGATGTAGGGGCATTGGGAAGAGCAGAGCAGGGTTATTACTAGAAAGTAGTAGAGACTTCAACTCTCTCTTAGGCCCTAGAGTGCCTCATTTTTTACAATCAAAGAGACTCCAGGTATTTTCCTAAGCAAGGTCCCTTCTGCTAATATCAATTCCTCTACTTCTCCAGTGACGTTATTTGGATCTTGTGTAAAGATAAATATTCCCCTCCCACACTTGAAATAAAGAGGCAGCTGTAATAGGTTATGGGTCCATTCCAGTAAAGGGGTGGATGGGAGCCCAGGAGAGCCACTTGATAAGGTTTGCAATGTTCGGGGAAGGAGGATGCAAGTCAAGGCAAGCCCCCGGCATGCTAATCATAGTTGAGGAACAAGAGATGGGTTCCTGGTTATATAAAGAATGAAATTAAGATATTGAAGGCCCCACAGTTCTAGACATCATCTCAACCCACTGTTACCCAACCTTCACTGCCATCCTTACTACCTCTTGTCCTCCAATACTTCGGGAGGGTCTGGTCTTCCAGTCCGCCCTTGAGTTCTGTCTTCTCTGACTGATTGTCCTTTCTATCCTCCAGCTCCAAGCTTTCTGATCTGCCTTCTCAAAATGAGTGCCACAATCAGAACTATCTTTTAAAAATTTTTAAAAAGTTTTTATTGTGAGGTTTGCATGGGAGAACATCAGCTTTACACTCATCCTATCGTATTTCATTTCATTGCAATGATTATAGTCCCCTCCATGTATCATCACATAACACCAAAGGGTACACCACACATGCCCGCCCCCCGACCACCAGCATACAGCCCCTCTCCCTCCCTGAGTCCAGAGTCCCCAGCCGCTCCATCTGTCCACATCATCTTCTCTGTTTCCATCCCTGGCTTCACTGCCTCTCTGGGTAGGGTCCTGCTCTCCATTCTTCTCACTTGATGGTCCCAGGGACCTCTGCTCCTGGGCTGCAAAATCAATTACTCTCCTCCTTTTGTCAAAAAACATCTACCTCTATATTTCTGACCCTTACAGTCAGTCCTGATGGCAATTATTCACTATGGTACCACAAGAGTCTTAACCCCATTTCCTTTGCCAGCCTGGTCCCAGTGGATTGGAAATCATTCAGTGGTGAGTCTATCTTCCCCTGCCCCATTCGGAAGTAGGCTCCCTCTTGAAAGCTTGTAAGCCAGTCACTTCTTGCCTTTATAGGTCCCCCCATTTTGGGTAACCAATGTCTGTGTTGCCCATCCCTGTCAATCCTGTGTACTGAGGGGGTGGGAGTGATTCTCACTGTAAAGATTTGTTCCCTTTTTTGAGCTATTATGTCCATAAGTATAGGTAAAGTTCATCAAATTGTAGCAGGTTACTCTTTCCACCACCACCACCACCACCCCCTTCTTTCTGCTTCTAGTCAAGTTCTGATCATCTAGCCATCGAAGGCAGGTTAAGTAGGTACTATCTTCCAGTATGGGTGTTCTTGTGACTCTCCCCTCACTTCACATCAGCTGGACGCTTCACTCTCCACTCCAGTCCTCTGTGGCCATGTCACTGCCTCTGGGCCTAGGAGTCCCCGGGTCTTGCCATACTGCTGGCCATCCAGGTCTCTACCCGGGTTCATGGGGCGTCTGTTGAATGTGATTGGGCTTCGCTTGCAACTTCATTGCTGTTTTACCCCCTCTTCCCTTATCAGTGACCAACATGGTCACCAGCCAGACCACATGCCTGCTCATGAAATCCCCTTGAGTCTCAGTCTTAGAAGGCGGTTTGCTATGAGGGGACCCGAGCACTTGCCTTGATGGCTCTCAGGCAAACAGCTTACTTGTTCTTGTAGTAATCAATCAGACTGCTGTTATTGTTTCGGATTTTTCCTGCTGGTCTTTCTTTCGCGAACTATCTTCTGTTCTTCTAGCCGCTCCAGGCTGGTCTACTCGTCCTTTCCAGTGGAAATTTCCTACCTCAGTCGGTTCTGGATGGGGTTCAGGATTCCACCTATGGTCTTGTGCAATGTAAATTCTCCACAGGAAGCCTCTTTCACTGGGCAACTTCTAGCCCCCTTTAAGATATTCCAATCAGTTATAGGTTGAAGGCGGATTTACAAGCTTTCTGTAGTGATGATTCTGGCTACCCCTTTCTCCCCACCTCAAGTGTCTATTTTACAACGGTAGGCAAGAGAAACCACGATTCAAAAGACAGCCAAGCAACTTAACACTATTCTCCTTTTTTACCCTTTCAAACCGTGCCTCAATCCCTGTGTCCTGGAGCCCTGTTGTTCCAAGGTTGTGCATACATCATCATTTACCTCTGTCCCACTTAGCCCATGTGAACCTGCCTAACTATTCTCCCATCAGCCTTGTTCTTCCATTCCCCTCCCCCTTCTTGTGTATTTGCAGAGCTATGTTTTTTGTTTTATTTTCTGTAATAGACTCTAAGTTTCCAGAAGGCTGAGTCCATGTGTTAATAACACCCAGGGCTGTGTTCGTATATAAATCTTAGGCACAAAATGATGTTGATGATTATGGACACCTAAGCTATGAAGCTCTAGACAAGAGACTTAATTATTCTGAGCCTCCATGTGCTCCTCTATAAAAGACATAGTATATACATATTGAATATGGTTTGAGAAATAAATGAGAGAAAACATATGCAGTGTCCAGCCTGGTATTTGCAAAGAATTTATGTTGTTGTTGTTAGGTGCCATCGAGTCGGTACTGATTCATAGTGACCTTATGCACAGCAGAACGAAACA
>NW_006408700.1:3188402-3192423 GCF_000296735.1 Chrysochloris asiatica
CTTAATGACTTTTTGCTTTCTTCATGTATAATGTTCTTGATGTCATCCCACAACTCTTCTGATCTTCGGTCTGTAGTGTTTAATGTATCAAATCTGTATATAGATGGCATCTATTACTGTTATTGATTTCTCCTTGCACTATATTCAAAATCCAAACATCCATCCACATTGAGATCTTGATCTTCCTTCAACCAGACATAGAATCATAGATTCTGACACCTAGAAGTGACCTTCAGCAGATAAACAAAAGAAAACAAAACTCCTTGCAACTAGATCATGATAAACAGAACATTTTGAAGTCATCAAGGATTTAATTTTACTTGGATCCACTACACTTTCAGCAAGCAAGACTGTTATTTGCATATTGCATGTTGTTAATGAGTCTTCCTCCAGTCCTGATGCCACACTCTTCTTCAAATAACCCATTGCCTCCAATTATTTGCTTAGCATGCAGATTCAAAACCATGCATTAACCCCTTGTTCTGTTTGAACGACTGCTGCTTAGTCTTGTACAGGTTTCTTGAGAGCACAATAAAGTGTTTTGGATTTCTTATTCCTTTTCTTCTGAGGGTTATCCATAATTTGTTATGATCCACACAGTCTATTGCCTTTGCATAGTCAATAAAATACAGGTAAGCAAGGAGCTCTGGTAGTGTAGTGGTTACGAATCGGGCTGCTAATCTCACGGTCCGCAGTTCGAAACTACCAGCTGTTTCACCAAAGAAAGATGAGGCTTTCTGCTCCCGTAAAGATTTACAGCCTTGAAAACCCTGTACAGAGTCGTTATGAGAACCGACTCCACAGCACATCACAACAACAACAAGCATCTTTGGTTTTCTCTGCTTTCAGCCAAAATCCATCTGACATCAGATTCTTCTGAATCTGACTTGAATGTCTGGCAGTTTGCTGTTTGAAAAAAAAGTATCTTCAGCAAAATTTTACTTGTGTATTATAATAATGATATCATTCAAATTTTTTGCCTTCTGTTGGCTCACCTCTCTTTGAAATGACATAGATATGGATCTTCTCCAGCTCTTTGGCCAGGTAACGAGCTGTCCTCCAAATTTCTTGGCATTGACAGGTGACGTCTTCCAGCATTGCAGCTGATTGGTGAAACATTTCAATTGGTATTCTGTCAATCCTGGACCCTAGTTTTTTGCCAGTTTTAGTGCAACTTGAACCTCTTCCTTCACTACTATCAGTTCTTTATCATAGGCTACTTCTTGAAATAAATGAACGTTAACCAGTTGTTTTAGTACAAAATATATAAGATATGATCACATGCATACTCATATATGATCAATACTCTGAAGCAAAAGGACAGCAAGAAAAGGGGAGGGTCTTTTATGCAAAAAAGTTACTAATTAAATAGGGCCCATAGGTGTTCATTGGTGTCTTTGGTCAATGTCACTGTTGCTAAGTGCCATCGAGTTGGTTCCAACTCATAGCGACCTTATGCACAACAGAACAAAACAGTGCCTGGTCTTGCACCTCCTCACAATTGTTGTTATGTTTGAACCTATTGTTGATGCCACGTGTCAATCCATCTTGTTTGGGACCTTTCTCTTTCTTGTTAACCCTCTAATTTTTCAAGCATAATGTTCTTCTCTAGGGACTGGTCCCTCCTGATAATATGTCCAGAGTATGAGAGATGAAGTATCACTATGCTCACTTCTTCTTCGAACACATATTTCTTTATTCTTTTGGCAGTCCATGATGCTTTCCTTATTCTTCACCAACATCATAAATCTTCCATATTCACTGTCCAACTTTCATATGCATATAAAGCATTTAAAATAGTGGGGGCTTGGGTCAGGTGAACCTTAGTCCTCAGACATCTTTGTTCTTTAACCCTTTAAAGAAGCCTTCTGCATCAATGTAGTTGATGCAATATGTAGTTTGATTTCTTGATTGTTGTTTCCCTGAGTGTTGATTGTGGATCCAAGCAAATTGAAGTCTTTTACAACTTCAGTTATTTCCATTTTCTTTTTCTTTTTTTGTAAACTCATCTCCTGGAAATTAAATGCAAAGCAGTGGTAGCAAAAGAGTAACATGCAACAGCTAGAACTTCCATTGACTCAAGCCTTAATTAGTCTGTGAGGTATCTGGGCATTTTGATATTCTCTCTCTCTCCTCTCGCTCATCTTTTGCCCACTTCTCTGCTTGTTATGACTTGATCAGAGGTTAGGTCAGGGCAGAATGCGAATGCAAGAGTCTAATTTCCTTTTTATTAACAACTCCTATAAAAACTGTTGGTAGAGGAGAAGATTGAAGGTAAAATGAGATTATAGCAAATCATGTTTACAGATAGTGCCATTGAATTGCATGATGGCACATTCTAAATGGCGTAGAGAATTGAGACTGAGTTTGCTTTAGAAGTTTCATCAGACCTGTTATATGACAGATATTGGTCTGGGGGTTGATATTGGTAAATAGTTGTTATCACTTTAAAGTAATTTACTGGCAGATTCTTGCCAACAATGCCAGGAGCAGGACACTTGGCAGGAGGACGTAGGAGGGAAGCTTGAGTTCAGCCAAGCTACAGCAGATTAGCTGTAAACCATCTTCTCTGACATCATTTAACCAGAGATGGCGCCCACAGAAATGTCTCTGAACTTTGGCCTTGAGAGGAACATTAAGGTCCACTTGATAGTCCTCAGGTGGTTCAAGAGCTTGAAGCACCTTTGAAACCACCTAGGAAGCTGAAGAAACATCAGTGTTGTTTTTGTTAAGTATTGATATCTTTCCTTAGAAGTCACTGATGGGTATTATCTTCCAATGTGACTGTCCTGTTTACCAGATAACATATCCTTTCTCCAAATCCAAGCAGAAAACAGAACTGATTCTAGTTGTTTAAAATCACAGATGAAGAGCTTGGTGAATATTATATTTTTATATGGTGGAATAATTTCCACAACCATCTTAGAACTTACTTTACCAGATCACAGCGTGTGTCCTATTGAGAACTGCTCTAGCTTTGAGACCCATTCTACCATGAGCAGCCCTTAAAATTTGTTTGTTCTTCTGGCAGTCCATGCTTTTAATATTCTCCTCCAACATCATAACTCAAATGTATCATTATTTATTGTCCAACTTTATTTACTGTTGGTATTCCTTATTCATTGTTCAACTTTCACGTGCATGTTGATAAACATCATTAAAATACCTTGTCTAAAAATCTTATAATACATATAATTTAGTGCTGCCTTCGATCCTGTGTGGTACATACTGTCATTTCTCACACTGAAGAGTTTGCACCTTAGAGAGTAATTCACCCTCCCACCCCCCACCCCCCACCCACCCCCGCAAGAAGTAACCAGTGGAACCCAAGTTCTAACGCAGGTCTTCAGCCCAATCTTTAATTATTTATTATTCTGCCTTCCTTAGACTATACATGTTCTGAACTAGGTGGCTCCGAACCGTCTCAGTGGCTGGTTACACTATAAAATTTTAATTATGAGGCAAGTCATTCATATTCTTCCTATCTCAATTTTCCTCTCTGGAAAATGATGATAACAGCTTCCCTATATCCGCTCAATGTTATTATTTTAATATTAAGACAGAGATAAAAGTGGTGTCAATTTATAGCAACATAGATTTTGCTGGCAGGAATATTGAAGTACTATATGTTTGGGATATATCCTGTCTACATCATGTGTTTAACTGTAACCCTTCTGTGTTTGCCAGGTTCCCAATTAAGTAAGATGTTCAAGGCTGCGTCAAAGTGACTAAAAATTGTCTAGGAATCTGGCTTCTGTTATGATTTCTTTAATCCTCTTCAGTCTTCTCTTCTTTGCCAGGATTATGTGTATGTTTGCTTTTGGCTCTGTAGGGTTTATTTTTGTTTTAATTGACCCTCTCCTTTTATCAAACATATTTCTTAGTTTTATAAGAGGTGGATCTATTCATCCATGACATGTGTCTCAATGTATTCAGTGCTGTCTGCTTTCTTACAAAATACTCTCAAGTTTTTAACAGAGTAAGGAGCTCTGGTAGCGTAGTGGTTACGAATCGGGCTGCG
>NW_006408700.1:3192883-3201034 GCF_000296735.1 Chrysochloris asiatica
GACATAGTCTTAGAAATTCAACTATAAAGTATATTTCTGGTTGCATATCCCTTAAGCCTACGACAGTTTGACCACAACCATAACTCTCACAAATTTTTGGTTTACACATATATGAGAGTGATTATGAAGGATTAATATTCAGTCCTGAAAAAGAAAGTTCCAAGAGAAACAATATCTTCATTTCCTCTAAGAAAGTCATTTACAAATTCTATGTGAATACTGAGTTATAAATAAATATCCTGGCATTCTCTTTTCCCCATTACTAAGGAGCTGTTGGAGGCCTGGTGTGATGGTTTGGGTTAATGAGCTGGACTGCAAAGTCAGTTTGCACTGAAAAGTCTACTGTTCAAGTTCACCAGCCGCTCCTCAGAAACCCTATACAGGGTTACTATGGGTCGGTACCGACTCGACTTAATAACAACAATGAGCTGTTACCTACAACCGAGTTAAGTTGTAAGAGTGATTCATTAACATCATTTTGATTTTCTAGAGTCACTTGCATTTCATGAAATACCATTTATTTAAAGAGTTCTTACCAAATATGCCCATTTACTAATATGTCCTTACCTATTTTATCTGGATGATAGTTGATGTAGGAAAAGGGACTATGTCAGCTCTTATTTTATCAAATACCACATGGATCCATCATGTCAGCTGAGAGTGGCCATTCTTTAAATTATTTCAGACTCTGATACAGCTGTTGGTGTTCCATATGTGGAGTTCCAAATAAATGCCATTGGAGGATACTTCTCCTTCACGCTCTACGTCTTATGGTGCTGGGTCATGATGGTGGTTCTGACTCAGTGGTGACACCATCTCAGTGGTGGCCCAACTACGAAATCACCTGGACTCATGATAGCACTAGGCATCCTGGGATGCCACTCACAAGTTAGCCAGTGAGTGATTTAGAAGGATATTAATCACACAGATGGGTGGGTCTTCAGAAAATCAGCATTTTCTCCACTATAAGGTAGATGATTTTTAGGATTAATTAGTAGGGTTATTAATCCAAACAATTAACTTCTCTCCCAAGAGTACAGCTGTCTGATTAATTAATAGATTAATTAGTCAGTGGCTTCTCCAGATGTCTGTTGAGATATTGTCTCTTGAGCGCTGCTGAGATATGTTTTCAGACCATGAATTAATCCCCTTCACTTACTCAACTTTACAGTAAAAGGAGACGATTTATTAGCAGAGCCCTGTTGTGGGTTTGCTGTGAGTAAAATCTATTTGTAATTATTCCAGGTTATCCTTCTCACTCACTGACGTGCCATACTTCTGTGTCATGAATTGATAACATTTGATAAAATCTTAATAGCTTTTCAGATGTATTTCCTCTCACCAGACCGGAAAGTGTACTTACAAAATTAAACACTGCACTGAAAAGAGAAGAGTCATCACATTCTGAAACATGATTTATTTATTTCAATAAAGCAAGAAAATTATACCGATACTTCTAGTCATATAAATTTCATGACCTCTTCGGGAGCTATTGTTTTCCAAGGTAAAACTTTATGTGACAACCTGTTTGTCCCTGACTCTTGCTTCCGACTCATGGGGACTCCCTGAGTCACCTGGACTGTCCATAACTCTATCTGGGAATCCCTGGGCATGGATGAGCTGCCTTATTCTCTGGTCACTCAGATCCTGCTGCCGAAGAACACCTTCTCTTTTCCCTGAAGTCCATCATCCTCCCTCAGTCCAGGGCTGGTCCTGCCACACAGTGATTTCCCTACTGCTTTGACTGGAGTTGTGCCTCCAGACATGCAACCAATATAGCTGCATCCCTGAAGTAACAAAACTGCAAGATTTTCTGTTTGATTGTGGGAAGGAATGGTTTTCTTTCTCTCCATTTCTTTATGGGACAATATACTACAACAGAGAGCAAGAGCGTTTATAAAATCAGAAAGATCTGGATTTAAAGTGTCTCTTCATCTAATGTCTACAAGGTTCAAAAAAGAATGTCCTAGTTTTTTAGTGTTGTTACCACAGAAATACCATGAGGAGCTAGCTTTCAAGGACAGACATTTGTTCACAGTTCTGGAGGCTAAAAGTACAAATAAAGGTCTCTGTCATGCCAGTTTCTTCTCTGAGTCTGTCTTTTAGTGTCTGGTGAGTTCCAGCAATCTTTGGTGTTGCAGACAATCCTCACATGCCATTTCTCTCTCTTGTTAAGTTGTAAGAGTGATTCTTGTGTATTTGCATTCGTCTCAGTGTCTAGTCCAGTCTTTTTATAACTCAGATGTGATTAGGTTTAGAATCTACCCTACACTGGTATGACTTGAAGGGATTGATTTATGATCTTGATTACATTGCATCGTGGAAGGTAGATGATATTATGAAAAATGATTAAATCACATCACATTACAAAAGGGAGCCGGCTATAACCAAGGTCAACTGCTGACGTAATTACATGTAACTACTCATTTCAGTGTGGCACTGTGGGCTAATGTGTCAGACTGCAAAGTCGTTTGAACTGCAAGGTCGGTGGTTCAAGCTCACCAGCTACTCCTTGGAAACCCTATACAGAATAGCTATGGGGTGGAATTGACTTGCTAGCACTTAACAACAATAACAACAAACTCAGTTGCAGCATCACTAACAGGTTGGTGTTTCAAAACCACCAGCAGCTCCTTGGAAACCCTATACAGAGTTACTAGGAGTCGGAACTGACTTCAAGTCACTTAACAACAACAACTCCCTTGTAGCAGAAATGGGCTCACACGTAACAACAATTGTGAGGATGGTACAGGACTAGGCAGTGCTTCATCTGTTGTTCATAAGGTCACTATGAGTTGGAACTGACTCTATGGCACCTAACTCCTACAACAGCAATGTTTCATGATAGCAACTAGACTAGGGTTTGAACAAACAACTGGAGATCACCAACAAGCCAAGTTGACCATAAAATTAACCATCATAAATAATAATAATAATATTAACTCTACAGGGTTGCGATCGGTATTGCATCTGAAAAACTGCTCATCCATCCTCATCTTCCTGGAATCCAACTCTTGAGTCCTCAAGCAGAGCTAAGGATTCTCTCTTCTATACATCGAGCACCTGAATTGATCCATTCAATTCGTCTATGTGCCTATGTCAGCTTGAGGACTTAAGGTGTGCCTGAATGAAGGCACGGTATTTTCAATAACCTCATATGCATGAGAAAGTTGGACAGTGAGTAAGGAAGACGATAGAAGAATTGATGCATTTGAGTTACAGTGTTGGAGGAGAATATTAAAAGTACCATGGCCTGCCCAAAGAACAAACAGATCTGTGTTGAAAGAAGTACAGCTAGAATGCTCCTTGGAAGCCAGGATGGCCTGACTTCATCTCTCATACTTCAGCTATATTATCAGGAGGGACCAATCCCTGAAGAAGAATATCATGCTTGGTAAAGTGGAGGGTGGGAGACAAAGTGAAGACTCCTAATGAGATGGATTGGCACAGTGGTGATAGCAATGGGTTTAGGCATAGCAATGATTGTGAGGTTGGCCCACGACCAGGCAATGTTTCATTCTATTGTGCATAGGGTCACCATGAGTCTGTACCGACTCGATGGCACCTACCAACAACAACAACATGTGCCTACTATGTGCCCTACATTGTGTTGATCTGTGTCTTAAAGGCATGTCCCAGGTGCACGTGTGGTAAAGAGAATCTAAGGGAAGCAAAACAGAAGCTGTTGATCTGGTTGAACTCACCTGCATGGATCTGTACAAATTACAACTGCAAGGATTGAGGGTGGGTTCCTCGGGGAGCAAAGACATGCAAAGGGAGGGCAGGACAGACCGACTGAGAGTTGCGAGTAGTGACCACTAAGAAGGTATGATCAGTGAAGGAGGAGGAGAAGCAAGAATAGGGCGGCTTCACAGAAGACAAAGAAACAGTTCCAAGGTGCAAGTGGGTCACTGGATCAGATGGTTTAAAGAGCATCATTAGCATGGCAGGCCAAATGTGTCTCCTGGATTGCGCAATCTTAGGACCCTGGGGACCTTGGTGAAGTGGTGAGAAAACAATGTCTTTTCCACAGGGTAAGAAATGAATGTTTGTGTTAGCTGCCACTGAGTGAGTTCCAACTCATAGTGACCTCTGTACAACAAAGCAAAATCTTGCCTATTTAACACCCCCCTCACAATTGTCGTGTTTGTACCCATTGTTACAACCACAGTGTCAGTCCATCTTTCAGGATTGTCCTCTTTTTTGCTGACGCTCTATCAAGCATGATGTCCTTCTCCAGGGACTAGTCCCTCCTGATAACATATCCAAACTCTTGCCATCCTTGATTCTAAGGAACATTCTGACTGTACTTCTTCCAAAACAGATTTGTTTGTTCTTCTGCCAGTCCATGGTATTCTCAACATTCTTTTGCAACACCCTAATTCAAATGCACTGATTATTCTATGGTTTTCCTTATTCATTGTCCACCACCAAGAGGTGATTGAAAAACTTCGGCTTGGGTCAAGTGCACTTACACCTTCAGAGTGATATCCTTTTTTGTTTGTTTGTTTGTTTTTAGCATTTTAAAAAAGCCTTTGAATAGAAGGGAGAACATTGCTATTTCCTGAAAAAAGTATTGGATAGTTAAGACAGTTTCTTTTTTTAAGATGGAGGAGACTGGATGTGTTATGATACGTTCCAGATAGTTTTACTTGCCAAAATAATTAAAAATTTGTAGTGAAATGAGGTATTGTAAAAGTGGCAGTGAATTGTCCCTGCAAATCTCATTGGTAAAGTAAAATACAAACTATAATAGTTTAAATTTACCATGTGTTAAAGCTAATTCAACATACCTTTAGAATTTGTTATTGTCAAACTCGATACACACACAAATATACCACACACACTCATGGGTCACTATGAGTCAGAACCAACCCCACGGTAAATGCCATCAAGTTGGTTCCGATTCATAGTGGCCCTGTATAGGGTTTCTGAGGATCAGCTGGTAAGCTTGAACCCTTGACCTTGCAGTTCAAAGCAACTTTGTAGTCCAGTGTGTTAACCCATAGCGCCACACTAGGACCTATCTCTATCTCTCTATCTCTATATCTCTCCTATCTCTTATCCTATTAAACTTGAGTTTTTGACTAAGAAATACTTCAGGGGAAAAGAACAAATTCCAGAACTTTCCAGCAAGTATCTTTGAAGTCTCAGAATTCAACTCACATGTTTCTTTCCCGAGTTTGCATTTAAAGCAATGAGAACCAGACCTATTGTCAGTTTCCATTTCCATTCATTTCCTTGTCACTGGGGATTTGTGAAAAGGAGTAGTATTTGCTTGACTTTTTGATAAAGCTAACAATTCTAACATAAAGATCAAACTGGCCATTGTCTATTTCTTTCATTCATTTAAAAGTCTTATTTACATGTATGTTTTGGACTGCCCTGACCTTTGAAGCAACACCAATGATGTGAAGAGATAAATTCTTCTCCCAATGTGCTGCTGGGCTCAAGGAGCTTTATAAATCAGGAGCTAAAGCACTCTCTCTGGTAGCGTAGTGGTTACGAATCCGGCTGCTAACCTCAACGTCGGCAGTTCAGAACTACCAGCTGTTCCGCAGGAGAAAGATGAGGCTTTCTGCTCCAATAAAGATTTATAGCCTCAGAAACCCTGTGCAGGGTTGCCATGAGTCGGAACCGACTCCACGGTACTTAACAACAACAACAAGGGGTTTCGGTGAGTACTTATTTCCCAACCCTCCCCTTGCCTATTTTCTCTGCAATCTTCTAGTTTTAGAAGAGAGAGCCACTCCCCAAATAGAAAAGTAGGAGTGAAGTGACCAGGGGACATGGATATTCTTCATGTGTGGCTAGAACAAATGACATATAGTCAGCTTCTGGGTCCTAGAGAAGCCTTGTTACAATGCAAAGAGCTCCAGAGAACGGCTCCTCATGGACGTCCCGTTTAGCAATGGAGGATATTGGTTTTTGCAGTCATTTCCCGTGATCCCTGCTCCCTCTGCTATCTCTGCTTTCACTCCAACACTACTTCAGGGAGTTCATCTAGAAGTCAGACTGTTCCTGCTCAGAAACTCACCAAGTGCCTGGAGATTGAAATGCCAAACTTCCCATTGTTTTTCTTGGCTTCAGACAGGTTCCCTGTCCCTACTAGATAGAAAGAGGTAAAACAAAAATGGAACTGGGAAACAATTAGTTTCTTATGTCCTTTCTTTTGGGGAGTTTCATATGAATTCCACCCTCCCCTCTGAGCCCCTCCCCACACTCCAGTATTGTGCTATAGGATAATTCACTGAACCACAAGGTTGGTGGTTCAAACTCGCCAGCCTCTCCTCAGAAATTCTATACAGGGTCACTATGAGTTGGGCTAGGTGGCACTTAACAACAACACCACCTAGCTCAAAGTGCTTCCTGCCCTCAAGTTTGTCTTTCTCTTTCCTTAACTTCCAAATTAGATGAAGAAGCGTATCAGTTCTTGGATCGCATTACTTTCTCCCCACTTTCCCTCTCCTCATTTAGAATCCTGTGTTTTGACATAATTTATAATGGGTTGTCACCCTTGATGATTAAAAAAGGCACTAATGAGATGAAGCTTGTCAAGATTTGATCACGTGGTCCCTATGTTCTGTCAGGTGGTAATAGGACATCTTCAAAAGACTTTTGAGAAAGCGGAAGTGTGAGAGCAGAAGATAGATTATGGTGGATGAAGGTAGAGATGAGGCTACACTGAATCCAAATTCCATATGGGATCTGGTCCCCACCAAAGAAGTTCTACTCTTGACTGAATATTTTAATAGCTTATTGTGTTACAATGGGTCAAATACTATAACTTGGAATGAGATACCCACAGCAGTAGAGTTTTCTAAAATAGGTCTGAGTTTTTCTTTGTGTACTTGACTATGAAGATTGTTTTACTTGTGTGAAGACAAACGTTAAAGAAAACAGGTTTTTTGTTTTAATTTAAATTTTTAAAAAGTTTTTTTATTGTGAATTGAGTGATAGTTTACATGGCAGAACATCGGTTTTATGCCCACAATTTCATTGCAATAATTACAATCCCCTCCATGCATCATCATTCAACAGTATTTTCTTCTATTCTGTTTTTTTTTACAATTTCATTGCAATAATTACAATCCCCTCCATGCATCATCATTCAACAGTATTTTCTTCTATTCTGTTTTTTTTTTTTTTTTTTTTGATGTATACAAAAATACACAGGAATATATAATCAGTTAGACAACCAAAGGGCACAGTCTGCAAGCCTGCCTCCTGGCCACCAGCACATAGCCTTTCTCTTTCCGTGAGTCTAGAGTCTTCAGTTGCTCCCTCTCTCCATGTCCCCATCTCTGGTGTCTCAGCTTCTCTGGATAGGGTCCCACATTCCACTCATGCTCTTCTCCCTTGATGGTCTTAGGATCCTGTTTCTGGACTGTAAAGGTTAACTACTCCCCTCTTATGTTACAAAATTTCTACTTGTACAATTGTGACAATTGCAATTAGCCATGATAACAATTACTCACTGTTGAATCATAAGAATCTTATCCCCCATCTCCTTTCACCAGACCTGTCTAGACATGATGAAAACTATTCAGTGGGGATTCTATGTTCCCCTGCACACTCTGAAACAAAACTCCCTCTTGAAAACTTGTAAGCCAAGTTTTGTGCCTTTGTAGCCCCCTCACTTTAGTTGCCCGCCCCTATCAACCCTGTGTACAGAGAGGATAGGAATGATCCTTGAGATTCCTTCCCTCTCAGTTGGAATTTTGAGGTACTACTTCAATAAGTACAGGTCAAGTTCATCAAATAGTAGCAATTTACACTTTTTCCCTTTATCAAAAATTATTTTGTCTTTCTCTAGTCCAGTTCTGATCATCCAGCCATCGAAGATAGGTCAAATGGGTTGTTGTTATGTGCCGTGGAGTCGGTTCCGACTCATAAAGACCCCGTGCAGGGTTTCCGAGGCTATAAATCTTTACAGGAGCAGAAAGTCTCATCTTTCTCCCGTGGAACAGCTGGCAGTTTCAAACCACTGACCTTGCGGTTCGCAGCCCAATTTGTAACCACTATGCTACCAGAGCTCCTTAAGTCAAATAGGTTGTCAATGTTTCTCTGCTATTCATAGAGTTTTCAGTGACTAGCGATTCTGAAGTAGTTTGTCACTCTTTCTTCCTAGTCTGTCTTTGTTTTGTAGCT
>NW_006408700.1:3201394-3212158 GCF_000296735.1 Chrysochloris asiatica
CACTACACGTCTACCCAATTCGGCTTCTTCAAGGTGGAAGGCCTGGTAGTGTAGTGGTTAAAAACCTGGCTGTGAACCCCGCGGTCAGCAGTTCAAATCCTCCAGGCCCTCCACGTGAGAGAGATGAGGCTTTCCGCAACTTGCAGTTAAACAGCCTTGTGGCCCAGTATTCCGTGTTAAATGGTCAAATGGGTACTATCTACAAATTTGGGCGTTCTTGTGCATCTCCCCTCACTTCATGTCAGCTGAGTGTTTTACTCTCAGCTCTAGTCCTCCATGACTATAGCCTTGTCCATAGGCCCCTGAATCCCCAGATCTCATCATACTTTGGACCGAGCAGCCCTTCCTCTTCTCTCTCTCATCTCCAGGTCGATGGGAGTCTATGCAACATGGTTGAACTTAGCCCATACCTTCATTGCTGCTTTTCACCTACTTCTACTCACCAGTAGACCAACGTGGTCACCAGCAAGTTTAAAAGCTGCTTGTGTGTTCCCTTTGAATTTCAGTCTTGGAGGGGGATTTGTCTTGAAGGGACTTGTTTGCTTGCCTTGATGGCTCCCTCGGGAACAACTTGCTTGTTCTTGTAGTAGCCAGTCAGACTGCTATTTTTGTTTTGGATTTTTCCTGCTGGTCTTTCTTTCCAGAAGTATCTTTGGTTCCTCTAGCTGCTCCAGGCTGGTCTGCTAAAGATAAGTTTTATCATTTATGAGCTGTAATTTGTCCTTGGAATATGCAAGTCCAGCCCCCAGCACTTACATTTCTACTTTCCTACAACAGGACTTCGTGTTGACAATCTTCCTTTTATTATGGAAAAGTATGGGGGCGCTGACAAACTGGCAGCTGCTCACTCAGAAAGGTGCATCTGAAAACAGTCAGATCACAAACTCTAATATGTTCCTGCCACATGCATTTACAGATTAAAAACTCAAAGTCTTGTAGTAGTCTGTTGTTGTTGTTGCTAGGTACCTTGAGTCAATTTCAACTAACAGTAGAAGTGCCTGGGAGGGTTTTCTAGACCGTCTACAGCACTCTTTATGGGAGCAGATTGCCAATCTTTCCTCCATGGGAGGCAGTGCTTTCAAACCACTAACCTTTCAGTTAGCAGCCAAGACCTTAACTTTGGTACTAGCAGGACCTCTTGGACATACACTGTTGTAAGTTGTTAGGTGCCATCGAGTAAGTACCGACCATACTGACCCGATGCACAACAGAACGAAACACTGCCCAGTCTTAGGTCAACCTCACAATTGTTGCCACGCTTGAGCCAAATGATACTGACACTTTGCCAATCCATCTCGCTGGGGGTCTTCCTCTTTTTCTCTGACCCTCCACCTTACCAAACATGATATCCTTCTCCAGTGACTGGTCCCTCCTGATAATATGTCCGAACTATGAGAGACAAAGTTTGGCCATCTTGGCCTCCAAGGTGCACTCTGGCTGCACTTCTTCCAACACATATCTGTTGGTTCTATGGGCAGCCCATGACACTTTCAATATTCTCCTCCAACACCATAACTCAAATGCGTCAATTCTTCTCTGGTCTTCCTTATTCACTGTCCAGCTTTTGCATACTTATGAGGTTATTGAAAATACTATGGCTTGGGTCAGGCACACCTTTTCCCTCAAGCTGACTTCTTTGCTCTTCAACACTTTAAAAAGGTCTTGTGCAGCCGATTTGCCTAATGCAATACGTCATTTGATTTCTTGACTGTTGCTTCCATGAGTGTTGATAGTTGATCCAAGTAGAATGAAGTCCTTGACAACATTGGTAAGAATGTTGTTTATTGGTCTAGTGGTGATTATTTTTGTTTTCTTTACATTGAGATGCAATCCACACTTCATGTCATTAGTGAAGTATTTTAAGTCCTCTTCATTTTCAGCAAGCAAGGTTGTATCATCTGCATATTGCAGGTTGTTAATGGATCTTCCTCCAATCCTGAGAAATAACACAGCTTTTTTCTTCATATAACACAGCTTCTCAAATTATTTGCTCAGCATACAGGTTGAATAAGTATGGTGAAAGAATACAATCCTGTCACACATCTGCCTTAATTTTAAACCATTCAGTGTTCCCATGTTCTGTTCAAACAACTGCCTCTTGGTCCATGTACAGATTCCTCATGAGCATGATTAAGTGTTCTGGAACAGTTATACTTCGCAATATTGTCCATCGCTTGTCATGATCCACACAATTAAAACCCTTTGTGTAGTCAATAAACACAGGTGAACATCTTTCTGATATTCTCTGCTTTCAGCCAAGATCCATCGGACATCAGCAATGATATACCTCGTTCCATGTCCTCTTCTGAATCTGGCTTGAACCTCTGGACGTTCTCTGTCAATGTATGTTTTCAGCTATTTTTGTATTACCTTTAGTAAAACATTACTCACATGGGATAATAAAGAGATTGTCCAATGATTTCTGCATTCCGTTGGGTCACCTCTCTTTGGAATGGGTACAAATATGGGTCTCTTCCAATCAGTCAGCCAGATAGTTGTCTTCCAAATTTCTTGGAATAAATGAGTGAGTGCCTCCACTGCTGTTTCACTTCCTTGAAGAATTTCAATTTTTATTCCATCAATTCCTGATGCCTTGTTCTTTGCCAATTCCTTCAATGCACCTTGGATTTCTTCCTTCAGTATCATTGACTCTTGATCATATGCTACCTCTTGAAATGGTTGAACATCAACCATGTCCTTTTGGTACAGTAACTCTGTGTATTCCTTCCATCTTCTTTTGATGCTTTCTGCATCCTTCAGTAATTAAAGTTGAGGCTTGAAAATTTTCTTCAATTCCCCCAGCTTGAGAAATGCTGAGCGTGTTCTTCCCTTTTGGTTTTCTGACTCCAGATCTTTGCACAGTTCATTGTAATATTTGACTTTGTCTTCTTGAGCTAACCTTTGAAATTTTCTGTTTAGCTCTTGTATCTCTGCATTTCTTCCATTTGCTTTAGCATCTCTATGCTGGAGAGCAAGTTTCAGTGTCTCTTCCGACATCCATTTTGACTGTTTCCTTCTTTCTTATCTTCTCAATGACTTTTTGCTTTCTTCATGTATGATATTCTTGATGTCATCCCACAATTCTTCTGGTCTTTGTTCTTTAATGTTCTTCAGATGATCTCTAAATTCAGATGCAATATATTCAAAGTCATATTTTTGCTCTCATGGACTTATTTTAATTTTCTTTAGCTTCAGTCTGAATTTGCAGATGAGCAGTTGATGGTCTGTTCCGCAATCTGCCTCGACCTTGTTTTGGCTGATGATATGGAGCTTTCCCACGGTCTCTTTCCACAGATGTAGTCAGTTTGATTTCTGTGTATTTCATCTGGTGAGGTCTTTTATGCTGCCTAAAGAAGGTATTTGAAATGAACAAATCATTGGTTTTGCAGAATGCTGTTATGGGATCCACAGCATCATTTCTATCACCAAGGCCATATTTCCCAACTAACGATCCTTCTTCTTTGTTTTCAACCTTTGCATTCCAATCATCAGTAATGATCAATACATCTTGATTGCATACATGATTAATTTCAGATTGAAGAAGTTGGTAGAATTCTTCTATTTCATCCTCACTGGTTTTAGTTTTTGGTACATAAATTTGAATATTAGTGGTATTAAATTGTCTTCCCTGTAGGTGCATTGATGTTATCCTTTAACAGACAGCATTGTACCTCATGACTAATCTTGATATGTTTTTTTTTGATGATGAATGAAACATCATTCCTCTTCAATTTGTCATTCCCAGCATGGTAAACCATGTGGTTGCCAGACTCAAAATGACAAATACCAGTCCATTTCAGCTCTAATGCTAAAGATATCGATATTTATATGTTCCATTAATTTTTTTATAATTTCCAATTTTCCTAGATTTATACTCATACATTCCACACATTGATTATTAATAGATGTTTTCACCTGTTTCTCTTCATTTTGATTTGTGGCCCATCAGCAATTGAAGGTCCTGCGGGCTTTACTCCCACAGGCTTTACTCCATTCGCATCATCACGGTCAACTCTACTTGGAGGAGGCAACTCTTCCCCAGTCGCATTTTGAGTGCCTTCCAACTTGAGGGGCTCATTTTCCGGCACTATATCTGACAGTGTTTCTCTGCTATCCATAAATTTTTCATTGACTAAATATTCAGAAGTAGTTTGCCACTCCTTCTTACTAGTCTGTCATCGTCTGGAAGCTTATCTGAAACCTGTCCCCCATGGGTGACCCTGCTGGTATTTAAAATACCAGTGGCATAGCTTCCAGAATCACAGCAACTCACAAGCCACCACAGTATGACAAACTGACAGACGAGTGGTGGGTATACACACTAATTACCATAAATAAGAATTTTTTCCACTGGTCTCCATACAAATATTCATTCAAAGGTTGGATAACCAGGTTATTCAAGCTTTTATGTCCAGAACAACCTCTCTAACTCATTTAAGAACTTTAGCATAAGATTTGTATGTAACACTAACTAGTGATTTTTTCATTTAAATTTTTCATTTGTATGTTTAATATTGTTTTAGAGAGTTGAATGTACTCAGTGTATCTCAAGAACATACTTTTTCCAAATCTTTACAGATGAACTCACATCCAAATTGTAAGAAAACAAATCTGATGAGGTTTCAAAAAGTTCTAGGCAAAATTCCATTACATTTCAATTCCCTTTTTCCATGAAAATTTTTAAGTCCCCGGGAGAAAGATGAGGCTTTCTGCTCCTGTAAAGATTTACAGCCTTAGGAACCCTATGTAGGGTTGCTATGAATCGGAACCAACTCCACAGCACCCCACCCACCGCAGCCCACCATGTGCAATTTAGATTATAATTCCCAATCCCAGTGGTGAATTGGGACACCTGCAAGAAAATGGTAAATTTAAATAAAAATAAATTAAGTTGAAGCATTATTTTTGTTTTATTGTTATTCCTGTCTTACATGGTACTAACGGATTACTCATGGCATGTTGTTTGGTCAGCTAGTAGATCTGACATGGCTAACCTCCCTGAGAATGTGATTATGCATTCTAGGATTGTCATGAAGAAGCAGCTGCCAGAAGAAATGTATGCTGGGGAGTGTTCAGATTTTATGAAAGCGATCTTGGGCCATTGCCTCCTTCACTTGAATTAACACTCAATTATCCTCAAGGAAAGGACTGAAGACTCGACTGAGTGGGACCAGCCCTCCGATCTCATTAGCACAGCAGCTGGTCTTCGGTTTTGCTCACGCCAAAAGCGGCTCATTATAGTTTCATTTTTGCTGTCTTACTACGTAAAAGACACAAATGTTTTTACGTATTTTAAACATTCTAGCACAGACTGAATGCTGCAGAATAGCCTGAAAACTGGCGAAATAGCTCTTATTTCTGAAAAATCTTTCATTCTCGTTTGTGATTTGGTCAGGCTTAAAACTCAATGTTTTCTTCTTTTTTTTTTCTGGTGTGAAAGTATCTCGTTATTAATACAACATTTAAAAATTCGAAACAGAACTTCTGGACTGGGAGGAGGTGACAGTGCTAAGCTAGCATCCCTAATTCTGCTTTTGAAAAATTATACTAAACAGTTTTTGTTTGTTTGTTTGTTTTTTAAGTTTTATTGTGAATTATGTGACAGTTTACATGGGAGAACTTTAGTTTTACACTCATCATATATTGTTTCATTGCCAAGGTTACAATCCCCTCCACACATCACCAGTCAACGAAAGGGTGCATCCTATAAGCCTGCTCTCCCTCCCCATCTCCCCCCAAGTCATCAGCACACAGCCCCTATTCCTCCCTGAGTCCTGAGTCCTCTGCCTCTATCTCTGGGATCACTGCCTCTCTGGGTAGGGTTCCGCTCTCTGCTCTTCTCCCTTCATGATTCCAGGGACCTCCGCTCCCAGCCTGCAAAGTCAATCACTCCCCTCCTTGCCACAAAATGCCCACTTTTACATTTATAGCCGTCACAATCAGTCCTGATAATAATTATTCACTATTGTATAACAAGAGACCCATCCTCATTTCCTTTAATCAACCCCGCCTAGACAGATTGGATACTACTCAGTGGAGATTCTACCATGCTCCCCGCTCTCTGGATCTAGGTTCCCTCTTGAAAGCTTGTAAGCCAGTCACTTCTTGCCTTTGTAGCCCCCCCCTCCCCACTCTGCCCCATTTTGGATAGTCAATGTCCAAGTTGCCCATCCCTGTCTACTCTGTGTATGGAGGGGGTGGGAATGATCCCTGCTGCAAAGATTTGTTCCCTCATTTGATCTACTGCATCCATAGGTGTAGGTCAAGTTCATCTAATTGTATCAGGTTACTCTTTTTTTCCCCTTCTTTCTTCTTCTAGTTGAGCTCTGATCACCCAGTCATTGAGGCTAGGTCAAGTGGGTATTATCTGCAAGTGTGGGTGCTCTTGTGGATATGTCCTCTCTTCTTATCCACTGGACACTTCACCCTCCACTCCAATTCTCCATGGCTATGTCACTGACTCTGGGCCCAGGAGTCCCCAGGTCTTGCCGCACTTCTGGACAACCAGGTCTTCACCTGGTCACAGGAGTCTATTGACCATTGTAGGGCTTAGTTCTCAGCCTTATAGCTATTTTTCCCTCTCTTCCCCCTACTAACCAGTTTTTTATGAGGATAGTGATGGTTTAGCGGTAGGATTCTTGCCTTCCATACAGGTGATGTGGGTTTAATTCCTGACCAGTGCACCTCATGCCTAGAAATTACCTATCTGCCAGTGGAGGCTTGTGTGCTACTCTGATGCTAAAGAGGTTTCACAGAGCACCCAGACCAAGCAGACCTGGAAATCTCTGAGAAACAGCAAAGGAAAATCCTATAGATTACAGTGGTTTAATCCTGTGATCCATGAGTTCCCATGAATCAGGTACTGATTTACCTACAGCTAACAACAACCTATTTTTTAAATTACCTGTTGTCGTAAGGTACTTTGCAGTCAATTCTAACTCATAGAGATCCTGTATACAACAGAATGAAACACTGTCCCATCCTGTGCCATCCTGACAATCGTTGTCATGTTTGATACCCTTATTGAAGTCACGGTGTCAATGTATCACATTGTAGAGATACTTGTGTATTGTATCATATTTGGGCATATACTTTTGCTATGGTTGCAAGGATCCTTGTGAAAAGAAACAAAAGTTGTTCGTTAAGTGGAATAAGTGTAGTCCCAGATTAAGGAAAACTGTTATGTCATTAAAGGAAGAGAAAAGAAAGAAATATTCAGACCATTAAAAATACAACAAACTATGTGGAGGATGCAGGGAGCGTGAAAGTACTGAATCCACTGTAACTAGTGGAAAGAAGCTATGTTAGTTGAAGTTGCTAAGCATCAACTCGTATGGAAATAAATGAACTTTCTATGTTTTAATGAAATAAATTACCAGGCAATAATTTTAAAGCAATGGAAAGGAAAAGATGGCAATGTTAAGAGAAGACGACTCAAGTTCAAGATCTTCATTTTTCACAAAAGAAACCTATCTCGTGTTTCTTCATGGGGAATTACATGATTTATGTTAACATAAGTGATTTATAGGTGGTTCTGACAGAAATTAGGTTGAGTTTTAGGGAAGAAGAGATCTCCAATTACTAATAAAACAGAACCTATTGTCAGCATAATTACGTCTCCTTACACTATTACTCAATCAAAGGTAATATTTTTCATGCCCTGTACCATAATTTTTGTGTGTATGGAGGTATGTGTTGATGATAATCTGGGTATATACTGTAAAAAAAATTTTTTTTTTCATTAGATTTCTAGTTCTGACCTATCTTTTAAGAAATTTTATTACAGTCAGACACTCCCCAAAGGCAGTCCTTACTTTAAAATTACAGGAATCAGAGTTTTAAGTTTGCTTAAATTAGACTACATCTCAGTGTCAAGAAAACAAAACTCCTCACCATTGGACCAATAAACAACATTCTTATCAACAGAAAAAAGATTGAAGTTGTCAAGGACTTCATTTTTCTTGGATAAACTATCAACACTCATGGAAGCAGCAGCCAAAAAATCAGTCTTCTGCACAAGGCCTTTGTACAGTGTTGAAGAGCAAAGATGTCAGCTTGAGGACTAAGGTGCACCTGACCCAAGCCATGGTATTTTCAGTAACTTCATATGCATGTGAAAGCTGGACAGTGAATAAGGAAGACCGTAGAAGAATTGATGCTTTTGAGTTATGGTGATGGAAGAGAATATTGAAAGTGCCATGGGCTGTCAAAAGAACCAATAGTTCTGTTTTGGCAGAAGTGCAGCCAGAGTGCTCCTTGGAGGCCAAGATGGCCAAACTTTGTCTCTCATACTTCGGACATATTGTCAGGAGGGACCAGTTACTGGAGAAGGATATCATGTTTGTTAAAGTGGAGGGTCAGAGAAAAAGAGGAAGACCCCCAACGAGATGGATTGGCTAAGTGGCAGCATCGATGGACTCAAGTGTGGCAACAGTAGTGAGGTTGGCCCAGGATCGGGCAGTGTTTCGTTCTGCTGTGCGTAAGGTCACTATGGGTCAGTACCGATTCGATGGCACCTACCAACAACAACAACAACAACTAATGTGTCAGCTGAATTGGGAGTGATCACATGTAGTACTCACAAGACTGGGGCCCAGGCTCCTCATCACTGCCTGCCCCTTAGTTCTGTTGGTGCCTGAAAGTATGTGACTACTTGCTGAATGTTCTAGAACCTTTTTGTACTTACTTTTGAGTCAGCTCAGACTCATAGTGGCCATATGAAGAGCAGGACACAATATCCTGTTTCTGTACCATCAGTCAGATTTCAGCAGAGCTTCTAGACTAAGACCGACTAGGATGGAAATCCTGTCCATGCACAGAACTAGTCAGATGCAAAGTCAGAGCTGGAGCACAGATTTCCTGAGTCCCTGACTGTTTTCAGTTCATTCTTGTCTTTCAAAAAGACACATTAAAGCCCTATCCCTTGATAGATGTGACCATAATTGGAAATAGAGTTTTCATAGATGCAATTAGAAGGCGCTCTGGCCATGTAGGGAGTTACGAGTTGAACTGCTAACTACAAGGTCAGGAGTTCGAATCTACCTGTGGGAGAAACATGAGACTTTCTGTTCCTGTAAAGATTTTCTGCCTTGGAAACTTTATACAGGCCTCTATGAGTCAGAACAGACTCCATGGTACATCACCACTGTCACCACCAGATGTAATTAGTAAAGGTATCATGAGGTCATACTGGAATCGGTGAGCCTTATTCAGATTCAGAAAGAGTTACACCGAGAGGGATGCCGAGGGAAGATGGACCCATGAAGATAGAGGCAGAGATTGGAATGATGCTGTCACAAGCCAAGGCAACGCCTGGGGCTTCCAGAATCTGAAAGAGACAAGGAAGGATCATTCCCTAGAATCGTCTTCAAACAGAAGATGGTTCAGCAAGCACCCTGGATTTGGACCTCTAGCCACCTTCTGGTCTGTAAGACGGTTCATTTCTGTTGTTGTTAGCAACCTTGTTTGTGGTCGTTTCTCACAGCAACCCTAGAAAATGAATATGTTGACTGACCAGTAATGCTCCATTGAGATTTCAGATAAATTGACTCAACTATTTTTATTAGCAAAACCAATCCATTTGATACAAAAACTGTTTCTCTGTTTGATGGAGGTTTTGATTTTCCCATTCTTATTGAGTGATTGGAATCTGGGTAATATGGACTTAGGACCTATGAATGTACTACCAATAGTGAAGAACGCGTTTAGCATTTCTTAAACTGAAAGAACTTAAGAAATAATTTAAGATTCGGGTTGCAATATTGAAGGATTCTATGGGCAAAATGGACTCTTGGTGTGGCACTATAGGATCAGCACTGGACTGCGAACCAACCACAAAGTCAAACCCACCAGCTGCTCCTTGGAAACCATATATAGGGTCACTATGAATCAGAACCGACTTGACAACACTTAACAACAACAGCAACAACAACAAAGACCTGGCAGTTCTTGGTGAACAAAGACCAAAGAAGAGTGTTCCAGAATTAGGATGAGATTGTAAAACTAACGCTCTGTTCCTTCAGCCACGTAGGTCTGAGCCAAGAGCTAGTTTTCCTGTTCGGTTAAATGCCACGTTATTACAAAATCATTTTCAAAAATGGAAAACCAAACCAAACCAAACCCCAAAAAGGCAGTTGGCTGATTTGTGGAGTGTGTTGTTGTAAGAAGTGACCCCATGCATGTCTCAGTATTAGGTGGGGATCCAATTTCAATACTAGTTTTCAAGAAGAGAACACATTTTGGCTCATCTTTCCTTGAACTGCCAAAGATCCTTTGCTCAGTTTGGATGTAAGAATTCTTTTGCTACTCTAGACACATGGACCTAATTAAGCTTCAGCAACATAGAATATGTGAAGGAAGGATGGCAAATGCACGCAATGAATTCACCTATTATGTAATTGTCTTAATGATAGCGGTCCATGTGTGTGTTCTAAAGCACTTCTGGCCACCTGTGCTGCGGTCTGGAAAATTCTGGGGGTGAACTTTACATGAATGACTGGCTGGCTGGCTGGCTGTACATCATTGACTTGGTTCTGACTCATAGCGACCCTGTGTAGGGTTTGCAAGGCTGACAATCTTTATGGGAACAGAAGGCCTCATCTTTCTCCTGTGCAGCGCCAGGTGGATTCACACTGTTGACCTTGTAGTTAGCAGCCCAGTGCATTCCCGGGGCTCCTAATATGGATAACTGGAACATGAAAAATAGAATTATTATTATCTACTAAATAGCAATATAGGAGCTCTGGTAGCGTAGTGGTTACGAAT
>NW_006408700.1:3212258-3227477 GCF_000296735.1 Chrysochloris asiatica
GTAAGGATTTACACCCTCGGAAACCCTGTACAGGGTCGCTATGGGTCGGAACCGACTCGACGGCACTTAACAACAACAACAACAAATAGCAATATGGAGAACTTAAAATGTTTTTCAGGAAGAGCTTCTTGTGAAGTTCTAAAATGTGCTGGATAGTCAGAGCCTTGACCACAAAACTACTTTGTGATTTGGCGACATTTCCACTTCTAAGGTTTTTCTGTCACTACCTTCTGTGGCAAGGAGTCCTGGTGACACTGTAGGAAAAGCACTAGACTCCTAAATGCAAGGTCAGCGGTTCAAACCCACCAGCCACTCCACGGGAGAAAGATTAGGCTCTCTGCTCAAGTAAAACAGTCTCAGAAATTCTACCCAGGGTCACTATGAGTTGGAATCGACTTGTGGCAGGGTTTTTGGTTTCATCTTCTGTAGCAGTGTGATCACTGGGTTAATGCCATGTGTACGTTGCTGTTTTTAGCAGCATTTTAAGTTTTAAAGGGTGAGGTTTAGGTTTCATAGAGCTGCAGAAATAAACTAGCAAGTGGGTGGCTTATAAGTACAAACATGTAGTGTTCACATTGTTGGAGACCAGAAGCTCAGATCAGTGTATTGGCCATTCCATGGTACTCCTCTGAAGTCTCTCAGGGAAGATTCTTTCTTCTCAATCCCAGCTTCTGGGGGCCCAATGTTTACCTTGACTTGTTGATGTATTTTCACGAGGTCTTCCTACCTGTGTCTGTATCTCTGTGTCTTTGTGTCAACTGTCTATAAGGACGCCTCTTTTGGTTTAGGACCAATTCTTCACACCTCAGTATGACCTCAGATTTCCTATCTGGGTGCCATCTTTACAGGCTTTATTTGCAAACAAGTCACAGGTACCAGGAGTGAGGATTTTAACATCTCTTTTGGGGGCACACAATTGAATCCATACCAAACATATTGGCAAGAATAGAGAAATGGAAGGTGACAAATTGGAGTATAATCATTATAGCTTTAAACCTATTATAGAAACCAAAAAAAGACATGTCAAAATAAGTGAATTCTACTTTTTTGTGTGTGGGAGCACAGTGGCTTCATATGGTAAGCACTGAACTACGAACTATAAGGTCCATAGTTTGAGTCTGCCAGCTTTCCTGTGAAACAAAGATGAGGTTTTCTGACCCTTCAAAGATTTAAAACCTGGAAAACCCTGTAGAGGGTGGCTATGAGTCAGACCTGACTTGATGGCACTTAACATCAACAACAACTGTTTTTCTGTAAGGGAAACAATGTACAAAAAATGGAATGAATGGAAAGAATGATTTTAGAAATATTAACTCATACTAACAGTGTCCTAAGGAATTCTGGTAGCGTAGTGGTTACGAATCGGGCTGCAAACCTCAGGGTCAGCAGTTCGAAACTACCAGCGGTTCCATGGGAGAAAGATAAGGCTTTCTGCTCCCGTAAAGATTTACAGCCTCAGAAATCCTGTACAGGGTCGTTAGGAGTCGGAATCGACTCCACGGCACATAACAACAACAACAACAGTTATAGGGTAAGCACTGGGCCACAAAGTTGGCGGTTCAAACCCACCAGCCACTCCTCAGAAATCCTATATAGGGTCACTATGAGTCGGAACAAACTCAGCAGCACTTAACAGCAACAACAACTCATCCTAGGACTCCTGGTGTGGTGCTGTAGGATAAACACTGTACTGTTAACCATAAGGTCAGCAGTTCAAACCTACCAGCTGCTCCTCAGAAACCCAATATAGAGTCGTTATGAGTAGGAACTGATTCAACAACTCTTAACAACAACAACTCATACTAACTCCTGGTGTGGTGCTATAGAGTAAGCACTGGACTACTAACCACAAGGTTGGTGGTGGTTTAAACCCACCACCTGCTCCTTGGAAACCCTGTGTAGGGTCGCTATGAGTCGGAACCAACCACCCACTTTTTAAAATCGACTGAATTTATATTAGATTTATGTATTGAAAGCAGCCACCTTGTTATTATTTTAATTCAGTGGAATTTACACTAATGTGATTGCAACATTTTGCAAGGTTATCATGTAGTAATCCAAAATGGAGTGAAAAATTGAACCCAAGATATAAAAATATTACCCATTTACATTTAGTTCTGGGTAATATAATTTAAAAGTAATATTCCTTTTGTGAGCAGAGACATTCACGTGGCAAAGGGACTAAAACCGATGCCCATGAGGGATGTTGGAGGCATGAGAGATGACTCTAGTAGGTCTAGCATCTAGTTGTTGTTGTTGTTAAGTGCCATCGACTCCGACCCACAGCAACCTCATATAGGGTTTCCAAGGAGCAGCTGGTGAACTTGAACCACCGACCTTGCAATTCAAATGACTTTGCAGTCTGACGCATTAGCCCACAGCACCACACCAGGACTCCAGTAGTACTGGTTGTGGGTGGTGGTTATGTGCCGTGGAGTTGGTTCCGACTCATAGTGACCTTTTACAGGGTTTCCGAGGCTATAAATCTTTATGGGAGCAGAAAGCCTCATCTTTCTCCCGCGGAACAGCTGGTAGTTTCAAACTGCTGACCTTGCGGTTTGCAACCTGATTCATAACCACTACGCTACCAGAGCTCCTAGTACACACCAAATGTTTGTTGAGTGCGTGAATGAGTAATGGTCCATACATGCTGAGGGACTGTTTTGTGAAAGAGGAATTTGATGAATTCTTTATGGTTCCATGGATAGAGCTAGGATCCATGGTGTGAGCTATAGGAAAGGGCTTTCTACATTCCAGCTGTTTAAAGGACATGGCGTGTGCGCTAAGATGGGCTTGCTGCCCAGCATAGACTGGTTGACCAAACCTTTGCTGTGGGTTCTGTTGGAAGGATGCAAGAATGCACAGGTGGTTGGGCCCCATTGATTCTGACAAGCTTTAAAGTGATCTTTATTTGTCTGTTTTCCTTGGGTTGCCACCTTAATTTCTTCATTCTGGTTTAAGAAAGTGGTCAACTTGTAATAGCGTTCCTTGTCTTATTTTTTTCAAAAGTGCTATCAGTAAGATTTTGGAGTCCTGATGTGGTGCTGTGGGTTAATGCGCTGGACTGCTAGGTCAGTTTGAACTTCAAGGTCGGCAGTTCAAGCTCACCAGGCACTCCGCAGAAACCCTAAAGAGGGTCACTGTGAATCAGAACCAACTCAATGGCACTTAACAACAACAACAAAACATGGATATGATTGAAAATGTTGCTCCAGGTGAGGATAGAGTACTGTTGTGGTGCTGAAGGATAAGCACTGGACTGCTAACCACAAGGACAGCAGATCAAACCCTATTCAGGGTTTCTGTGAGTTGAAATCATGACTTAGTGCCAGTGACTATTTACATATATACAGAGTATTGTCAATTAAAACAACTGTTTCCACTGCCTTTTCAGTTTCAAATACGTTTTGTGAGTTATGACAGAATTTTGAAATTCTTTTTGGTAAAGGAGAGTGCTTTTTTAAAGGATGCTCATTAACAATATCAAAGGGTACCTTTAAAAAGGGTGCTTTTTTTTGTTTGTTTGGTTTTAAATGTTTTATTGTGAATTATGTGATAGTTTACATGGGAGAACATTAGTTTTACATTCATCCTGTCGTATATCGTTTCATAAAAGCTATTACATTTTAATCCACCTGAAAGATATCACTTCACATCTTTCCACCAGTCTGCTAGGAGATGAACATATTTAGTAGATTGCAGAGAAAAAAAGGTGGCTTATTCAAAGCATTCATTTTCCTTAGGTATACCTGGATTTAATTTTCTTAAGTGTCCACTTAAAGTTAACACAACTGGTGGCAGCTATGTGATTTTCATTAAACAATTGGGGAAATAGTCACCAATAACGCGTAAAGCTCCTCCATTAAGCTGTGTGCTGTGCTCAGTAAACGGTGAACTTAATTTTCTCACTTATGAGATACTTTCCATGCTGGGCACAAACCTCTTGTTACACATCTTGCATTGTGTATGCTCAGGTTTTCGTTTACATTTATATGTGAAAAATATTTGGGCTGACTGCTACACACACAGTGATGGGAAGGAAGGAGATGGATAATTTACCTGAAGCCTTTATTCCACGGTGATGTCTATTATTCCTAGCTAATCGGCCTCATTGGTGAGGAAATAAGAGAAGAATGTCTCTTGTAAACAGAGGTGTTATTCAACATGTGGCTGCCTTTGATGCTCTGACTACACTCTTGGGAGCAATCTTCCTGCTGGGTTATGCTGTGTGTAGGCAGTGCCCCAGGAATGTGATTCTATAGCAGTCTCTTCCCAACACCATCTGTTATGCAATACTTTTCCAATAAAATTGTATTCAAGCATGGAATTAAAATTTGCATCATCACCAATAGTTTACTATAAGGAAGACACTTGCTGGACACACAAAGTAATACCAGAAAATCTTTGGAATTCCAGTCATCCACTCGTCCTCTGATCAGACCTTCACTCCTCTCCCGGAGAGCATGAGGATCAGCCTCAGTTTTTAGTGTCCTGGTGGCGCAATGGTTTAAACCAACCTTGCAGTCCAGCACGTTAACCTGCAGCACCACACCATTTCTCCATAATCATTGAAGACTTGGCTTCAAACTAAAGGGCAAGCGATTTGCACGCACCCAGTGTGTCCCTGGTAGCGTAGTGGTTAAGAATCAGACTGCAAACCGCAAGGTCAGCAGTTCAAAACTACCAGCTGCTCGGCGGGAGAAAGATGAGGCTTTCTGCTCCCGTAAAGATTTACAGCCTCGGAAACCCTGTTCAGGGTCGCTATGGGTCGGAACCGACTCAACGGTACTTCACAACAACAACAACAACAAGTGTGTCCCTGGGAAAACGACCTGATGATTTGCTTCTATAATGATCACATCCCACTAACCCTATGGGAAACTTCTACTCTATCACATGAGTTGGAATCAACTCACCAGCACCCAACAACAACGACATATCTTAAGACATTGGCGGAAGCTCTTGAATTAGTTGTTTTTAAGGAGAATTTGGCTGCCATTCCCTTTGTTGTTGCAGATCTAATCAGGATGTGTGGTTGGACCCGAAAGGATGGCCTGGATGAGCACCCTACATTAGGGAGATTGACACACAGGATCTTTGTTGTTAGTTATTACTGAGTCAACTCCAACTCCTAAAGACCTGATGTATAACAACAAAACATTGTCTGGTCCTGCAACCACCTTCATGGTCATTACTTTGTTTAAATTCATTGTTTCTGCCACTATGTCAGTGCACCTTGGGAGGTAATACAAGTCACAAACCTTTGTAAGAATTGAGAACTAGACTCTTGAGAGACTAGCATAAGCCCTGATATCAAAAGAGCAAGAAAGGATATGAAAGAAGAGACAGAGTTGGATTAAGGTGGGAGCTTGTCGTAAATAACGAAGGAGAGTGAGGAACAATTTATTTAACCTCCAATGAATGTGACGATGAAGGTCAAGGGTGCACTGGAGTCATCTGAAGATTTGGATTTTAGCCAGATAGTCTTCAGTTTTGTGATAGTAGAATTCATTACCGAGGAGGAACAGAGACTTGTTGAAGTTTCTCGAAATAATAATGTCTGATTTTAAGGATCTCTGGCAAGAATCTCTCTTAGAGATTTTCTGAAGGCATTGGCAAGGAACAAGGCTCAGGAATTGATGGAATACAAATTGAAATCTTTCAACAAACTGATGCAGCACTGGAGGCACTCACTCTTCTATGCCAAGATATTTTGGGAAATCTACCTGGCCAACTGATCAGAAGACATCCATATTTGTGCCCATTCCAAAGAGAGGTGTTCCAACAGAATGTGTAAATCCTCAAACAATATCATAAATATCATCTGCAAATAAAATTTTGCTAAAGATAACTTAGAAATGGTTGCAATAGTACGTTGACAGGGAACTGCCAGACATTCAAGTCAGATTCATATGAGGACATGGAGCCAGGGATATCATTACCGATGTCCGATGGATCTACTCTGAAAGCAAAGAATACCAGAAAGATGTTACCTGTGCTTGATTGACTATGCAAAGGCTTTCTCGACTGTGTGGATCATGACAAGCTATGGACAACATTGTGGAGAATGGGTCTTCTAGCACATCTGCTGCATGAAACCTCTTCAAAGTGGTCAAGAGCAAAGATGTCAGTTTGAGGACGAAATTGCATCAGACCCAAGCCATGGTATTTTTAATAGCCTCATATTCATGTGATCATTGGACAATGGATAAGGAAGACCATAGAAGAATTGATGCATTTGAGTGATGATGTTGGAGGAGAATATTAAAAGTACCATGGACTGTTAGAAGAACACACAAATCTGTGTTAAGAAGTACAGCCAGAATGCTTTTTAGAAGCCAGGAGGAACCAGTCCCTGGAGAAGGATGCACTGCTTGTTGAAGTGGGAGGTCAGTATAAAAGAGGAAGACCCTCAAAGAGATGGCTTGGCATGATGGCGGCAACAATGGGTCAAGGCTAACAATGATTGTGAGGATGGCACAGAGACCAGGTAGTGTTTCTGTTGTGCAAAATGTTGCTATGCGTGGAAAGTAATTGAATGGCACCTAACAACAACAGGACAAGTAGCTCTCTTAGATGAGTTGCCTGGAACACTAGGAAACTGTCATATAATTCTGCCTGATGGAGACAAAATGTCATCTGAGAAAAGAATTATCATCAGGGTTCTCACATAGTTGGGGGAACATGGTGGCTCTGTAAGATAAGCACTGGACTTCAAACTACAAGTGCAGTGCTTTGAGCCCACTACCTGCTCTGAGGGAGGAAAATGAGGCTTTTGCTCCCACAAAATTTATAGCCTTGGAAAAACCCTTTACAGGGTCTCTATGAATTAGAACTGACTCAATGACACTTAACAACCAGAAGTTAGTTGGGGGGTGCTTATTGGTACCACAGTAAGATAAGCACTGGAATGCTAATTGCAAGGTCAGCAACACAAAGCCACCAAGACACTCATCAGAAACCATACACTGGGTTGGTGTGAGTTGGAACCGAGTTGACGTCACTTAACAACAACAACAACAACGTACTTGGAGCTTCTGTTTAGCTTCTTGCCCCCTCAACCACCAGGAGCAGAAGCCTGGTATCATGCTGCATCAATGACAGATCTCAGTTCTTCCTCCCATTCCGGGTTTCTATGTGTGTCTTTTGGCTTGTGTTCCTACTACCAATGTTCACTGCTTCTTGTATGCTTTATGCTCAAAGGTTCACAGAACAAGGGTAGTCTTGGTTTAACTGGTTGGACAATTGCCTCATTGCTTTCTAGTACGTTTGTGGACAGAGTGCGGGTCAAGTGCGCAACTATGCCCATCTATCGGGTGGTCAGGTGGCACCAGTGTGATGACTTGTGTGAAGGAATGTTTGCAGCAACTCTGCGGCTGTGGCTCCCCTCTGAGATCTAGGCAGCCCCAAACACCATCAGCTCAGTAAACTGCAATGTACATCACTGCTAGATTAAAGAGACACAAAAACAAAGCAACAAACAAACAAAGCTTGTCATAGGGTGGATTCCAACTTACAGAAACCCTATGTGTTACAGAGTAGCAGCACTTCATAGGGTTTTCGGGGCTGCCGTCTTTATAGAAACGAGCTCTGGTGGCCCTATGGGATCAGAGTTAGACCACTAACCTCAAGGCTTGTGGCTCAAACCTGCCAGCTGCTCTACTGAAGAAAGATGAGGCTTTCTGCTCCTGTAAAGATTTATAGTCTCAGAAACCCTATCTAGGGTCACTGTGAGTTGGAGTCAACTCTGATGGCAGCGTTTTTGGTTTTTTTTTCAATTTTACAGAAGCCGACCACCAGGCCTTTCTTCCAAGTGGCTAACCTATGATTTCCACAGCCAACCTTTATTTATTTGTGTGTGTGTGCATGTGTGGTATGTGGGTGGGATGGAGTGGGGAAGACATGGAGGAGCCTACATAATTAAGAGGCCTGTTTTTGTTGCTGTTATTTTTTTAAATTTATTTATGAATTGAGTGAAGGTTTACCAAGGAGATCATCAATTTTATTTATTTATTTTAACTTTTTATTATGAATGAGAATTGAGTGAAGATTTACAAACAAGAAAATCAACTTTACATTCAACAAATCCTACACTTAGTTTTATCTCAATGATTGCAATCCCTTCCATGCAACAACAGGGATCCCACTTCCTCACTGTGGTTCTAATTCCCATTCCACCCACCTTCCCAGCCCTTCTCAAAATTTCCCCTAAAGCCAACCTTTGGGCTTGTACCTAAACACCAACCTTGTCCCCATCTAGGAACCTATGTTGTTGTTAAGCACTGTCGTGTTAATTCTGACTCATAGCAACCCTGTATACGGTTTCTGAGGAGTGGCTGGTGGGTTTGAATCTCCAACCTTGCGGTTAGCTGTCCAGTGCTGATCCTCTAGACCACACCAGGACCCCAAATCAATTAACATTAATCTATAGATGTTGTCTATAGTGTGTATTTTCTATGATTAAAAATTGATGAAGCCAAGCAAAGAGTGAGTTTGAGAGAAACACAGAGAGAGAAAGTGAGAAGGGAAAAAAAGATAAATGAGGAAGAGAAACAGGGGATGGGGAAGGAGAGAGATAGCGAAGGTGGCAGAGGAGGAAGGAGGGGAAGAACATTGTAAGAACAAATCTTTGTTGTAATTCAACATTTCTGCCCATCAGTTCTCCACAGCCAGTCCCCCATTCACTGAACCACGAGGTGACTATTCATCGCCTGTCCTCTTGTTGAATACTCCAAACCAAACTAAATGTATCCTGACTCACAGTGACCCGATGTGCTATGTAGTAGAACTGCCCCATATGTTTTTCTTGGCTGTAGTCTTACTTGGGACACATTATGAGAAGGGCCCTGGAGAAGGACATCGTGCTTGGTAACACAGAGTCATTGGAAAAGAGGAAGACCCCATGTTTACAATAGAAGACGTAGGTGTACCTGCTGTTATGAGGATGGTGCGGGACTGGATGTTTGGCTCTGTTACACATAGGATCAGTGATGAATCAGAGTGAACCTGACTCATTACTGCCAACCTCAGCAATCTTTACAGAAACACATCACCAGGCCGATCTCCTATGGTGTCGTTGGGTGGGTTTGAACCACCAACCTTTCAGTTAGTGGTTGAGCACCAACATTTTGCACCACCCAGGGACCTTCTTGTGGAATGCTATGCCATGCCACTGTTGTTGAGTTGATTCAGACTCATAGCAGCCCTATTGTTGTTGTCAGGTGCATCGAGTCAGCTCCAACTCAAAGCAACCCAACACACAGCAGACTGAAACCCTGCCTGGTCCTACGCCGTTCTCACAGTTGTTGTTACGCTTAAGCCCAAGGCCGCCACCACGGAGCCAAGCCATCTTGTTGGAGGGCTACCTCTTTTTCACCGACCCTCCACTTTACCAAGCACAATGTCTTTTTCCAGGGACTGGTCCTATGAGGTTTCCAAGGCTATAAATCTTTCTGGAAGCAGACTGCCTTCTCTTTCTTTCTCAAAGTGACTAGAGGGCCCAAACCATGAACCTTTTGGTCAGAAGTCCGGTGCCTAATTCACTTTGTCACCAGGGCTCCTATCCTGTTCAACTTGTTGCTGTTAAGTGCCATGAAATTGGTTCCGACTCATACAACCCTGTATAGGGTTTCCGAGATCAACTGGTGTGTTTGAACCACTGACCTTCCAGTTAGCAGTCCAGTGCTTACCCCATCCAGTACAATAGAGGCATCAATACTACAGGCCCACTGGAACTACCAAACACATCACATGAAACAGAATAAAAAAAAGTTTTAACGAAAAAGAAGCAAGCAGACAAGGAGTTGCTATTTCCGTTTGTGGAGTTAAAGGAAACCTGGTGGAGGAGGTGGCACTGTGGTGAAGTTAGCAAGATTATCAGGATTTGTTAGGTAAAGAAGGTGGTACCTGAAGCTAACAGCCTTCCAAACTAATGTTGTTGTTGTTATGTGCCGTGGAGTCGGTTTCGACTCATAGCAACCTTGCACAGGGTTTCCTAGACTGTTAATCTTTACGGGAGCAGAACGCCTCATCTTTCTCCCGCGGAAAAGCTGGTAGTTTTGAACTGCTGACTTTGTGGTTCACAGCCCGATTTGTAACCACTACGGTACCAGAGCAGCTGATAGAAATGAAAGAATTAGGGATACACTCAACATGGAAACATCTCCAAAATGCTGTGCTGAGTAAAAGGTGTCAGGTCCAAAAGAGACATTTTTAGGATTCCATTTCTACAGGGATGAAAAACAGGCAATGCTAATGTATGGTGCTAAAAGCTGGGAAGTGGTTTCCTGGGAGGGGCATGAGAGAACCTTCTGGAATGTTGTAAGTATGCGGTTAGGTTTTGAATAATGAAGGTGTGGAAACATATCTATGTCATCAAGATATCTATGTCTTCAAGATGCACACTTAGGATTTTTTTGCCTTTTATTATGTATAGAACATATTGTAATTTTAACAAGCTAAGTAGAATGAAATATATGTATATGGAGACTAGTATATTTAAAATATCAGCATAGTGAAGCTGATAGTGCCTAAGCTACTAGACACAAACCCTGATTTTACAGTTTGTATTTCTGGCTTTTAAAAGCTGGTTGAAATTTAAAATCAGGCTGTGTGCATGCCATGTGATTATATTACAGCTTTGATTTTAAGATTAGATTAAATAAATGTGTACTTTTAAATATTTATTAACTTAAAAATAGATCACTGATAATGTTTGTCTCATGTCTTTTTGCACCTATTTTTTTGTGACTTGGGGAAAAGTACTCATTTATTTATATCACAAGCTGATACATTTGAGAAAAACTGGAATATAATTTATTTTAGGGGAAAAAACAACAACAGTAACAACTAGTTGCCATTGAGTCAGTTCCAACTCATGGTAACCACACACGTCACAGTACAGTTGTGCCCCTGAGGGTTTTCAGTGGCTGAGTTTTGAAAGCAGATTGCCAGGACTTTCTTACGAGGCACTTGGATGGACTTGAACCTTTTGGTTGTTAGTGAACTGTGTTAACTGCTTGGACCATCCTGAGACTTGGGGGAAAATTACCCCTGATTTCATTCATGACTGTGAGCCTGTTGATAAAAATTCTCCAGAAATAGCTGAAGAATTTGGTTTACAGCCTCTACTCGTGAAATCTAAATATTAATAAATGTTTAGATCAGTGCCTGAAGTGTGTGTCAGTATAAGCAAACCTTCGTTAACAGAGTGGGATGAAAATACTGTCTGGAAAGACTCATTGTTTTGTGAACTGAAAGTATACACAGTTCACTATTTTTCTGGTAAATTGTCTGTGTTAATCACAGTTTGAAATAAACCAAAAACATAACAAGTTCTTCACTGGCCTTCTGCTGCTCTGGGTCAGAAGTCACGGCTTGCATCTTAAGTTTTTATGGATCAGAGAAAATGCGGCTGCAAAGGGCCGTGGGTATGAGGTGGCATCCTGGCTCCATGCCGTGGTAGCCTAGTGACTCTGGGACTTTGCCTTCACGTCCGAGAGCCACTTTCCTCATGGGTAAAAGCTGAACTACGGCTGCTTCATTGTGGAGCCATCTGCAGATTGAAAGAGATGAAACTAAACTCCAGGCACAGCACCTGGTGCAGGCGCTTGATCAAGTATTGCCTCTTCATTCCTGAGATTCTGTTCTTTCCGGTTCCTCTGTCAGGCAGGAGCAATTGACATTCATACTGAAGCTTCGTTTTATTTAACCTGTTAACAGTTCTATTCACTTGGCATGTGGTAATTTTAGAAGATAAATCAGTAAACAGAGAGGGAGTGGCATTTTGTTCAAACCATTTTTGTACCCTGGTTTTCAGCATTCGTCAGTCAGGACTGGATTGAGCAGGCTGACGTGAAGGCATAACACGTTCTCATCCCTGAATTGTGATAACGGGGATCTATTCAATGAGCTAAGGACCTCTGGTAGCATAGTGGTTATGAATCAGGCTGTGAACCACAAGATCAGCAGTTCGAAACTACCAGCTGCTCCACAGGAGAAAGATGAGGCTTTCTGCTCCCATAAAGCCTCGGAAACCCTGAGTTGGAACCAACTCGCCAGCACTTAACAACAACAACAGTCAATGCGCTACACTGCAAGGTCAGTTAGATCCGCAATATCGGCGGTTCAAGCTCACCAGCCGCTCCTTGGAAACTGCTCCTTGGAAACCCTATACAGAGTAGCTATGAGTATGAATCAACTCAATGGCACTTAACAATAACATATGGCTGAGGTGAGGTGCTGTAGGATAAGCACTGGATTGGTAACCACAAGGTTGGCAGTTCAAACCCACCAGCTGCTCTCAGAAACTCACTATGAGTCAGAACCGACCCGATGGTCCATGACAAGCACATATAGCTGAGTCTTTTCTTTCTGTGGCTCTCACTGTTTGCTATGTGAGGGGCAGTGCAGATCATCTTTCTTTAGGAAAATCTTGTACCTTGGTATTGTGTGTGTCTATTAGGTGCCATCAAGTCAGTTCTGACTCATGGCAACATTGTTTAGGGTTTCCAAGAAGCAGCTGGTGGCTTTGAACCACCAACCTTGTCCTTAGCAGTTCAGTGCTGATCCTACAATGTCATACCAGGACTCTGCACCTTGGTATTAGAAGATACTCTGATAGAATAATGGTTACAAATCGGGCTGCTAATCTCAAGGTCAGCAGTTTGAAATTATCAGCGGTTCCACGAGAGAAAGATGAGACTTTCTGCTCCGGTAAAGATTTATAGTGACACTCTATACAGGGTCTCTATGGGTCAGAACCAACTCCAAGGCACACCACCACCACCACCACCATTCTCTGGCTGGTGTCCAGGACGCCTGTCTTGGTGCTGTAAGACCAGCAGTGGTCTACTAACCGCAAGCTCAGTGGTTCAAACCCACCAGCTCTTCCTTTCCTTGAAACTCTATACAGGGTCACTATCAGTCAGAATTGACTCGACAGCACTTAACAACCACAACCACAGCATGGTGGTTTAATTCCAGGAGCCCTGGTAGCACAAATGTTTACGTACTCAGCAGCTAACCGAAAGGTTGGAGGTTGGAGTCCACCCATATGAGCCTTGAAAGGAAAGTCTGGAGGTCTGCCTCCAAAACTCAGCCAGTGAAAACCGTCCGGAGCATGGTTCTATTCTGACACGCCGGGAGGCACCGTGAGTCAGCTGAGTCAGTTCATGGCACCTGGTACTGGTGTGACAATTCAAAAGGATATTAAGAGAAATGATTCCTGAGGGTAGTGAACCTTGAAGAGCAGGTGGGAAACCCTCATGAACATCATCGGAAATTGGGTTTCTTGTGGAGGTGTGTGTTCCATTCCAGCCACCTTCGCACCGGGCCCAAGTGATTGAAAAACGAGCTAATTGGGAAAAAGCATCTTTTTTTTTGATTCACTGGGCTTTGGAATTGGTTCGTGACTTATAGACTCTACTTAGAACATAATTATGCCGTTTCCATCCTGGCAAATGTGGCATACTTTTAAATGCAAGCTGCAGGGAGAGCTTTCTGGAATGAAATCACTCCACAGCGCTTTAAATGGAAATTATAGCATCAGCTACGATGCATCTCTTCTGGAAGCTAATTGAAATTGCTATGGCAGATGCTGGGAACAAACGCTGGGTTACATTCGCTCATGGGGGTCACTTTCTGAACTGTGTCACATACAAAACTTGTCACACAGGCCTGGATCCTAGGAAGGAGCACAGAGCTAGGAGAGAGGCAGTGTCTTTGCTGTCATCATATGGTTACAGAGTTCTTGTAGATCCTCAGCTCTTTGTGGCAGGCAAGTGCCTTGGAGAAGACAGAAGTGAGAACAATGCTTCTTTCCCTTAATTACCACGCCAATTTACTGATAGAGACAATGTGGATGTGCTTAAAAGGCAAACCTTACTGGGCAAGTGGGTCATTTCATTTTGAATTTTGCTCCTGTCATTATGTTAATATTTAGTCCATTTTTAGCAAGCATTTATTGAGTGCGTAATCATAATAGCTCCTTGAAAACCCTATACAGGAGTGCTGTGAGTCAGAACTGACTTGGTAACACTTAACAACAACAACAGCAATAATAGCTGGAGCCCTGGTACAAATAATTAATGCACTTGGCTGCTAACTGAAAGGTTAGGGGTTCAAGTCCACTCAGAGTTTTCCTGGAATAAACACCTAGAGATCTACTATTGAAAAGTCAGCCATCGATGAACCTATGGAATACAATTCTACTGCAGCACTGGAGAAGGACATCATCTTCAGTAAAGTGGAGGGTCAGAGAAAAAGAGGAAGACCCCCCAGTGAGATGGATTGGCACAGTGGCAGCATCAATGGGTTCAGGCATAGCAACTATTGTGAGGTTGGCCTAGGACCAGGCAGTGTTTCATTTGTTGTGTTTAAGGTCTCTATGAGTTAGTACTGATCCAAAGGCACCTATTAACAACAACAACTACCTCATATGGAGTTGCCCTGAGTCAACTTGATGTCAACTGGTTAAAAATAGTTAAATGTTATTGAACTCATGGAATGTACCAGACATTCTGTTTTTTATGTTTTAACTTGTTTAATTCTTGCAATAATTATACATTTAACAAAACTGAGTCAAAGAGGTTAACTGACTTGCTCAATATCTGTTGAGCACTGTGGCTATGTTAGACACTGTGGTGGAAGTTAAGAACTCAATGATCAATAAGATAGAGCCCTAATTCAAGTTCACTGAAGTTTAGCTGGGGAGAGAACAAGAATAGAGAAAATGGCCACCTTGTGCTTAAGTGCCAAGGTGGAAAATGGTACAGTGCTAGGGAGCCTTATGGATGGACACGTGGTAGCACTTTGGAGCACGTGGAGTGTGGGGCATGTTCCAAAAGAGTAAGAGAAAGGTGAAAGTCTAGGGCAGAAGCTGGGAGGCTAGTTTGAAAGTAGGCTGGACCAAGGAGAGTGCTTCGATGCCAATGGCTAGGGTATCAGAGGTCAAAGTTAAGCAAGTTATCAGGACCTGAACAGACCAAAGAAGGTGGGGTCAGAATCTCAAGGAGACTGACACCCAGTGAAGCCATGTGTAAGGAGACAGAGTGCTGCTAATCCCAAATCCTTACTGGGAAACCATTATGCAGTCAGTTTGAAGAGCTCTGGTTTCTGCTAGGGCTTGGAATCAATTACATGCCTGGACAACCTGGAACCAAGCCCCAAAAGGCAGCTGGCCAACTCAGGAGTTCAATGAGGACATTTAAAGAGATTTGT
>NW_006408700.1:3228882-3238407 GCF_000296735.1 Chrysochloris asiatica
ACTCCTGAAATGAATTAAGGTACTTCAAATTGCTGTTGTTGTTAGTTACCATTGAGTTGATTCCAAGTCATGGTGACTTTAAATATAACAGAACAGTTCTGTGCCACCCTCCTGATCATAGGTAATTCGAGTCCTGTGTTGTGTGGCTATTGTGACAATCCATCTCATTGAGAGTCCCCTCATTTTCACTGGCCCTCAGCTTGACCAAAAATGATATCTTTTTCTAGTGATTGTCATTTCCTCATGGTGTGTACAAAAATGTGTCCAAACAGTCCCGTCATACTCGCTTCTAAGAAGCATTCTGGCCATAGTTCTTCTAGGACTGATCTCTTCATTCTTTTGGAGATCTGTTTGTTGTTGTTATGTGCTGTGGAGTCGGTTCTGACCCATGGCGACCCTGTACAGGGTTTCCGAGGCTATAAATCTTTATGGGAGCAGAAAGCTCATCTTTCTCCTGTGGAACAACTGGTAGTTTCGAACTGCTGACCCTGAGGTTTGCAGCCCGATTCGTAACCACTACACTACCAGAGCTCCTTTAATGCCATGTAATATCAGATTACACAATGGAGGAAAATGACATCATTATGTAACTGCCAAATGGCACCATTTGTTGTTGTTAAGTGTTGTTGTGTTGGCTCATTACATAATTGAAAAATCTCTGAGAATCATGACCCCTATCACAGTGACACATACCTTAACCATCACAGCCAGAGTCACTCTTGCCCGGCACCTCATAGTTCATACTACCAGACATACATTGTTAATTTACGGAACAGTCTGATAGTAGATGTTTTACTATTGTCTTAAATGTCAAATGTCAGATTATGAGATAGTCAATAAGTGAGGAGTAAATGTAGAATGTAGGCGCTCTGGTAGCGTAGTGGTTACGAATCAGGCTGCGAACCTCAGGGTCAGCCGTTCGAAAATACCAGCTACTACATGGGAGAAAGATGAGGCTTTCTGCTCCAGTAAAGATTTACAGCCTCGGACACCCTACACAAGGTCACTATGAGTCGGAACTGACTCCACGGCACACAACCACCACCAACACCAACACCAAATGTAGACTGTGGGAAACATTAGCTATGGTCTACTCTGGTTAATGTCCTAAGCAAAACCCAAATCCATTGCTGTCCAGGTGATAGCAACCTACAGGACAAAGTAAAACTGTCCCCATAGGGTTTCCAGGGCTTTCATCTTTGTGGAAGAAGAGTCTCACATCATTCTCCTGTGGAGCGGCTGGTAGGTTCAGTAACAACCTTTCAGTGTGCAGCTAAGTACCACCAGGATTCCTTGACTAATAAACTTGCTGTTGTTAGGTGCTGTTGAGTCAATACCAATTCACAGTGATCTTATGTACAACAACACAAAACACTGCTCAGTCCGCGCCAACCTTACAATCGTTGCTACACTTAAGCCCATTGCTGCTGCCCCTGTGCCATTCCATCTAGTTGGGGGTCTTCCTCTTTTTCGCCTACCCTCCACTTTATCAAGCATTATGTCCTTCTCTATTGACTGATCCCTCCTGATAATAGCTCCAAAATATGAGAGACAAGTCTTGCTATCCTGACCTCCAAGGAACATTCTGGCTGTACTTCTTCCAACATAGATATGTTTGTTCTTTCGGCGTCCATGGTATTTTTAATATTCTCCAATACCATAACTCAAATATCAGTTCTTCTATGGTCTTCCTTAGTCATTGTCCAATTTCATATGAGGTTGGACAATGGATATATATGAGGTTGCATACGAGGTTGGACATGAATGCATTTGAGGTTATTGAAAATATCATGGCATGAGACAGTCCTTAGACTGACATCTTTGCTCTTGAACACTTTAACGAGGTCTTGTGCAGCAATTTGCCTATTGCAATACGTTATTTGATTTCTTGACTGCTGTTTCCTTGAGTGGTGATGGTTGAGCCAAGCAAAATGAAACCTTTGACAACTTCAATCTTTTCTCCATTTATCGTAACATTATTTATTGGTCCATTAGTGAGGATTTTCGTTTTCTTTACATTTAGATGCAACCTGTACTGAAGGCTGTGGTTATTGATCTTCACCAGTAAGGATTTCAAGTCCTCTTTCCTTTCAACAAGCAAGGTTGCATCACCTGCGTATCACAGTTTGTTAGTCTTCCTCTAATCCTGATGCCACGTTCTTTTTCATATAATCCAGTTTCTCAGATTATGTACTAGGCATACAGCTTGAATAAGTACGGTGGAAGAATACAACCCTGGTGCACACCTTTCCTAATTTTAAACCATTCAGTGTTCCATTGTTCTGTCTGAACAACTGCTTCTTGGTCTATGTACAGATTTCTCATGAGCACAATTAAGTGTTCTGGAATACTCATTCTCCGCAATGTTGTCCATAGCTTGTCATGATCTACACAATTGTAAGCCTTTGTTTAGTCAAAGCCTTTGTTTAGTCGCTGCTTTCAGCCAAGATCACCTGTCATCAACAATGATATCTCTCATTCCACAGCCTCTTTTGAATCTGGCTTGAACCTCTGGCATTTATAGCCATTTTTAAATTTTTCTTCAGCAAAATTTTACTTTCAAGCAATATTAATGATATTACCCTATGATTTCCACATTTCATTGGGTCACCTTTCTTTGTAGTGGGTACAAATATAAATGTCTTCCAATCACTTGGCCAGGTAGCTGTCTTCCAAATTCCTTGGCAGAGATGACTGAGTGCCTCCAGTGCTGCATCAGTTTGTTGAAAGATTTCAATTTGCATTCCATCAAATCCCAGAGCTTTGTTCTTTTCCAATGCCTTCAGTGAACCTTGGACTTCTTCCTTCAGTATCATTGGCTTTTGATCATATGCTACCTCTTCAAATGGTTAAACATCGACCAGTAACTGAGTTGTCCTTCCATCTTCTTTTGATGCTTTCTGCATCATTCAAAATGTTACCCAAATAATACTTCAAGATTGCAATCAAGGCTTGACTTTTTTCTTCAGTTCCCTTAGCTTGATAAATGTTGAGCATGTTCTTCCCTTTTGTTTTCTATCTCTAGGTCTTTGCACATATCATTATAGTATTTGACTCTGTCTTCTCGAGCTGACCTTTGAAATGTTCTATGCAGCTGCTTTACTTCCACATTTCTACCATTTACTTTAACATCTCTACACTGGAGAGCAAGTTTCAGAGTCTCTTCTGACATCCATTTTCTTCTTTTTTTTGTCTTCATAATGATCTTTTGCTTTCTTCCTGTATGATGTTCTTGATGTAATCCCATAGCTCTTCTGGTCTTTGGTCATTAGTGTCTAATTTATTGAATCTATGCTTGAAATGATCTCTAAATTCAGGCGGGATATTTTCAAGGTTATATTTTGACTCTCATGAACTTTTCTTCAACTTCAGCCTGAACTTGCAAATGAGCAATCTATAGTCTGTTCCACAGTCTGTCCTTGGCCTTGGTTTGGCTGATGATGCATTATTGCCATTTGAATTTTTATTAGCCCTATGTGAAATATAGTGTATTTAATAAAAATAAATTAAATTTTGGTGTTTCATCTATGAAATCAGTGCAATCGTAGCTGCAAAGAGCCAGAACACGGTTTACAGTCCCGTGATGTCCTTACTTCCTCTGCTCAGGGGAACTCCATGGACATCCGCCCATTCTTTTCACTAACCTCTCCTTCCTCCTTCACCATCTGCTCTCCGCTCTACTTCAGCAGCTCTGAGTGCTGTCCCGCGCTGTTAACTTGCTCATTTTCTTCTCTGTGCCTTTGATTTCTTTACAGGGCATTGAGTTTTACCCTTGTAGGTTTATTGACACATCTAAGCTGAGCTCATGAAAAGTGTTTTTGTTGTCATAACTAGATATAGGAATATTTTAATAAAAATAATAAAATTCTGCTCAAATACTGCATGACAGTTTTATGGGCGGTCAGTTTGGTGTCACTCACTCTGACAGTGTCCCTTAGCACTCCTGTCCCTGACCCCTGGTATGTCACATCTCTTCTCACCTCAGTCTGACTTCCATATGACCTGCCAGGTGACTTCCACCACTTCTCTTCTCGGATTTGCTTTCATAGTATTTGATGTGCTCTTCATTCCTGAACCCACTGTCCACCAATTACATTCACATCTGGCCAGCAATTCTGCCCTAAAGGAATTTTACAGCAGTGAGAGAGATAAGACCCAGGCTTAGCTAAGTCTGCTACTGGGTAGAAGTGTAACCATACGGTAAATTACAGGGGTAAAATGCTTCTAGAAGAACCCAGAGAGTCTTCATGTGTATCTGGAGCAGAATTCTCTCAGTCATGTGCTGGGAATAGGATACAAGTGAGCTTACATTGTCCTTTCATTAGTCTTCTGGCTGACAGAAGGATTTCAGTGGCTTGAAGGTTACCAGACTCCATGATATCCCCTCATGGGCTGTACTAATGGTCATTTCTGATGAGTGTGTGTCCTGATGAGAATGAGAAGAACACTTGTGTAAAGTGGGGTCATGTTTGGGTGTTGGTACTGTGTGTGTGAGGGAATGGAGTGGCAGGTAGGTTTGAAGAAGGAATTATGACTATTTCTGTGTATGCAAGTGTGTTTGTGTATGTGAGTATGCATAGCAGTAGAACATATAGAGGATAGGAATACCATCATACAGGGTCCCAAATGCCAAACTCATGGTCTTGAACTTTATTCCTAAATTCAGGGAATTGGTGAAGCATTTTGCATAGGGGAGAGATATAATAGAACTGCCAAGTTGCCTTATACCTCTTGGGTTAAAAGGGGAGAGATGATGGGGATGAGAAGGTATAGGACCAACTGCCAGTAGAATGACCAAATCTGTCTTGGAGGAAGTACAACAGGAATGCTCCTCAGAAGCAAGAATGACAATCATCTCACGCACTTCCAACATGTTGCCATGAAGAACCAGTCTTTGGAAAAAGGGCCTCATGTTTGGTAAAAAAAGAGTCAGCAAAAAAGAGGAAGACCCTCAGCAAGATGTATTAACATAGTGGCTGCAATGACAAGCTCACACTTATCGGCAGTGAGGATGACGCAGGACAGGGCAGGGTTTCATTCTGCTGTACGTCGATAGGGCTACTAAGAGTTGAAGCTAACTCAATGGCGCATAACAACAATATCAACAGGATGCCTTTTTTGAAATTTTGTAAGAAATATTGAAACAATATCAGTGACAGTGAGATTATGAGGTTGGACATATTAGAGCATATGCTATGCTTCCAGACTGCACCAGATATCACACTAAATTGGAAGCAGAATCAATGGAACTTAGCTACTGATTGGATTGCTATGCAACGGTTAGGGAGGGCAAGTTAAGAGAGAAGTCAGAGATGACACGTGAGCCCTGAGCTAGTGACTGGATGCTGGCTGTGATTAATGATGGTTATGCAATCAGTGTCAGATACCCATGCAATAGCCACCCCCTTCTCTCTTGCTTACACAGTGGTATTCCCAGGTCCAATCAAGACCATTCCATTATTCTTTGCTAGTGAATGGTCTTGGAGTGTATGTGTGAACCCAGGCCTACATAATGAGCTGTATAAAAGGAGTCAGCCAGGTGCTCCTCTGACAAAAGAGAGCATCTAAGAATCCTTTTCTCCTTCCCCCCTTCCTTCTTGGATGTTGTTTTGTACTGAAGTGATGCCTGGAGCAGTGACAGCCATCTTTGGACCAAGAAGGGGAGGCCCAAGAGAATTTCAGAAAAACCAGTGTTGAGTCCTAACCTTGTTGAGCCCGGAATCAACTGTGCAACCGTTCATCTTCAGACTCCTTACTAAGTGAGATCATACCTAGGTGTATTGTTGACATTTTGTTGCTTGCAGTCAAATGTATCTAAACAGCCGTAATGATGAAAAAGAATGTGAGGAGGAGGAAGACATGATTGTGGTGAGGCAGGTAAAAGAAGGAAGGAGATGAAGAGATTTGTCTAGGGCTGTGCGTACATGTTTTTCCAAGTCTACTTCTGACATGTATTCATTCTCATCAACTAGATCATAGCATTCTTAAGGATAAACATGGTGGGATAATACTGTTCTTTTCACACAAAAAAACAGAAAATATTTTAACTCCAAAGAAGAATTTATTTGGGAGTGGCAAAAAGTATCTTCCAGAAACCAAGGACAGTGATGTAGCTCGGGTGTAGGTAGGGTTGGAGTCTAGAACTCTTAAAGTCACCAGATACCTTCTTTGGAACAGTGTGGCTTTCTCCACATCTGAGACCATTTAGCAAGAAAATGACCACTCAACAACACTGGAGTTCACATCTCTTTACAGAGACCAACCCCAAACCCATAGTTTTTGACCCCAACCTTACATTCTCTGGGCAGTCAACTTGACGTGGGAATTGTAGGGTTACAGAAGATGAGCACAGCAGCTGTGTGTATGTGTGCCAGTGTGAGAGGGGGAGGCTAACAGGGACCCAGAGTATCTACTACTTTTCCTCCGACTTACCAATTATCTTCCAATTGTTTTCCTCACCAAATATGATTTTTCATGAATAAGTAGTCACATAAGGACAAGATGTTTTTAATGTTGAAATCAAAGGACTTTGCCACAAAAATTCTATTTCCAATGTTTAAGGCATATGCTATGCTTCCTGACTTGCACCCAATATTACATGAGTATTTCCAGGTGTTCTTCCTACCTCCTCCCCTGACTTAAACATCTATCAGAAGAAATTAGGCGGATGGAGTGATGTGGCCTGTGATTACTGCTGTCTCCGTGATTCATTTTCCTTTTGGAATACTTTCATTGGGGGACATGGCATACACTCGGCAGATACTTGCAGTAATTCTCCCTGAAAACAATGTATAGTGTAGAAAAATAAGCTTTTGCTCGTTGAGTCTGGCAGCATTATGCCTGGTAGATCTGAAAATGTAAACTATCAAAGGGCCGTTAAATTGAAGCAAGATTGAACACATTAGAGAAATGAAGAGTTGGTAAGTGCTAGATGCCAGTTAAAATGTTTCAATTAGACTGAAATTTAACCGAGGGCTTACACATTTGTTTTTTATTGTATTTATATACTGGGTAAATTTATTGTACATTCCAAATTTTTGTGATTCTGAAATCCAAGGGAAAATAAGACTCAAGCACTCCCCAATTAGGCTTAAAAAGAACCTAAAAGTGTAGTATGCCCAACAGCCTAGGGGAACCTCCCAGTCTGGGGCAGGAAACCACCCCCTACAGCCAGGGAATGTGAGAGTTCTGGAGAACTGATGATGCAAGGGTTAAAGCTCAAGGCTGCTAACCTAGAGATTGGTAGTTTGAGCCCATCAACTGCTCCACCAGATAAAAATGAGGCTGTTGGTTTCCATAAAGATTTACAGCCTTGGGAACCCTATGGGCAGTTCTATTCAGTTCTATAGGGTTGCTGTGAATTAGAATCTACTGGATTTCAGTGAATTTGGTGGTTTTTTATGAGAACACAGACCACATCTGGCTCATCTGCCTGGAGTATCAATTCATGTACAGTGATTAAAAACATGACTTTTATCTTAAAGTAAACAGGTAGATTAGGGAGAGTATACAAGAACAGCTTGAATTTTAAAAAATGAAAATAAATAAGTAAAACCTGCTGGTTTAGGGCAACCCTCCTCTGTATCTGCCCTTCCCCCAGCTACTGAGGGGAAGTTGCAATACTGTGAAGCATGAAGACAATATTAATTTCCTGGTTTTATTTCCAAAGTTTACAACAAATTTGGTGAATTAAGCCAGTAGGGCTTACAGGTCTGGAGGGCAGAAGGCTGCTATCTGTCTGCTGGGCCACAGTCCTTTCTAAGGGAGAGTCCTTCCTGGCCTCTGCCAGCTTCTCATAATGCCTGGTGTTCTTGGCTTGTGGCTGCTTCAGTGTAACAAGTAAGCTCTGTGGTCACATTGCCTCTTGGTCTTCACCTGTGTCTCTGTCTCTTGTATGGATATGTCATTAGATTTAATGTCCAACGGGGTCATCCAGGATGACCTCCCCTAAAGATCCTTCATTTCATTACATATTCAACAGCCAGGTTTCCATACAAAGTCACATTAGAAGGTTCTGGGTATTAGGACATTGATTTATCTTTTGGAAAGTCATCAAACCACCTATGACAGAAACCTAGAAAAAGTGGTAACTTGGAGGAAGTTGAAGTGATCCTGAAGTTGGGAAACCCAGACAAGTTGGCTACTTTTATTCCCCACTAGCTGTTGCATTGGTGTGGGTCCTGCCAACTGCCCAGGTTTTCCCAGGGTTTATAGATCCACCCACTAATATTTTGTGGTTAATACTGTTCCAATGTTCCTATCGTTTGGACTACTGTTGTTGTTGTTAAGTGCCATCAAGTCAATTCCGACCCATAGCGACCGAGTATAGGGTTTCCAAGGTGCAGCTGTTGAGCTTGAACCACTGATCTTGCAGTTCAAACCACGTCGCAGTCTGACGCATTAGCCCACGGTGCCACACCAGGACTATTAGTTACCATGATAAATGTTGCTGCTTCCATCTTTATGTTAAAAAACAACCCACTAACACCAAGTTGATTCTAACTCAAAGTGACCCTATCGACAGGTTACAGCTGTAGGCTTCAGTCTGAATTTGCATATGAGCAATTGATGGTCTGTTCCATAGTCTGCCTCGGGCCTTGTTTTGGCTGATGATATGAGCATTTCCACTGTCTTTTTCCACAGATGTAGTCAATTTGATTCCTGTGTATTCCATCAGGTGAGGTCCATGTTTACAGTTATCATTTATGTTGTTTAAAAAAGGTATTTGCAAGGAATAAGTCATTGGTCTTGCAAAATTCTATCATGCGATCTCCAGCATCATTTTTATCAACAAGGCCATATTTTTCAACTACTGATCCTTCCAAACACCAGTAGTTAACAATGTATCTTGATTACATGGTTCATAAATTTTAGACAGAAGATGTTGGTAAAATTTGTCAATTTCATCAACACTGGCTTTAGTGGCTGGTGTGTAAATTTGAATTGTTGTTGTTGTTAGGTGCCATTAAGTTGGTTCCAACCCATAGCGACCCAATGTGCTAAAGAACGAAATACCATCCGGTCTTGCAGCAACCTCAGAATTGCTGCTGCCACTGAGCCCATTGTTGCTGCCACTGTGCCTGCCAATCCATTTCATTGCGAGTCTCCCTCCTTTATGTTTTCCTTGTAAGGGTGTGGATATTATCCTATCACAGCCAGCATTGTACTTCAAGATCGATCTTGAGATGTTCTTTTTGACGATGAATGCAACTCCATTCCTTTCGAATTTGTCATTCTCAGCATAGTAAACCATAAGATTGTTAGATTCAAAGTAGCCAATGCCAGTTCCATTTCAGCTCACTAATACTTAGGATATCTATCTTTATACGTCTCGTTTCATTGTTTTACAGCTTCCCATTTTCCTAGATTCATACTTCATAAATTCTATGTTGCCATTATTAATGGATGTTTTCAGCAGTTTCTCCTTATTTTGAGTTGTGCCCCATCAGTAAATGAAAGTCCTGAAAATTTTAGTCCATTCACATCATCGTGTTCAACTCAGCTTTGAGGAGGCAACTTTTCCCC
>NW_006408700.1:3239087-3244800 GCF_000296735.1 Chrysochloris asiatica
TAACCACTATGCTACCAGAGCTCCTTATTTATTCTTTATTTAACTTATATATATATGGAACCCTGACTCTTTTCTAATGGAATAAAGACCTTGGAATTGCTCTGGATCTATTGACTTCATTAGGAGTAGCTTTGGATTTTGAATTTGATTTTGGAGGGGATCTGCAGATTTCTACTTACTGGATTTCATTTGCATTTGAATATTGACATGGGAAAGATTTGGAGTCAGAAAGACAATGGAGGAAGCATTTCTTTTTCTTTCATTGTTTCCAAAGTTACTCTGGTAAACAGAGTGAAAATATTGAGGCCAGCACCTCATGACCAACTGAAGGACCCTGTGTGTGTTTAACGCAGTTTGATGGTTTTAGAGGCTTCTTGTGCTCTGTTATCTGAGTGATATACATTGTGTGTAGGAATTTTTTATCATACTAATTTACATTTCTCATAAAGAACCCTTAGGGTTTTGACAGGGAAGAGAATCTATTTAGTAAAACTAGGGACAGAGGCAAAAAAAAAAAAAAAAGTGCCTCTTTTTAAAATGATGCTTCAAAAGGAAGAATATTTCTATTGCAATAAATTATTTTTTGATTGCCTCTATACCTCTTCCTGCTCCGCATCCCCATTTTGAATGGCATCATTAAACAGTGCCCGATGTGAATATTAATGCGAGTCAGGAGAAGTCTGCCAGCCACACACAATGCATTCAAATGTTGGCTTTCCATAATTATTCTTTCCTTTTCCTGTGTCTTTATGATACTCCGTCTAGATTTTGTGGTGCTAGTAGGAAATCTGCAATGAAAATGCTTTGTATCTGGATGACAGTTTTCAAAAATTACCAGTTTACCTGGATGAAATTTGGCTCAAAAGAAAGCAGGCTATTGGCAAACATGAAATTGTATCTGTTTTAAAAAGACTATCCATGTTCCACCAATGCTATAATTCTAAGTGTTCACAGCTACTAACTCATTACAGTCAATATGGCTCTGTCCTTACTATGTGTTCCAGGGGTAAATAACTTGGGCTACAATATCCTGGGGCCTAAGATTGGTGCTGTAGGATCAGCGCTAACCAAAAGGCCCAAGACTCAAACCTACCAGCTGCTCCTCAGAAACCCTACACAGGGCTGCAATGTGATGGAACAGACTCAACAACAAAGATTGGTTTTAAATAGCTATTGGAGGATTATGTGGAAGGCCTAGCAAATATTTTCAGTCTAGACTTGACAGCACTTAACAACAACAACAACATGAAAAGGTACAATTTTTCATGAATGAAAATAAGTATCACATTTGTAAATCTAACAGATATTGCTGGAAGATTTGTTTGACGATGTTTCTTTAATCCTGTTACAAGCCAGATGTAGATAAGGAAAGAGAAGCTCAAATAGGACGCGGTTGTAGGAGAGTTCTGGACTCCTCTAGGCGACTTTCACCCCTGATATGAATGAATTAAGGTCCTTGGGTGGTATGAATGCTTTGCTCTTAGCTGCTAACTGTAAGGTTGACCGGCACTGTGGAAGTAAGGCCTGGCCATAAGAATTATCCGTAAGATTATTGGTGTTGCAGTTGTTAAGTGTTGAGCCAGTTCCACCTCACAGTGACCCTGTATAGGTTTTCTGAGGAGCAGCTGGTTGGTTTGAACTTGCCGATTCTACAGTACCACATGAGGAATCCACGAACTGACCACTCACGAAATTAACTTAGATTTGGTGTTGCCTGTTGTTAAGTGCTGTCGAATTGGTTCCGACTCATAGCAACCAAGTATAGGGTTTCCAATGAGTGGCTGGTGTGCTTGAACTGCCGACCATGTGGTTCAAACTGACCTTGCAGTCCAACACATTAACCCACAGTGCCACACCAGGACTACAGCTGTTGAAAACGCTAGGGAGCAATTCTACTCTGGCAAGCATGAGGTCACCATGGGTTGAAATCAACTGGATGGCAGCAGGTCTGGTTTTATTGGGTTTATGAATGAATGAATAGCTAAGATCCTGAAGGAACTTATATATGATCTTTTCAGACCCTATTTTCAATCATAAAAGATGATCATTTCTAAAGTTCTCTGGTTGGGAAAGACTATCGAAAATGACATGCTCAATGCCCATTGTAAATCAATGTAAGATAGATTCTTAAGCAAAAATATCTTGAGAATTAAAATAAAAGAGAGAGAAAGAGTTGACCAGAAGCCAAGATGTATTTACTGAGATTACTTGCTTCGATGATAGGAATACCAGCACGTTGGTGAGAGGGCCAGTACAGAGTGTATCTGAATTTCAAAAGATATTTGTCAAAAGTAGGCGGGCTGAAGTTATAGAAAATAGAAAAATCTGATTTAATCAAGGGCTTCCCAAGCTACATTTGAACACAAAGGATTTTTTTTTTTTTCAAAGACAACACCACACGAAAAGATCATAAGGCAATGTAATAAACCAAGAAAAGAGAACAGCAACAAAGACAACGGTGCCACATAGGGAGAGGGGACAGTCCTCTACTCTGGTCCTGTAGCCTTTGAAGTTTGTAGGTAGAAAACCTTGGGCCTGTGATCATCTTTGGTTGGATTCATCATTGATTGGATGACCATACCCAAAGAGTGCACATTACCACAATGATGACAATTTCAAATGGATTTTCCTACAAAATGAAACAGATCTTTCTTCTCAGTGTATGTTTTCATCCTATACATTTCTTGGGTGGTTGAAGATATTGATGATGATCAAATTCCTGAATATGAAATATTAATGTATTGGAGAAGTCTTGATAAGACTGTAAGATAAGCACTGGACTGCTAACTGCATAGTCAGCATTTCAAAACCACCGGCCACTCCTTGGAAACCCTATACAGGATCATATGAGTTTAAATTGAGTTGGTGGCATTTAACAACAAAAACAGCAATGTATTAGAAGACAAAATGAGGCTATAAAGAGGAGTTAACAGGATGATATGACGAGGAATGACAAGGAATGCAATCAGATGACGTTCAGTGGGAGTACAGTGTTGCAGTTATTGTTGTTAAGTGCCATCGTGTCGGTTCTGACCCATAGCAACCCTAGCTAGGGTTTCCAAGGAGTGACTGGTAAGCTTGAACCACCTACTTTGTGGTTCATAGCAACTTTGCAGTCCAGTGCATTAACACGCAGCGCCACACCAGGACTCTGGGGAATAGAGTAAATGCCTGCTTATAAGTCCTGGTGTGGCAGTGTGGGATAGGCATTGGACTGTTGACTGAAAGGTCAGCAGTTCAAACCTACCAGCCATGACTTGGAAACCCTACAAGGTCACTATAAGTTGGAACTTAACAACAACAAAATCTTTGACTAATATTCATTTTTAAATCAACTGAAAACTCCAAAACTTTCTCATGCTTGCTACTAAATTATACCCTCTGTCTTATATGCATATAACTGGTTTTATATTAACTTCATGTTGTTGTTAAGTGCCCTCAAGTTGGTTTCATATAGGGACCTGTATAGGGTTTCCAAGGAGTGGCTGGTGGGTTTGAACTGCTAACCTTTTGGTTAGCAGTCCAATGCCTATCCTACAGTGCCATGTCAGGAGTTGAACATAGTAAAAGGAGTTGAAGATAGTAAAAGAAGACAAGTGAAAACATCAGGGCAACAGATATATGTATATTCTTTGATGGCCAAAACCAACCTGAACAATTGTCTTCTGAATGCTAATAAAAATGCTAATATTTGTGATGTATCAGCTGGAGTAGTGGTTTTTCTCTACTTTTGCTATATATGGACTGTTATCTCTAGATATGTTGCCATCTTGCTTCTTCTAGGGGTATATCATACATTTGCCCCTCCTCACAACATTGGGGAAATGAAGAAAGGCATCTTAACTGTCATTTCAACCAACTGTGAAGTATCTAGGTTCATTTCCCAACCACTGAAGGGTCAACGTCCCAGGATTTCTTAATGTAAAATGTTTCTAGTTTTTCATTAAAAAGAGAGTCCAAGAGTTCACTGATAACCTAATACTGAGTAATAAAATTGAAAGGTATGTGTAAATAGCTAACGTGCTTTTAAAAATAATAGTGGTGGAGTACTGGTGTGATGCTGTAGGATAAGCACTGGACTGCTAACCACAAGGCTGATGGTTCAAACTCACCAGTTGCTTATTGAGAACCCTATGCCAGGGCCACTGTGAGTCAGAACTGACTCGATGGCACTTAACAACAACAATAATGGCGGCGGAGTGCCGCTGAGTAGGTTTCCTGACTCACAGTGATTCTGTATAGGGTTTCTGAGGTGACAAATCTTTATGGGAACAGAACACATTATCTTTCTCCCTCAGAATGACTGGTAGATTTGGGCTGCTGACCTGGCAGTTAGCAGACCAGTGGACAGCCAGCTGTTGTTTGTCCTTGAGTCATTTCTGACACAGATGATCCCATGTGTTCAGAGCCCAGCTGCCCATTGGGCTTTCAAGGCTGTGACCTTTCACCAGCAGCTCTCCAAGCCTTCACTTCAAGTAGCCACTGGGTGGGTTTGATCCACCAAACTTTTGGTTAAGGATGGAGAACTCAAACCATCTGTGTCACTAGGTAAGCTGAATGAAATACCAGAAATTCAGTTTTAGTTATTTGAATTCATTCTTAAGATGTTACCATGAAATAATAATAATAATAAAGAAGAGATCATCTTGTTTAATGGCCGCAAGCTTTGTATGAAAATGCACCATATATAGCTTTCCTAGTTCTTTTATCTGGAGATGGTCATAATTATTACAGATAAACTTTCACCAGGCTGGCATGCTGCTTACTTTGAAAAGATGAAAAATTCCAGCTGGCATCTCAAGCCATCACTTCTTTGTGCGGTATACAGACCCGAAGGCTCCTCTAGGCTGCAGTTTCTTTTTTCTTCAGTCACCAGGGGGGAAATAGCCAAAGACATTATTAGCCTTGCTGACTGCTGAACGGATGTGGTGTGACTGAGGACCTCTTCTGCTCACACTCGTGCAGTCTAGCATTCTGTGGAGATGCCTACACCTCCACAAGAAGAACAGTGCTTGTGGGGGAATAATTTTCCAGTGGAGACCAACACAGCAGCTCCGTGCAAAACATTGAGTTCCACCTGGTAATACGTAGGTGTTGTTGTTGTTAAATGCCATGAAGTTGGTTCAGAATTATAGTAACCCCAGTGTAGGCTTTCTGAGTAACAGCTGATGGGTTTGAACTGCTGACCTTGTGGTTTACAGTCCAGTGCTTATCCTATAACACACCACATCAAGAGTCCGGTAGTATCTATAAACTTTAAAAATTACAGATCATCAGCCATCTTGCTAATTTTGATGTTTCCTTTTCTAACCCCCCCACACACAACTTTTTTTTTCAGGATTTTTATTATTTTATTATTTTTGTTTTGTTCCAGATAAGTAGATTAAAATTTATGCAGGTATAAAAGCGGGGAGGGCTTCAAAAAGTTTATGGGAAAATTCCATTACCTTTTCATTACATTTCTTTTCTTTTCTTTTTTTTTTAATAAATGTTTTATTGTGAATTGTGTGATAGTCTACATGGGAGAACATTGGTTTTACATTCATTCTATCAACTATCATTTCATTGGCATAGTAACCATCCCATCCATGCATCCTCACCCAACCAAAGGGTGTACCCTGTAAGCCTGCACCCCCCTACCACAGTCCTCAGCCCCTTTCCATCTCCTGATCCCGAGTCCCCAGCCACACCATCTCTTGACATCGTCTTCTCT
>NW_006408700.1:3246425-3252801 GCF_000296735.1 Chrysochloris asiatica
TCCCTACCCCTACATCCTAGCAACCAACTAAGAATCCACTTTAGTGGATTAGTATGGGTTCTTTTTCTTAGTCTTTTATATTAGTGGTCCTATGCAGTATTTTTCCTTTTGTGACTAATTTCACTCAACACAATGCCCTTAAGGTCTAACCCCTTTTTAATTCTTTTCTTTCTTTTGGTACTCAAAAATTATATTTGTTTCTTCATAAGTGGTCATTTCTTGTGGCAGGCCATTAGCAAATGTTAGATATTATTATCCATATTCTGATCAAATCCCTTGATGAACAACCTTGAGACCCAGAAGTCACCTAATGTGATACAGACCTTAGACTAATTTCAATTCCGCCCTTTTGGCTCAGACTGAACAATGAATGGATTTAGAGAAAAGAACACACATAAGCAAAAAAACAAATCATGCAACCGAGTTTGGGTGAGGAGAGTGCGTATCAGTGATGCTCTGGTGGCGGGAGGACAGTACGGAGGGGAGCAACAACTCCCCGTGGGTGGCAACAGCAGCTGGAAGCCTCTGGAAGGCTGACCATACAACACAGAACAGCTAAGCACTGGAAAGCCACCCTGCTCTGCAACAGGCATGGGGGCTCCATCTGCAAAGCCCTCCCCATCTCAAGCACAGAGGAGGTCCCACAGCTGCCACAGAGGGTATCCCAGTAGGGAAAGGAGTGTCCCATTGTATTCAACTCAGTGCTTAAAGGATCTGGTTCTCGACACACCTCCTTTCAGCTCTAAGTCCCTCATGAAGCTCTGTCATCATGGGCAGGTATAATGTCGTCTCTCTGAACCTCAGCTTTCTTATCTGTAAAATGGGAATGATGCTACCTACTGTGGTGCAGTGAATTACTTAATATGGTTCATCTAGACATGGTTCTTGTAACTCCCACCAAACGATTGGCTGGGATCTTGTATATTGGGTATGTTTCATCTTTTCCTGGTAGGTCTGCAGAAGAGAAGGTGGGGAAGATGATGACAGGATTATAGAATTCAGTTTTGAGTGACTGTTAACAACAACAATTCTGATGATAAAAACATGGAACTCTAACAGGGATTGGTTAGTTTTGCCATCCTTATGGGTATAAAAGGATTCCTGGTGTGGTGCTGTAGGATCAACACTGGACTGAAAACTAGAGTCAGAAGTTCAAACCCTCCAGCTGCTCCTTGGAAATGCTTTACAGAGTCGCTATGAGTTGGAACCAACTAGCCAGCACTTAACAACAACAACATGAGTATACAAAAGAAGCTCTGGTAGTGTAGTGGTTTATGAGCTGAGCTGTTAATCTCAGTAGCTCAAATCTATCAGTGGGAGAAAGATGAGGCTTACTGCTCTTGTAAAGATTTGCAGCTTCAGAAACCCTATACAGGGTCATTCTGAGCCATAATCAACTCTGTGGTATACAACTACAACTACCTCCAGCACCACCACCATGGGTATAAAATGGGCCATCTCAGTAGCAGAGGAGCGGGATCTCACTACCAACCAGAAAGAAGAGCCCAGAATGGAGCCTGTCCTTTGGACCCTGAGATCCTGGGTGTTGAACATTCTTGATCCAGAGGAGTGGGAGAGGAAGGAATGACAAAGGAATGGGGGCAGCAGAACCAAGAGCCAGAGCATTCCACAATGTGGTAAGCTTCCTGGTCCACGGAGAGAGTAAAGCTGAGTGCCTTTGGGCAGGAGAGTTGCTTGTGGAATGAGGTGTCTTCAAGCACTTGATTCGTGTTTGTTTGCTGACCCAAGGAGTTCGATCTAAGAGCCTTTGGGCTCTTAGCAGTGCTAAAAAGAGCTTTGTAACATTGCCTGAGCAGAAGTTGGGCCAAAGGCCAGAGAAGGACCAGCCTATGAGCACAGCAGATTGGCTGTCCTGACCAAAGAACTGTATTGTGAACATTTCTAATCCTGAATTGTAACCTCCCTAATAAACCTCATGCTCTTACATATTGTCTGTCAGTCCTGTGTGACCATCACACCCAGCTGAGGAGAGTGTTGTGGGAGGGATAGTTGGTGTCAGAATTGGTAAGAAAGGTTGAATGGTGGAGGCATGTCTGATCTCAGCCTCATAGAGCTTGGGCTGATGCGGATGGTGATTCTCCTACTCCACCCCTTGTGAAACTGGAGGAGGTCAGACACTGGCCCCATGATATTTTTTGTACCTACCTATTTCCCTTGGCGCTGTGGGTTAATGCGTCAGACTGCAAAGCTGTTTGAACTGCAAGGTTGGTAGTTCAACTTCACCACCTACTTCTTGGAAACCCTATACAGGGTTGCTATGGGTCAGAATCGACTCTACGGCACTTAACAACAACAACATTGCCCTTATGTGGCACTGTAGGATAAGCACTGGACCACAAGGTTGGTTTGAACTGAAAGTTCAGCAGTTCAAACTTACCAATCGCTCCTTAGGAACCCTATACAGGGTTTCTATGAGTCAGAAACAACTTGACAACACTTAACAACAACACCAATGTTATGGATTTAATTGTGTTCCCCAAACAGAATGCTAACCCTTGATACTTGTGAACAAGACCTTGTTTGGAATATTCTTTGAAGATGTTGTCAGTAACCAGTAGTTCATACCAGAGTAGGATGGGGTCAAATCCCATTCGAATGGTGACAAGAATAACATAGAAAGGTAGGCAAAAGAAGGGTGGTCATGTGACTACAGAGAAAGATGCCAACCAAGAAATCCCAAGGATCACGGGAAGCCATCAGAAGCCAGAAGAGAGACATGAGACAGCTTTTCTCTTAGAGTGCTCAGAAACAATCAACAGACCAATCTACTCATGTCCCAAACTATGGGAGAAGCCATCGGTTGGTATGTCATTGTTGCAGTTAGTTGCCACGAAGTTGATTCTGACTCATGTTTGACCCAATGTTTGCAGAGCGGAACTGCTTCATAGGGTCCTCAAGGTCACTGGCCCTGTCTCCCAGGGGACCTCTGGGTGGGTTTAAGCCATCAACTCTTTGGCTAGTAATTGAGTGTGTAACTATTTGTGCCACCCGTGGGCTCCTTTCTGTTCCTACAAGCCACTCAGTTTGTGGTATTTCATTAGGGCAGTCCTAGGAAAAGAGCATTTGGACCTCCTTTAACCTGAAAAAGCATATCAGATATAAGAGATGAAAGATTGAAAAGCTTTTAAACTCTTGGTGGTGGGGGCTTGCTGTTATGTGCTATTGGGTCTGTTCCAATTCATAGCCACCCTGTATGGGGTTTGAACTGTTGACCTTGAGGTTAGCAGTCCAGTGCTTATCCCACAATGCCCTACACACATGTCCAAGTATGAGCATCTTAGAAGATCTGATGGTTTTTCATCTGATAATCTTCTATTAATGGAAACATACAATGTTAGTACTTTGGAGTCTTTGGAGTTTTAAAAAGAATAAGAAATCCTTCACCCTATAAACATGCTGTTTTGCTAAATTAGCCCTCGTACTGTGAAAGGATGTTCACGAGGACAAGACCCTAAGGACACATTGTTCCCCCTCACTCTTGCCCTCAACTGTTTCAGGAAAACCATTGATGGGCTGACTTCAGATAGTTTTCTTGCCTTTGATTTCAGTCTCTTCCTTTCATAGGCAAATTTTGCCTCACATGCTCTCTCTCTCTTTCATTTAAAACTAGTTTAATACTTTATGTGTGGTACCAGTCAGTCTTCATATCTCTCATGCACATATTTCAAATTCCTCACATGACAGTTTTGAGAAAGCAATGAACACTAGAGCATGTTAATGTATCACGTTACTACAGAGACCTGCAAATCCATGCAGTTACACTTTGCAATGGTAATGGAAAATACAGAGGAAGTGTTGTCATTTCAACTTGCCTGTTTGTGCTTGTTCTCTTTGCCAGCTATTTTTTTGGGGGGAAAAAAATAGGTATACCGTGAAGCAAAAGAAAAGGTACTTTGAAGTCTGTAAAATCTAAGCTGGTTATTTCTGAAAATGCAGCTTGATGCGAATCAGGATGGAGAGAGCACATTGTAACTTACTTGTTATGTGTCAGTTAAAAATAAATGCATTTATCGACACTTCTGAAAATTTTCTTTTACCCATGAAAGGCTTCAAAGGAATTATCCAAAGATATTTTACTGCCGAGATATAGACTTTTGCAATTTGATTTTGTTTTAAAATAGCATAATTACATTTTCTCCATTCATTCTGTGAATCACAGCCACCTTGGGGATTTCTTTGAAAAGCTTGATAATGAATATACGACATGAGTGACTGGCGTGTGGTTGGGCCGGTGTTCTCTTGAGTCAGGTTTGAAATTCAGCTCTGCCCAGCAGGGTCTGCCCAGAATGGCATAGGTTCATTTTGAGACGCGTGGGTTTGAGTAACTGTGTGCTGTGGCCAGCAGCTTGGCAGTACTTTCTCTGGGTACATAAATATGGAAGACCACAATCCTTGATACCAAACGCTTTTATAGCAAAGAATAAATTAAGCACGTATTTTTTCTTTATGCCTGTCGATATCTTCTGGAATAAATGTGGAATTTAGAGGCAGTTCTGTGACATTTATATGTTGCCTGTGTTTGTAATTTGATAAAAATATTCAATAAAAAATTTGTTTACTGAATGATGATTTAATAGGTGAGTGTTTACAAAAATATTCATTTGTGTGCCTCAGACTAAATACTGGCTGATTTTTCACAAGATGGTCAGTCCTTGAGGACAGAGGAATGGGCATCCGTTAGCTTTTGCACTGTGCCAGGCAGTTCTAAATATATTACAGTTCTAAAGCTACACAGACACAGTCGGTGATTTTAGCTGTAAATTGCAAGTACTTGGTAAATGAAAAATATTAACAGTTTGTAACCTTTTGAGAATTTGGAATGTCTGCCAGGAATTTCTAACTTTTTGATGAAGATCCAATTCTAATCTAAGTGTAATACTGTAACAGTATGAATTTTTATTAAAATATGAAACCTGGTGATTTATAAAAATGCTGGCCATTATTCAGTATATGGTCATTGTCTGAAAATGTGTGGATGAAATGTGCAAGATAAGAACATTAGGATCTTTTTAAAAGACATATTTTTAGTCAGTTTTGCTTGTTTTATTTGTTAAGTGCCATTGAGTCGGTTCCAACTCATAGTGACCCTGTGTTGGGTTTCTGAGGAGCAGCTGATGGGTTTGAACTGCTGACCTTGTGGTTTTCAGTGCAGTGCTGATCCTACAGTGCCAGACCAGGAGTATATTTATGCAGTCAATATGTATATTTATGTACATGGATGATATTCTGAAGGTATCTTTATTTTTGTATAAACATGTTGTCAACATGGCACTGTAGGATAAGTGCTGGGCTGCTAACCTCAAGGTTGGCAGTTCAAACTCACCAGCTGCTCCAAAGGAGAAAGAGGAGGCTGTCTACTCCTGTCAAGATTTACAGTTTCTGAAACCCTGTGCAGGGTCACTATGGGTTGGAATCGACTTGACTGCATGGTTTATGATGGGTCCAAAAAAATGTAGTACTCTTCCCTGAAGTCTTGCCTAGGTTTCATCCTCGGAGTCACTGGACTGTCTTTAAAAAATGTAGGTGCTCCATCTCCCCACCAAACAAGCTCCCCTTGTGTTCAGCAGCAGTTCTGGAGGGATGGCAGGGGTGTAGGGCAGTGTGAAGCTTTGGTTCTCTCATAGCTGTTGCATTTCCGATAAATAAGGATGGAAGGTCAGTACAAATCAGTTGCCAACTAGCTGACTCTCGTTCATGATGACCCATGTATATCAGGGTAGAACTGGGCCCCATAGGGCTTTCAATGGCTAGGTTTTTGAAAGTACTTCACCAGACCTTCCTTCCAAGGTGCATCTGGGTAGAGTCAAATTTTCAACCTTTTGGTTAGCAGCTGAGTACTCAATTGTTCAGGGACCCACAAATCTTTCCTCTGCATCTTTTAAAATGATTTATTTTGGAAAGAATTTCATATATTTACTTTCAGAAAATCATGAAGTAGTTGTTGTTGTTGTTAGGTGCCATCAAGTTGGCACCAACTCATAGCAACCTTATGAACAGCAGAACGAAACACTGCCCGATCCTGGGCCAACCTCAATACTGTTGCCACGTTTGAATCCATCGATGCTGCCACTTGGCCAATCTATCTCGTTGGGGGTCTTCCTCTTCTTTTCTGACCCTCCACCTTTCCAAACATGATATCCTTCTCTAGGGACTGATCCCTCCTGACAATATCTCTGAAGTATGAGAGATGAAGTTTGGCCATGCTGGCCTCCAAGGAGCACTTTGTCTGTACTTCTTCCAAAATGGATCTATTGGTTCTTTTGGCAGCCCATGGCACTTTTAGTATTCTCCTCCAGCACCATAACTCAAAGGCATCAATTCTTCTACAGTCTTCCTTATTCGCTGTCCAGCTTTC
>NW_006408700.1:3254386-3280792 GCF_000296735.1 Chrysochloris asiatica
TATGTTCTTGTGGTAACAGTCGGACTGCCCTTATTGTTTTGTATTTTTCCTGTAGGTCCTTCTTTCAAGAGGTATCTTCTGGTTTTCTAGCTGCTCCCGGCTGGTCTGCTTGTCCTTTCAAGTGGAGAAATTTCCCGTCTCTGAAGGTCTGGTTGTGGTTCGGGCTTCCACCTCTACTCCCATGTAATGCAGAGGCTCCTCAGGAAACCTCTTTCTCAGTGCAGGTAGTTTTTTATAATTAGATGGAAAAAGGGAAACTTCTAATTGAGGCAACATTTACTATTAAGAAAGGTTTTTGCTGGCTGTCAGGGCACAAATATTGTAGGATATTTTTCAAGGATAGAGATGGGGGAAAATCATTTGTATTCTTAATTGCTCAACTGGGGGCTGCACACATTGTGAGTTGATGGTAAGGACATGATACACAAAATTAAGCAAAGCTGCAAAGTTTACCAAGTCCTGTGGTACTGTGGGTTATTGGGCTGGACTGCAGTGTTGGCAGGTCAAGCTCAGCAGTCCCTCCTCGGAAACACTATACATGGTCACTATGAGTTGGAACTGACTTGATGGTACTTAGCAACAACAAAAAGTGTGGCTAAACGCTAAATTTTTTTTCACATATTGAAGAAAGACACATCACTAACTTAAACATTGACTAAGATAGGCCAATATTATTGTGCCCCATCTCATTTAAAACAGAATGTTAGGTTCATCTTTATTAAAATACATAACATTTTTGTTATCATTTTTCTTAATACCAAAATGGACAAGTACCTAGAAAAGTTTCCAAGTAAAAGTCTGAAGACATTTTCATCCATGCCTTCACCTGCTTTGTTAGATCTGGGGACTTTGTCTTTTAAAAGATCACTCAGATGTTTATCTCGTTGCTTAGCAATTAAGTATTTTTTAATTTAATTTTCTCTTCCCTTGCTCTGCCTCTTCAAATATGCCTTTGAAGATTCACTGAACTCTTGTAGAAACCTTAAAATTGCCTAATAATAAGTTTGGGTTCCTTAATCCTTGGCAAACCTGCTTGACCATTCAGTAGGCATTAATAATGATTTGTAAATGATGGATGTTGATCCCTTTGTTAAATGGGGAGGGACACAGGATGAGAAGTCAAACTTTTAAGCCTGACCCCTAAATTCTCCTGTCTGTTAACAGCCTTCTCAATATTCAGCTCTGGTAGCTAATATATTTGAGTCATACTTGAAGATACAACATTGGACAGTTGGCACCAAGAATATCCTTCCATTAAAATGGGTTTCATTAGCACAGGGTTAGATTGCCAACCTGCTTCCTTGGTAGGCTCTCTTTAGGGATGTTTGGCTACAATGGGTATGAGCTAAGAAGGAACCCTTTTTTAGAAGACGGGCCATGGGAAAGTGAAGTGTTCAAAAGAGAGAACAGGGATTCAGCACACTTCAGGTTTCTGCATGTCAGTCTGTGTTTCCAACCTAGTCATCTTCTTATCAAACTCACTCTATGTCTCTTGGTCTTGGTTTCTTATTATTTTATTTTGTTTTTTGGCTCAGAAATGTAATGGTTAGATGTAATGTAATGGCATCATAAAATTTCAAAATGTCTATAAAGTGTGTGTGTGTTTAGATGATAACTCAGACCCTAAATTTTTAAAGAGTTTTGTATATGATTAACATTCATCCAGCTGTCTGGAAATACTGCAGTGAGCTTTCTTTTGGTATTCTGCCCAACATGCTGTTTCAAGACATTTGTGGTACCATTTATAGTGTTTGATGGGAGACAAGCAGTCTAGAATCTATTTATTTTATTTACAAACTTACAATAATTTAACTTCTACAATTTTGCAGTAAATTTTTTGTTTGTTTCCCTAAGATGTGAATTGATAATGTGTTTACCTGAATTCCTTTTCTTTTAATTTTTTATTTGTTATAAAATACCTCGAAGGAAATCATATTCTTGGAATACTTTTTTTTTGCTATCTTATATTAATTATATGAAGATGTTTGACTTCTTTTCCTATTTTATTGTTCCATTTTAATTCCTACACATCTGAAAATAAGGGATGATACCTTTGGTTAAAACTTTCCCTTTTGTTTCCTGTTGAAGTGGACAATGGGGTTATTATACACTTGTCAGACATGGTTTTTTTATTTTCCCCTTTTCTTTGTTGAAAAATAATGAACGAGATTGCAGTCCACGGTGAGAATGTATGTGGCAAGTGTCATAATTTCTTAGATATTACAAATCAATCCATTTCCTTTTATAGTTCACACTTAAAAAATTTGATTCAAGTTTTATTCCCAGCTTTCCTCATTTTGTTCATAGTAATTCTTTGTGCATTTAATTCCATATATCACTGACTTTTTTTTTTTTTTAAAGGCGGAGACTTGATTGTTCCAAATAGTAGACGTATTTCCTCTCTGGGTCTTAGTCCCCTCATAATTAATACAAGATACATTTACCAGATGATCCCAGAAGTTTCTTGAAGGCACAATTTAGCTAGTCCTGGTGTGGCGCTGTGGGTTAATGCGCCAGACTGTAAAGCTGTTTGAACTGCAAGGTCGGCGGTTCCAGCTCAACAGCTGTTCCTCAGAAACCCTATACAGGGTCACTATGGGTAGGACCGACTCGACGGCCCTTAACAACAACAACAACAACAAAAATCAGGGTAAGGAGCTCTGGTAGCATAGTGGTTACGAATAGGGCCGCTAACTTCCTTGGGAGAAAGAGGGTTTTTTTGCTCCTGTAAAGATTTACAGCCTCGGAAACCATGTACAGGGTTGCTGTGAGTCACAACTGACTCCACAGCACACCACCACCACCATCATAAGCAGGTTACGGAGCTCTAGTAGCGTAGTGGTTACGAGTTGGGTTGCTAACCTCAAGGTCAGCAGTTCAAAAGTACCGCAAGTCTGCATGAGTCACTATGAGTCTGAACCGACTCCACAGCACATGACCACCACCATAATCAAGGTTATTATTATTATTATTATTACCTAAATTGGGCCTTCGAGAAACATCTGGGATCATCTAATAGATGTTTTTCATACTAATGATGAGGCAAGGAGTCTTGGGATCCTTGCATTTCTGAGATCCAGTCATCCCAGAATGTGGTCTTCAGGATTTGGAGGAGCTCTGGTAGTGTAGTGGTTATGAATTGTACGGCTAGACTCAAAGTCAGCAATTCAAAACTACCAGCTGTTCCATGGGAGAAAGATAATTCTGCTCCCGTAAAGATTTACAGCCTCGGAAACCCTATACAGTGTCGTCCTGGGTCAGAACCAACTCCACAGCACACTACCACCACGTGGCAGTACAATGTTTTTTGCTTGACTGCCAATGGAAGGCTTGGCGGTTTGAACTCAAGCCAGCAGCTCTGTAGGAGAAAGACGAAAGATCCACTACTGAAAAGATTACAGCCACAAAAACCTTACGGGGCGAGTCTACGCAGTCACGTGGGTTCACTATGGGTTGAAATTGACTACACTTAACAGCAACACGTTTTAAAGAGGTATCAGAGTCTCTGGCAAGTATATTCCAAGACAGAATAGAGGTTAATGGGCAAAAACATTAGAAAATGTTTTTGAAGTCTCTAGAAGGAATTAAATTTATTCTTTGTATATTGTTTTTGTCAGTAAAGCACCTGTATATAAGGAGGCTTCAAAGAGTTGTTGCAAAAGTTCCATTTTTTTAAATTTAATTTTTCCATGAACTTATTGAAGCCCCTTGTTTTGATTTAATATGCTTTTTACAAAACTGATAATTTTGTAGGCATACGTACAACTTCAACTGTGGGATTGTTAGCACAGTTTTCCCAGGCAGTGTGTCAGTAGTTGTTATGTGCCGTGGAGTCAGTTCCGACTCATAGCGACCCTGTACAGGGTTTCCGAGGCTGTAAATCATTACGGGAGCAGAAAACCTCATCTTTCTCCCGCGGAACAGCTGGTAGTTTCGAACTGCTGACCTTGCGGTTCACAGCCCGATTCCTAATCACTATGCTACCAGTGTGTCAGTAGCTCTTCCAGAATTATAGTTAGAGTCTTTCCAGAAGCTAGTTAAAAAAATAAGTCGATATGCTTTACTTTTCTTTGTGTAGAAAGCATTATCCAGTGATTCCCTAGACTAAAAACATCAATTTCCACAAGGCCATTTTGCTACATATTCTTTCATTCAAGTGGGTTATAACACGGAATACCATCAAACACTGCAAATGGTGCCACTAATAGTTAAATCGTTAACTGTCTTCTTTATGAGTGTGTATATTTACAAATCATTTCATGTGCATGTCTGTGTATGTTAACACAGTAATTCTCCAAACCATCACCAATGAAATGGGATTCCTGGCAGCCTTTTGATCAGCCCATGTCAAACAATGTATTAGGATCAGGGTCAGACTTAGAGTTCATGGTGACCCTGGATTTGGATTCTGTGGTTGCAGCATGCTGGTTGCATTTGATCTACATAGAACTGGAGGTCAGGACACACAAAGACAGGTTTTTGTATTCAGTGAAAAGACACAACAAAACCGAACATCAGAGACCATGCGGGAAGCCCCCCTTCCTGTGATGGGGCGGACCAGCATCCCAGGCCTTCAAGTAGGAGGCAGCTGCAATCACAGGCTCGGTGGGCCTGCCAGGCTTGGCACTCATGCACAACAGGACACCTTGCTGATTTGAAGAAATGTCACCAGCAGCTGATCGTGTGCAATGAAGGACAGCAATCCCCACGTGAGGGTTGCTGGGCTTAACATCTTCCTTTCATGAAATGGTGCAAAGGCCAGCTCCGGTGGGCTATAGGAGGCAAACATTCTAGACCACATCACCTGTGGAAGCGGATTCAGAAATGGTTTTTCAGAAAACACTCTCCACTCTCATTTTTAAAAACTCATGCAATATATTTCTGTACAAAAGCAACACCTTCCCTTTTTATTTGCTTAAGATGATAATACTGGAGCTCTGTTAGAAAAATAGACATTTTCTGTGAACAAAATTTTTATAAATTTACTGCAGATTAAACACATAGGATCTATATTTAACAAAAGGAGCCCATAATTAAATTTTAATATAATACTTATGGGGGAGGGTTTCAAAAAGTTTCTGAAAAAAATCCATTGTCTTTTAATTTTCTGTTTCCATGAACTCTTTAAAGCCCCCTTGTATATTCGTACACATGTGGTTTTACAGGTGTGGTGATAAGCTCTGGTGTACCTGAAGCACCCAGGGATGATAGCCTAAGGAGTAATGAGGTCAGTGGCAAATTGGGGCCTGTGTCTCATACAAAGGCCATGGGGATGTTCCTTGCTCTAGCTGATGGTTGTATGTGGAAGACAGGATAGGTGCTGTTGGATCTTTGGATTTATTTTCACAATAAATTGAAACCCCAAGTTTTGTGTAAAATTCCCCAATCTTACAAAACTGTTTGAGTCTAATGAAAGACTTCTAGAGGCCAGACTGATCCTTGAGTTTCCTGCACCATTATCAATGCCTTACTGTATACATTTCAAGTGTCATATATATGTGAGTTCTTTCTTCATTTTGAAATAAGTATTACTATCCTGGTTCATTGAGAACTTTGGGATTCAGTGTAGCAGTAACTTGCATAGGATCAAGTTGCTAATATGTAGGAGAAAAATAATCTCAATCCCAAACTCGAACTCCAGGTTGTTGTTGTTAAGTGTCATCGAGTCATTTCTGATCCACAGAGACCCTGTATAGGGCTTCCAAGGAGTGGCTGCCACACCAGAACTCCAAGTTAACACACATTTATTGAACAATGTAAATAAAGGTGCTAGACTCTAGAGATCTGATCTGGAATGAAATAAATTCACAGGCTTTCCAGTCTATGAATAAAATACCCAGGAAATGCAGGCAAGCATAAAGTGCATTTGGAGGCTAAAATAGAAGCCTATCATTCAGATGTAGAGAATTGGAGAAGGTGTCCATCCATATGGAGATGATGTTGATCTAGGGCCTGAGGAACGAGTAGGAATTGATCAGGTGAAGAAAGTAGTGACAGGCATATAGTCTAGGCATAAGTGGCAGGAAAGCCCAGAGGTGAGAGATGACATGGAATGAACTAATCCATATTTGGAGCGACTGGAGATAGAGCTCAAGATGGGGCTGGGGAGTGACAAGGGGACATAAAGCTGGAGAGAGAAAGAGGGGGCTCAAAGAATTTTAAACTGAGGAAAGACATGGTAATTCGAGTTTTAGGATAGTTACTCTGGACATCATGTGGCTAGAACAGACTGTGGAGGTCACCATTTGTAGAGTGAGAATTGAGGCAGGGGGCCTCCAGAAGACTAATGACATCATCTAGGAGAGAGAATTATGCTTTGAAAGAAAGCAATGACTATGGGATTGAAATTAAATGATGCAAGGAATATTTAAGAGCTATAATACGTTAGAGGAAATGATCAAGGATGCGGTTGATATTCTAGTTTTGCCGACTGAGTAGGTGGTGAAACCAAAGTTGGCTTTGAAGGGTAGGGTGACAGGAACAGTGACTTGTTATTTACAAATTGAGTTTGAGATGCCAGTGGGACATAAGTGATGACATCCAGCGGTAAATTGGAGATTTTCATCTGACGCTCTGGGGAGCAATCTAGGCTAAACAAATAGAGAAATCCTGAGTGTGTAGATGGCATGGAAACTCTGGAATAGTATGAGAAGAAACAAAATCACTGTAAGCATTATGTGGGCTACTAAAGGCAGTTCTCATCTCGAGACAGGTGGACTATCCTTGCCATTAGTCAGCGTTCAACTCTCAAGAGGAAATTCAAGTGACTTGAGAAGCATTGCTTCATGAACAACCTATGTCCCCTTCTGAAAATGTATCCGTTGAATTACATCAATACAATGTCACATCTTTACAATTTCTGTGACCACTTTAAGAGATTACGAAAATTGATCAAGGTTAAGCAACAGTATTAAAACCTAGGTCTCTGGGACTTGATTTAATCACAGTATCAGCTAGTTAGATTGATGTTGGTTAGTGGTGGAGACTTCCCTTTGAGACTTGCCACCTGTGTTAGAGAAGTAAACATGGAGATGCATGAGTACATATCCTATTCCACTACCAAAACAATTGAGATGAAAGTCTTCAGCTAACCAGGGTGCACCATCTCCATCTGTCTTTCGATTGATTTGAAGACCTGATAACCATTCTTCTGCTAGAAAGATGAGACTATGGATGAGATGTAAGCATTATCCTTCACTGTGGACCTTCAGAGTTGGAGACTGTCTTAAATATATGTGTCCAGGTGGAACAAATGTACTATTCTCTGTTTGCTGCATCTGCAAGTCAGCAATAGTATAGCAAAAGTGACTAAAAGTCATTGGTCTGGAAATATTGTCTTTGGCATTGCAACTCTATTAAAAAGTACTGCTTACTTATATATTTAACTGCAGATTAGAAGTTACTGACCAATGGTGTCTCACTAGATACATTTAATCACTATAAAATTTTGATAGGAAACATGATTACTTTCTTCCATTCTTGCATTTCATTATGCTTTAGCTCTGTGAACCAATAAAAGCTATTGCCATGCAAAATGGAAATGATAGGGGAAGTGCATTCCCACAAGGGGATGTTTTTTGAGATTACCTCTGTTGGATTCTGATTAGCAATGTTATGTTCCATTTACTATTTTCCATATGCTGTTACTGTTTGAAAGTTGGGTCTGTGCATTTATTCTTGTCATCAGCTGTGGAAATCCAGATTCTATGCAGCAGCATCAAACCAAATGTCTGGACATTCTGGAATCCTGACTATGAGAAATATTGATTTTTTTCTTAGTTTCATTTTTCATGAAATGAGGGTTTTGGGTGACATATTTGTGAGTATAATCATAACCTTCAGGTTTCTGGGGAAGCCATTCTGACATGTTTAGTTGACTTTCAATTAGAAGATTCTTGGTATTTTCACGATATCAAAAGGTGAGGCTGGATATTCTAGAAAATTCTCATAACACAAATCATACTCTGATTTTTTTTTTCAAATTAACAATTGTCTTTATAAAAATGATGTGTGCTCAGTAAGTGAAAGAAAAGTGAAGTAATAAAAATACAAATAAGAGAATAAAAGTCATTTGAGATCCTACCACATCGACAGGAACATAGTTTAATGACCATCTTCCTGGATGGATCTCTCTGTGAATTCATTGTTCTATATTTGAAATAATGATTATTAATAAGCCCATAAATGTACCCTGTAAGTTAACTCACAGGTAATTTCTTGTCCATACTTAGACACTTTTGAGAGTGGAGAAAAAGAAATTGATTTTGACTTATGACAGCTTCATGTAGGTCAGAGTAGAACTGTGCTCAACAGGGTTTCCAATAGCTGATTTTGTGCAAATACAATGCCCGGCCTTTTCTTTGAGTGTGAGAGTGGCTCTGATAATAGTAATCAGGCAGGGACAAAGAGTGTAACCTGAACTGTCCCAGACACCTTGATTAACAGGAGACTTCTCAAAGACTATTTACTATGTACACACAAGGGTGAGTAAAAAATTATTCATACTCCGGTTAAATAAAAATGCCCGTTCACATCCAGAACTGATGACAATATTGAGCTTGCACGTGAAATCATTCTGTTGAGTGACAGTGGATTATGTGGCAAATCATTTGCAATGAAGCCATGGCTCTACCTATGAAATAATCTATGACAGATTTGGATTTTGAAAAGTTTGGGCGAGATGGGTACTGGAACAGCTCATGGAAGAACATGAATAGAAGTGTTTGGACATCAGCAAACAAAATTTGTACTGGTACTCAAATGAAGGCTAAAGTTTTTCTAAAATATCATCACTGGTGACAAGATAGTGATTTATCATTATGAGTCTGAGAGTGAATGGCAGAGTATGGGGTGGAATTGAACCACCAGCCTAGAAAAAGTTTAAAAGTCAAACATTAGCTGGAAAATTGACACATACAGTTTTCTGGGACTCTCAAAGCTAGTATGAAAACACTATAAAATAAAAGGTTCAACAGTCAACAGTGATCTGTACAATGAGATGCTCACTGAAGAGCTGAAGCCTAGATTTAGAATTAAATGCAGAGGACTGCTATCCAAGGGCGTTGTGATCTTGCATGACAGTGCACATCCACACGTATCTGCCCACATAGTTGACACTATGAAAAACTCCATTTTGATGTGTTAAAACATCCTCCCCATAGTCCTGACCTTGCTCCATTGGACTTTTACCTGTTTGGTTCCATGGAAACAGCTCTTTGAGGATGAAGATTCACCTCTGATGAAGAAGTGAAGACAATGGTGCATTCATGACTCACAGCTAAGAAGGGAATAAGGAAACAAGGGAATATGAAAGAGTCTTGACTGATGGACAAAGTGTATTGAAAAGCAAGTAGTTTATGTCAAAAAAAGGTGATATTTGTCTTTTCTAAAAGGTGATTAAAATAAATTTACAGCCAGGGTGCAGATAATTTTTGACTCACCCTCATATTTGCTCCTTTGTTACATATTTCTTAGACGTTTATTATCTGCCTGTGGTGTAGTGAATTATTTAATATGTCTCTTCTAGCCTTTGTCTTGGTAACTCCCACCAAATAGCTCTTTTCCTAATGGATCTGAGAAAGAGAAGGTAGGAGAAGATACTGATAATATTCTATGATTCATTTGTGAATGATTGTTATAAGAATTATTTGTGAAAATCGGGAACTCTAACATGGATATAAAATGAAGCATCTCAACAATAGGAGGGAGGATCTCACTACCATCAAAGCAGAACCAGGAGTAGAGCATGTCCTTTGGACCCCAAGATTCCTGTGCATCAAACCTCCTTAACCCAGGGCCAGAAAGCTGAGACACCAGAGGCGTAACAGAGGAGCAAGAGCAGCAGAACCAAGAGCCAGAGACAAGACAGAGTGGTGGGCTTCCCAGTCTAAAGAGCTAGTCAAGCTTTGGGCAGGAGGCATGCTTGCAGAGTGGGGTGTCTCCAGGCACTTATTGGGGGAGTCAATTTTGCCAACCCATGGAGTTTGAGCCAAGTGTCTCCAACTGAGGCTTATAGTGCAGTGATGTGTTCTGTAAGCATTTGTCAGCAGTCCTAAAAGGGTTTTGTAATGGCTGGGCAGATAGAGGCCTGCCTATAGGCTGAGAAGAGGCTGTCCCTGGCCAAAGAATTGTACCCTAAGCATTTTCTGATCCTGCATTGTAGACTGTTAACTTGTCTAATGGGCCCCCTAATGGTGAGCATGGTGTCAGAGTTCTGTGTGGCCACTGCAATGGGTAATTTAAGCCAGGTGAGCAGAGACCTCTCTGAGAAGGGCAGTTGGTGTCATTTTTTTTGCAATGCCAGACATGAGTAATTAAAGTAAACAAAACACAGACTTTGCTTCAAGACTCACAGTCCACTAGTAGTTAAAATGCTGTGTGGTAAAGACTGTGGTGAAAGGAAGCCTGTTCTACCAGACATAGGACACATATAGGACACATAGTCTGTCAGAGAAGAGGTCTGGGAGAGACTGAGGTGAATTTCAAGGATGAATGGAGTCAACCTGGAAAAGGAAAAGAAAGGAGCAAGAGACATTTCTCCAGGAAGATATACACAAAGGCTAGAAGAAGAAAAAATGTACGAATACTGGGGAACTACAAATAACTCAGGATGATCAGAAGAATGAAAATAAATCAGTCTTGGAAGAAATACAACCAAAATACTGCTTGGAAGTGAGGACAGTAAGACTTTGGGTCGCTTTGAACGTATTATCGGGAGAGATCACTCACTAGAAAATGACCTCAAAGTTGGTAAAGTAGAGGGTCAGTGACAATGAGGCAAACCTTTGATGGACTCAAACATAGCAGTGATCATGAAGATGGTGGAGGACGGACAAATTTTGTTCTATTGTAATCAAGATGACTACAAGTCAAAGCCAATTTGATAGCAACAACATATGGTAGTGGAGGATAAGCACTGAACTGCTAACCATAAAGTTGGCTGTTCAATCACACTAGTCACTCCTCAGAAACCCTACTCAGGGTCGCTATGAGTTGGAACCAACTTGATGGCAGTTAACAACAACAGCAAGGTGATGGAAAGATGAATGGGGATGGCCTAAGATGGAACTGGGAATGAATAGAGAGTATTGATTATGAATTGTCTGTATATACTACTAAAGAGATTCATTTTATCTTAAAGACATTGAAAGATTTTAAATAGGGAAGTGATGTGCTCAAATTTGAATTTGAGAATTATTGGATTAATATGCTGCTTCTTGGTGGGAATGTTTGGAATATAGCTGATGAAATTACAGAGGTTGAATCAGCAATGCTTCAGGACAAGGACGAAGGGCTCATGAACTCAAGCTTGGACAACAGGTTATATGGGATAACATTCACAGACACAGAGTATTGAGGGAACCATTGGTTTGGGAGAGAGGAGAGAGAATGGCACAGTTTTGGCATCTTCATTGTGAGTCCTCAGGAGGACACCAAGTAGAGATGTTTCTCTATGGTTTTGGCTGAAACTCACTAGAGCGATCTAGGCTAGAGATTTAAGAGTTAGTAGTATATGGGCGGTGTTGGAGACCAGAGAAATTAGAGGCCAGTTTGATTTTTATTACTCATCATGAATTTCTATTAACTGTGGTTCAAGGTTATTGAATTTGTAATAGAGTAGAATAAATGGTGGCTGAAATTATGACATTTCAAAATTCATTCATCCCCACCCATTTTCATGAAAGAAATATTTGTCTGGGTGATATAAAATGCCACTATCCAGGATTTATTCTCCGAAGGAACTGGCAAAGAGATTCTAGCTTAAAATCAAATTTTAAAAAGTTACTGCTCTTTCCATTTCATAATAAAGAGAAAAAGGAAGACTGTAGAAGAATTGATGCTTTTGAGTTGTGGTGTTGGAGGCGAATATTGAGGGTGCCATCGGCTGCCAAAAGAACCAACAGATCCGTTTTGGAAGAAGTGCAGCCAGAGTGCTCTTTGGAGGCCAGGATGGCCAAACTTAGTCTCTCATAATTTGGACATATTGTCAGGAGGGACCAGTTGCTGGAGAAGGATATCATGTTTGGTAAAGTGGAGGGTCAGAGAAAAAGAGGAAGACCCCCAGTGAGATGGATTGGCCAAGTGGCAGCATCGATGGACTCAAGCATGGCAACAGTAGTGAGGTTGGCCCAGGATTGGGCAGTGTTTCGTTCTGCTGTGCATAAGGTTGCTATGCGTCAGTACTGACTCGATGGCACCTTACAACAACAACAGCAACAGCAACATTAAAAATAGCCAATGATCATAGTCAAGCTTACAGTGTGGGGACAGAAAGCCATTGATTCATTGAAACAACAAACAATCCTGAAATGTTGTAGTGAAGACTTCAACTTTCTCCATTGCTACATCTTTAACATTCATTCTCCTCTGAGACCTGCTTGTCTTGCTAGTGTTCAACATTTACGTAAAGAACAATGTCAAATAAGAGGAGTGCCATGTAGAATTTCCTAGGCTGATTACCGGGTTTTTCTGCTGTGAAGCTGCTACTTGGACTTGAACAACAAATCTTTCAGTTAACACTTAACCATGGCACCACCATATCCATGATTTGCATTTTATAGTAACTGTCATTCTGTTCTTCATCTAACAAAAACATCTAGCTATGAAAGGAGAGGAAAGTAGAGATGCTGATATCCTCTGTTTTGTTTTTTTCACCGTAATTATTTTGTAATGGTGTGGCGCTGTGGGATAAAGCACTGGACTGCAAAGTTGGATTGAAACTCAATGTGGGTGGTTCAAACTTACCAGTCTCTCCTTGGAAACCCTATGCAGGGTCATTATGAGTCAGAACTGACTCGACCGCACTTAATAACAATGACAATTGCACCATAGCTCAATCAATGCCTGGGACAAGTCTAGGACTCTGTGGCTCAGAAGAGATAGTAGATTGACCAGCCAAGTAGCCTTCTGAGGCCCCGTATCCTCCGACATCCTGTTTCGTTAGGTCCCATTGCATCAGCTCCAATTTATAGTCAACCGCTTTCTACTTGTTTCTTAATACATGAGTTTTTATAGCTCTTTGCAGCTGTAACATTCTGTCATGCAAAAGTCAAGACATGCATACTTATTTCTCACAATTTTTGGATACTCACACTTTTTCTCATCCTATCTAAGGCTTTGCTAAATCCTGTTACTTTATTCAGTCAACATTAATTTTCTATTTATTATTTATTTGCTTGATGCCAGTCCATTTCCAACCACTTCCATTTGCTTGCCTCCCCAACATTAAGTGAGTGTTCTGGTGTGGTGCTGTAGGTTAATGAGCTGGACTGCAAAGTCAGTTTGAACTGCAGGTGGGCAGTTCAAGTTCACCAGCAGCTCCTTGGAAACCCTATACAGGGTGGCTAGGAGTTGGAACTGACTCCATGGCACTTAACAACAACAATGAACAAATTGATGAATAAAACGCCCATATTTAAACACACCTCTACTCCTTCCTGAAAAGTATAAATATACCTGCTGTGTAGTTCAAGATGTTCATGTTTTGTTGTCTTTATTTTTTATTTGAAAATGAGATACAAGTTGCATAAATTATGAAGCATGTTTAAATCTACCTATTTGCTAGGCCGCAGACCTGGCATTTTCTAGAATAAATATTCTCAGATGTAATCAAGTTGACTTGAGGTATGCACAGAAATGCAAACAAAAAATGATCTTAAGCTTGGTTGCATTATTGTTATTATTTTTAAATACAGTTTCATTTGATTGTCTCATTTACAAAATGGCAGCCAAAGATATTTAGGGCAGTGGGATTGAGTGTTTCCGCTGCATGTGTCGCAAATAGAAACTGTGTAGATAGGAAGACTTCACACATCCATATGCATGGTACCCAGGACTCCATCAAGCAGAACTCGTAATTATGCTTTATATATGCTTTGTGCAGCCAGGCATTGATCTTTCAAGTACAGTTGTCTGGTTCAAAGACTTGTAATTAGGCAGAAAGATCTGGTAAAATGGATTCGATGGAATTATTCAAATTCTGTGCGTGTATGAAATTGTTCATCTCAAATTATTTATCGGGAAAAAAGACACTTTCCAATAAGCACAGAGCCTATCTTAAATTTTCTCTTCCTTTTCCTTATTTACTGGGATTCCATGCATTTTGTTAGGCATATGTAAATTGTCTGGTTTCTTTTTAGTTTTAATATGAAACTGCTTTGTGCTTTCTTGTGGGCTTGTTAATTGGTAGCTCTTTATCCATGAGATCAAGAATCAGGGGCTTTTGTGTTAACCCATTGTGAGCTCTGTTATTCCCAGGAATGTTGGAGAAGAAGGACTATTGTTTTTGAGGCTTCATTGTCTTCTTATTCTTTGTCAAAACTGGTCATAGCCTGCAAGATGCAGTCGAGAATGAAAACAATAATTTAATACAGGTAGAGCCTGACTTATAAATGGGTTCCATTCAGACAAGTCTACTATAAATCGGTTCTGACTTAAGTCCTGTACCGTTTTTTGTATTTTTTTCCCTTCAGTTCTCATGATCATTGCCTTTTACCATCAATAGCTTGATAAATCTGATCTTTAAACATCTGTGAGAGAACATATATAAATGATAACACCAGAAAATTACATGCTGCAACATTATATGTAGAACATATTCCTAATGATGAAATGTAAAAAATCAAGACAATATAAAACAGAAAACGGGCGGTTATAATTGCACTTCATTGTAGCATGAATATGTCGTATGTTGAGGACTTCCTGTAAGGAGGGTCTCCGGATACTCTATTACTATGTATAAATGTATAAGCCGATGGTTGTTTTTTCCTTTTTTTTTTTTGTTCGTGTTTAGAATTCCATGTACTTTGGGAACCTTTTTCATGCAAGATGAAACAATCCTGTTAGGGATTTTAAGAAAAGGAACTGAATTCTGTAGTGCAGTTTTGAAAACCGGAAGAGGAGCAGTGTTTGTTTTTCTAGGAGACATTATCCTGGTCCGTAGGTGGTGGTGTGGGGCTTTTCCATGCCTGAGAATTTTCTCCCTTCAAAATGGAGAGACCGTAGATGGCTTGTTTATCTTTCACACATAAATGCACCATCATTACATACCTTTCTATAAAAGTATGAATTTACCTTCTAAGTAGGCTGAGACATTATCTTTATACAAAGAGCTCCCTCTGGGATTTACAAGGTTTGGAACTGGGGGAGACAATACAGGGGTCTCTGAATAATTTCAGTGACTCTTAAGAATTTAAATTCTCCATTGCTGTTGTGGTTTATTTACTTGGCTACTACTGTTGACTCATTCTAGTATTTTCAGTCCCTGGTCTTTTCTTTCTGACCAGTCTCTGCTTTCTGCAGTGGCAGCTCCTCTGATGCAGACCCTGAGAGTAAGCAGTAAGCTCCAGCTTGCAGGCGAGATGGGTTTTTTTTCTCCAGACTCCTAACAGCTTTTACATCAGAATGATTTTCTGCCTGCCTAGTGTGACTGTTTTTTTGCCCTAAAAATACACAAGTACTACCTAAAATGAAGTTCAAATGCACGTGAGTCATAAAATATCTTCCCTAAACTGAAGAAACTCGCTTGTTGTCATTTTGCCCTACATTCTGTGACTTTAATCTGGGGGGGGGGGGTCTTCAGTGTCAGTCTGGGCATTGGTGATCATCACAGATGGTCCTTCAGAATGACATGAACAAAACTCATTTGATCAAGACCCCAAATACTCACTCATGACCTATGTTTTTAGTCCCTATGATAATAAGCACCCAACAATCCCACTTTCAGTCCCTCACACCCATTTTTACCCTCACCCTTTGCCTTTCTCATGGACTCCCCATACTTTTCCCCTAAAGAATAGCCTGGTGCCTGTTAAAGTCTCAGTTCTCATGATAACAGCCTTTGGAAGATGGGATGAAAATAATGCATTGTGCGCCACCTAGTTTTGGTTTGACACACAAATTTACTGTTTGCCACAACATTTGCAAATGAAAGAAGGCACTATGATGTGCATGGATTTCCTGGTGTGGCGCTGTAGGGTAAGCACTGAACTGCCAATCATAAGGTCAGTGGTTCAAACCCACCACTCCCTCCTCAGAAACACTATACAGGGCCCCAAAGAGTCAGAACTGATTCGATGGTATTTAACAACCACAACATCAACAATGATGTGCTTGAAGTCCTGGTGTGGTGATATAGGATATGCACTGCTTACCACAAGGTTGATGGTTTAAACACACCAGCTGTTCCTCGGAAACCCTATCCAGGGTTGCTATGAGTCTGAACTGGAGACTCAATGGCTCCTAACAACAACATGGTGTTTGCACCAAAAGAAGTGCACTGTGTAAGTGTGAAATGAGCGCCTGACTAGCAGTTAAGTAACCTGCTGTCATTGAATGATTCTGTACTAACCAACCATGTGACTATGGACAAATCCCTTCACCTTGTCATAGACTAGGGGCTTCAAATATTTCATGCAAAAATGGAATTAAAAGATAATGGAATTTTTCTGTGAACATTTTGAAGCCCCTTATGTCCCTTCCAAACAGAAAAAAAATCTTATCTTTATTTATATCCATTTTCCTGTCTGGAATAATATTACTTAAACCTACTTAGTTCTCTTGTAATACCTTTAGCTCTTAAGGACTACAGCCTTACCAAATGGACAGAAAAGTAAATCTCAGCAAAGACATTCTGAGTAACTATACAAATCAGAATTTGTGTAACAAAATCAGCTTTTGCAGTACATAATTATCACCACCACAGCAAATGCAAAAGAGCTTTTATGTAATTTATTAATTGCCAAATCTGCTTAATTCTCTGGAGTTGCCATGTCAGGTAAACAAAAGAGGTTATAAACTCCCCACATTATATATCCAGTTAATTACTTACCATTGTACTTTTTCAATGCAAGGATGTGCTGGTGATCAAAACTGTGTTAATCCTAGAATACAGTGATTCTGACATTTATTTAAATTACATAATTGCAAAAATCATATATGTTTACAGAAAATGTGGATTTCAAGGCAGAAAGCATTAAATGAGACAAAGAATACTTTTCAGCTTTAGAAACTATAGTCTACAATTAAGATGTAATGTACGAATAGCTGTGCACCAAATGAAATCCGGGTGTGGCACTGTAGGACAAGCACTAGCCTGCTAACTGCAACATTGAGTTCTAAGCTCTTAGCTGCTCCTTCAAAATCCTGTGCAGGGCCATGGTGCATCAGAGTAGACTCAGTGGATCGTAACAACAACAACATGCAACAAATAACGCAACTACTACATGAAATGAAAACCAATGCAGTAGAATACAATTTCCAGAATAATCTAATTAAATATAAAAATTAAATACAAACTAGATTACCTCCACACAATGAGATAAAGGCAGTCTTTTTATAATAGTGGGTGTTAGGACAGCTGTCATTTTGAAAAAGATAAAATTAGATCCATTCCTCACACAACACACAGAATAAAGCATCAAAGATCTAAGCGAGTCAGAACCGACTTGATGACAACTTTTGCTGTTGTTATTGTTTGTCTAATTGTAAAGATTTAGGATCTAAGAAGAGAGAGAGAAAGAACATGAAAGCACATACATTAGGCTCAGAGGCTAACAAAAGATGATTCTGGGCAAAAGGTAGATAGGCATCCTTCTATATTTATTGTTTGCATCTTTCTTAAAGTTTGAAATTATTTCAAAATGAAAAGTTTTTAAAAATGAGAGAAACCATAAACTTCTCACATTTATACAAAGGGGGCATCCACACCTGTTCAAGAATTATGCCTGGCACTTTGTTCAAAGGCATCATGTGAACCTTCATGAAACAACAATACTTGAACATACATACTCAATAGTGCCTTGGGACTCTGTCCATGGACTCTTCCAGGTGTTGAGCATATTCAATCTGCTTTACTACAATTACGTTTCCAGAGGATGCTCGTGACATAGTTTGGGGGGCAGTTTTCAAAGCTCTCCTTGTGACTATGCAGGAAATGGGCTCTTAGAATGAATCTTTTCCAGCAAGATAGTTGATTTAGCCACTGGGATAATTGATACTATTCATCCTAAAGTGTAGAAAACAGAAGTGAGAAAGTGAAAACAGTGATTATCAAAGGACTTAGCACCGTTTTCTGCTCAACTATATACTTACAATTGATTTACTAATTGAGATGATATGACTAGCATTAAAGAAATAGAGGGCTAGCTTGTCAGCTCCCACTGAGCTACAATTGGTTTATTCCACTCTCAAGTCATAATGAGTGGAAGAGAACATTCATTCATTGAGCACTTGTTATGAATGTACAGATTGGGCTAATGGTGAATGAGGATTGGTTTGTAAGGATTGATCTGGGTCCTCCTTTGGAAATGTAATTATGAAAATAATAATTTGAGAACTAAGGTGCACCTGACCTAAACCATGGTAATTTCAATGTCTTCATGCACGTGAAAGTTGGACAATGAATAAAGAAGGCTGTAGAAGAATTGATGCACTTGAGTTTTGGTGTTGGAGGAGAATATTAAGAGTGCCACGGGCTGCCAAAAGAAAAAAATATATCTCTGTTGGAAGAAGTACAGCCAGAATGCTCCTTAGAAAGCAAGATGGCCAGACTTCATCTCTCCTAATTCAGACATATTATCAGGAAGGACCAGTCCCTGGAGAATTATCATTCTTGATAAAGTAGAAGGTCAGCAAAAAAAAGGAAGACCTCCAAAGAGATGGATTGGCACAGTGGCAGCAGCAGTGGGCTCAAGCATGGCAGTAATTGTGAGGTTAGCGCAAGATCAGGAAACATTTCATTCTGTTGTGCATAAGGTTGCTCTGAGTTGGTATCCACTGGACAGCACTGTTACGTCTTAACCCTGGTCCTTCTTGCTCTTGGGGGGTCTATAGAATTAGTCCCATCAAGTTGCTGCCTCTCTGTCACACAGGAATAATAAACATTAACTTAGAATCTCTTTATGGCAAAGCAAAAGTACGCTTCGGAGAGGCGGGTCTTTCTTGGCGAGTGGAGTAGAGCAGGTAGCAGTCAGGAGCATAGATTAGGTAAGATCCAAGCAAAAGTTCACTTCAGAGAGAGAAGCGGGTCTGTCACCATGAGAGAAGATGTTTTGAGCTTGGGTGCATTGGCTTATAAAGGTATGTGGTCTCTTCCTCGAAGGGTGGGCTAATACATATTAATTAGGAGGAGTGGTATGATGAATATTCATGTTTTTTAGTAAAGGGACACAAGCTTCTTAAGGAAATGGGGTGCCTTCTGCAGCTGTCTGCTTTAGGCACTATCTTCATGGCTCGTCTGCCAGCGGCCGGCTACTTCTAAGGGGTTTCAGGTTCTGATGTCCCGATTTCTGTCTCCAGGCTGTTCTCAATATTATCCTTCTTGTTGAACTAGAGATGTCCTCCCCCTTTCAGGGGAAGCCAGGGTAAGAGAGGCCCAGGGCCTCAGAGGTCTTAACTTGTCCCTGACAGCACCTAACAACAACAACACGATTAACTTGGGGTGAATTCTAGCCAATGTACCCCATGCATAGCCACCACCTGTCTGTCAGCATGGGCTTGCATGTTGCTATGATGGTGAGCAGGTTGAAGTGGAGCTTCCAGACTAAGACAGAGTAGGAAGAAACACCTGGAAATCTACTCTGAAAGTTAGCCAGTGAAAGCCGTATGGATCACAATAGTTCAGTCTCGTTGTGCATTGGGTCCGTGTGCATTGGGAACCAGCTCTGGCAACTAACAAGAGCATCATTTCTTGACTTTTTAGAGGATTATTCTGTTAAACCCTTGTATGAATTAGCTCATTTGATCCTTACTCCTCTCAAGGGAAGTAGGTGCTATCACTATCTTCATTGTAGCAATAGGAAACAGAGACTCAGATATATAGTACACATAATGTTCATGTATGGCAATCATTCCAGAGCCAGAATTGCTACAACAAATTGGCACCAAGAATAGATGACTTTAGAAACTATAATCTTAAAGAACAGACCAAAGGTTATGACTCTATAACAGAATGGGTTCAAGTATTCAAGCCAATTTGTTCCTACTAGTTTTCCAATTAGTAGGTAACAGTTGGTATGTTGTGAATTGATAAAAAGGTTAATAGATAATCTTTGGGGAAATGAGTTTCATAATCAAATACAATTGGGAAATAGTGCATGTTTTCAGAACATTTTAAAACACAACTTCCACATTATTGAGACTGCCTAGGAGACCATTGGTGTGGTGCTATAGTATAAGCACCGAATTGCTATCAACAAGGTAGGTGGTTGAAACCAACCAGCTACTCTTCAGAAATTCTATACAGTGTCGTTACCAGGCCAAACCAACTCCAAGGCACTTAACAACAGCACCCATGGGCATATCTGGAAATGTGGTTTTGTTTTTCTAAAAATCCCCCTCTCTCTGTGAATTTCATTACCAGGAATTGTTTTGCTATCAGTAAAGTTTAAAGTGATTGCCTAGAAGGTTTTCTAAAGCATCATGCAATCAGAACAAGAGAAGAGAAGAAATACGAAAGCGTTGTACTTTGGGGCTCTACCTTCAGCCTCTACACTAGCTCAACTTCTGCCTGATCAGGTATGAAGATTTGGAAGGTGGAGAATTGGTTCATGAGGAAGACAAAAGATTTTTAGAGGAGATCAGGATAAGAAGAAAGTATGATTTCCCTAAGGAAAAATAATGTGCAATTCCATTCTAGATGTCTGTTAAATTGCTTCCATTAAGCAAAAAAGAGTGGAGTTGCATCAAGACTATAAATAATGCACTATAAAGATTAATTCTTTGTAAATATCTAACAATTGAGTCGATGCTTTCAGAATTAGGGTCTATTTTCCACTCTACCCTCCTTCCCCTAGTTTAAATGTACATCCAGAATGTTTCTTAGAAGTAAGGATGGCAACACTCCATCTTTTCTTCTTTGGACATGTTGTCTGTCAGAAGGAATCAGTCCCGGAGAAGGACATCATGCTTGGTAAAGTGGAGAGTCAGCAAAAAAAGAGGAAGATCCATCAACACAAAAGACTGACACAGTGTCAACAATGGGCTCAATTGTGAAGATGTTGCAGGACCGGGCAGTGTTTCATTCTGTTGTCCAAGTCTTTGCACAATTTCATTATAATACTTGACTTTATCTTCTCAAACTACTCTTTGAAATCTTTTCTTAGCTCTTTAACTTCATCAATTTTTCCTTTCACCTTAGCTACTCTGAATTCAAGAGCAAGTTTCAGAGTCTCTTCTGTCATCCATTTTGGTCTCTCTTTTTATTTTTCTGTATTTTTAATTGACCTTTTGCTTTTTTTTTTTGTCATGTCTGATGTTCTTGGTGCTATCCCATAACTCATCTAGTTTTTGGTCAGTAGTGTTCAGTGTGTCAAATCTACACTTGAGATGGTTCTAAGTTCAAGTGGGATATACTCAAGGCCATTCTTTGACTCTTGCAGACTTGTTTTCATTTTCTTCAGGTTCAACTTGAACTTGCATACAAACTATTGATGGTCTGTCCCACAGTTGTCCACTGGCCCTGTTTTGATTAATGCTATTTAGGTCCTCCATCACGTCGTTCCATTAATGTAGTTGATTTGATTTCTGTGTATTCCATCAAGTGAGGTCTATGTGTGTTATTATTGTTGTTGTTGTTGTTAGGTGCCCTCTAGTCAGTTCTGACTTACAGTGACCCTATACACAACAGAACAAAACACTGCCCTATCCTGCACCATTCTCGCTATCTTTGTTATGTTTGTGCCCATTGCCAGTGCCACTATGTCAACCCATCTTGTTGAGGCTCTTCCTCTTTTCCACTGTCTCTCCACTTTATCAAGCATGATGTCCTTCTCTAACAACAACAACAAAAAAAACCCAACTGATCCCTACATTGTTGTTGTTGTGAAGTGCCATCGAGTTGGTTCTGACACATAGCGACCATGTATAGGGTTTCTGAGGAGCAGCTGGTGAGCTTGAACCGCCAACCTTGCAGTTCAAATGGCTTTGCAGTCTGGCGCATTAACCCATAGCGCCACACCCTACATAGTCACCATTTATGTTGCTGAAAAAAGCTATTTTTCTGAAAAGTAGGTCATTAGTCTTGCAAAAGGCCACCATGTGAATTCTATTATTATTTCTGTTTCTATTACCAAGGCTGTATTTCCCAACTACTGATCCTTCTTCATTTCTAACATCTACATTCCAATCACCCATAATTGTCAATGCACTTTAATTAGTCAGTTGCAGACTGCAGAAGGTATTAAAAACCTTTACTTTTTTTCATCTTTGGCACTAATGGTACAAGGGTAAATCTGAAAATAGTTTTATTAAATGGTCTTCTTATAGGTGTATGATTGTTAGTCCATCACTAACAGCACTGTATTTCAGAATAGATCCTGAAATTTTGCATGTGTGTGTGTGTGTGTGTGTGAGAGAGAGAGAGAGAGATGAATGTGGTGCTTTCCCAACAGGCCATTACTACTGCTGCCATCATAAAACTGATGGTGGCTGAAAATAGAACTAGGGCAATCTGGAGTGGACCTCCTGTGGGTCACTGTCCTATCATGCCTAGGAAGAAAGTAGCTCCATGGCAAGGAGGGGAGATCTCTAAGAAGGCATCATAAACCATTTTCCATCTTCTCTCTATAATTGTCCTCAGTCACCTGTCAATCACAATACTATTAGGAGCATCCTAACCAAAGGCATTCATGTGTTTAACTTTGCCACTAGCAACATTGACAGGGAGTTTTGATGGAGCTGATGGGTCTTGAGAGCCTTGAATAAGGAGCTCATCTGTCTTTTTGATGTTGTTAGGCGTCATCGAGTCAGTACCGACTCATAACGACCCTATGCACAACTGCCTGGTCCTGGGCCAACCTCACTACTGTTGCCATGCTTGAGTCCATTGATGCTGTCACTTGGCCAATCCATCTCACTAGGGGTCTTCTTCTTTTTCTCTGACCATCCACCTTACCAAACATGATATCCCTGTCCAGTGACTGGTCCCTCCTGACAATATGTCTGAAGAATGAGAGACGAAGTTTGGCCATCATGGCCTCCAAGGGGCACTCTGGCTGCTCTTCTTCCAACATAGATCTATTGATTTGTTATTTTGATAGCCCATGGCACTTTCAATATTCTCCTCCAACACCATAACTCAAAAGCATCAAGTCTTCTACGTTCTTCCTTATTCACTGTCCAGCTTTCACCTGCCTATGAGGTTATTGAAAATACCATGGCTTGGGTCAGGCTCACCTTGGTCCTCAAGCATCTGTCCTTATGACATGCTAAAATCACTTAACTCCTTCTGAAGAAGGATGTGCAGGTTAGAATTGGGACTGTGCACATGTGAACATCTACATTATTTCATCTCATGTCTCTCTTTTCATAGTCTACCATTTATTTAGCTCTGGTAGTGTAGTGGTTACGAATTGGGCTGCTAACCTCAAGGTCAGCAGTTCGAAACTACCAGCTGTTCCACGGGAAAGATTAGGCTTTCTGCTCCCATAAAGATTTACAGCCTCAGAAACCCTGTGCAGGGTCACTTTGAGTTGGAACTGACTCCACAGCACATAACAACAACATTAAGCCATGGTTATGGGAGGGACATGTTCTAAAATTGAAGTTTGAAGCTTTTATGGAAACAGGATTTTGAGTGACTTCACCCTCTGGCCACACTGTCTCTTAACCAGGCCCAACTAGTATTGTGCAAAATAGACATCATCCAGGCTTCATACCTACCTTTGAATTATGATGTAGTGCTGTAGGATAAGCACTGGACTACAAGGTCAGTTTGAATAGCAGTGTTGGCAGTTCAAATGCACCAGCCGTTCCTCAGACATCCTATCAGTCCCTATGAGTCAGAACTGACTTCATGACATTTAACAACAATACTTGGACCTTTAGAGGAGGAATTAGAAAGTTAGGTCAAAATTTTTGTAGGACAGTGTCCTTCAAAGCTAATTCTCCAAGTGTCATTTGGTCTCTTTTCCTTTCTATGAAATGGTTACTGATTTTGGCTGCTAACTGAAAGGTTGACTGGCTACTAACTGAAAGGTTGACCAGAGGATCCTCAGAAGTAAGACTTTGTGATTTACTTCAGAAAAATTCTACGTGGGACCACAGTTCTACTCTAATGCCTATAGATCACCATGAGTTGGGAGGGAGTTGATGGCAACAGCTTTTTCCTTCTAATTTTTTTCTTTCTGCCAAAGTACCAATGAGGTTATACACAAGACTTGTCCCTAAAATATGGATAAAAACAAAACACTAACTAAACACATTGTAGCATTGTTGTTGTTTTTGTATGTTGTTGAGAAAATTCCAACTCATAGTGACCCACTATAGGGTTTTCAAGAGACAGCTGGTGGGTGAGTTTAAAGCTAACTTTGTGGCTAGCGGTGCAGTGCTGATCCTACCACACCACACCAGGTTTTACCACTGTAGCATAAAGGCTCCAAAATATGGAATCGGAAAGATAAGACTCCCTAGACTGGGAACTAATGTTGACATTCTGGATGGCAATAGGGAATCTTACCTGCTAATGTTTTTCTTTCTCTTTTCCTCACAATTTCCCTGAATAATCCTGAGATTCCAATTAAGTATCACTCTTAAAATACATTTCGATTTGAAGCATCTCCCTCAGACTTTTTAGTAATGGACATAATTTTTAAATAAAAAATGTTTGTATTGTCAGAACCAACTGGATGGCACTTAACAACAACAACAATGACATACCTGGTGTCAATATAGATTAAAATCAGACATCATGTTGTGAGAGGGGAAGAAAGAACACTTTTTATCCCCAGATTTTAAAACAAGGGTTTGTGTAAAGGCTGCCTCACAGCATCTTAGTAATGATGGACCATCATGTGATCTTGGAGGATCTTGTAAGTCATCCATTTAATCATTCTTAGAATGAAAGCTAAAATATAGAAGAGTGGAATGTTGGAGGAGTGCCTGGTGGTGTAAAGGGTTATACTTCTCTGAGCTGCTAACAAAATAGCTCTAGCATCTAGAGGTGCCTTGGAAAAAAGGTGTGAAGATTTACTTCTGAAAAATCAGCTCTTGAAAACCCTATGGGGTATAGTTCTACACGTGAAGTCCCCATGAGTTAGAATCAACTTGATGGCAACTCGTTTGGGATTTTTTGGAAGAAGCACTGTTAAGATTAGTCAGGGCATCCGCCTCCTTTAGAAGGACATGGACCACTTGAAACTTTCTTTTAACTAATGTAGCTTGCCACTGGTTTCAGTTACTGGGCTCCATATTTATTCAGCCCCTGGATGATCTTCCTCTTCTCCAGTCTCCATGTCTCCCTACATGGTCTCACAATACAAAGGGTAAACGATGCTCATGGTAACTCTGAGAGGAGGAGAGAGGAGAAATGTTTACCAACGAGCAGAGTTCCCTGGTGTATTTATCTGAATTAAGTGAAAGATGAAAGAACACATTGGTAGTGTTTTATGGACTTATCAACCTTTCTCCGTTAAATAGTTGAAGTTCATCCCTTTAGTAATTTATCAAACTTTGCGAACAGAAAATGAATGGAGTTATAAATATCTCCTTTCAGAGATGAATACTCCAGGCAGGCCTTGGGGACACTCTAGTCCACTTGGTAATTAACAACCTCATTCCAAACAAGTACACTGGCTAGCTGGTTTATTTTCAAAATGGAATGAATGAGAAAGCTAAAGCTTAGAAACAGAGACAAATGGCTCATTTTAATTTTTCTTGTAAGGGAATGAATTGGATGAGTGAGGGATTTAAAAATGAAAATTGAAACATTGGAATCCAAGTCATTGAATTCTGCAATACGTCATAAGTAAATTGTGTAATGAATGAAAGCCTTGTGGCATATTGATGGCTTTGTTGATGAATTGGCACCAGTGTAGTGGTTCACCATCCTCTGGGATCTGTTGTAGGTGAGTGTCCAGGGTAAATGGCTTGGGCTAAATATCACTGGGTAAATAGGTTCTGATTGAGGCTCATTTTATTGCCTTGATTCTCCTATGACAATGATTCTAGAGAATTCTCCCCTTTTGCTACATCACTTATTTCATCACTTCAATCTGCTGTCAGGTCTTTTGTGAGTTATGTGCATAATTGGATACATGTACAACAACAAAAAAATCCACTTTGACACCTGCCATTTCAGAAAACAAGAGCAAGTAAAGAAACAAAGATATTATAATAGACAAATGTATTTATTTTGACAAGTGTGATTAGTTTTTAATTATTAATATTTTACAGTATACCAGTAACTGTCTTGTAGGCTATTTTGTAAAAGTAATGACATCTGATAATATGTCATTACCACATTAGCATACCTCTGTGCAATTACGGCTTTTTTCAGAATGGAGTTGACTTTCATTTTTAGTGTAAATTACCCTGAAGCTAGAGAAAAATATGAACAGAAGAAATAATACTAGTATTGCTTTTAGGTTAAGGTTTTCATCAGTAATTTGAAAATGCCTGATTGTGTCCACC